>NC_067139.1:12740687-13107803 GCF_903995435.1 Acomys russatus
CACACACACACACACACACACACACACACACACACACCAATTAAAAGCTAACATCCACATGACAGAAAATCTGTGGGTGTTCTTTCTGTGTTTATGGTGCCTCACTGAGAATCAGTGTGCAGGCTCCTCAAAAAACTAAAAATATATATTCCATATGATATAGTTATAATATTCCTGAGTATATAAAAAATACCTATAGCCAACTGTATAGATTTCTAAACATCTATGTTCATTGCTGATGTATTCACAATAGCCAGGAAAAGGTCACATTCTAGGTGTCTATAAACTGAGAATGAAGAATGAAAGTGTCATGTATTTACACAATGGAATATTTCACAACTGTTAAGAAAAATAAAATTATGAAACTAGCAGGTAAATGTATGCAACGAGAAAAAATTACTATGAGTAAGGTGATCCAGACACAGAAAGATAAATTTACCATGTATGCTTTGACTTGTACATTTTGGCTTTGGATCTCCAGGTCTGTATGATTCATTTGGAATATCCATGTACGTCAGAAATTTATTAAGGAGACCATTGCTGGGGGTAGATTTCAAGGGAGGAAATATGTAACACAGTAGTATAAATGACTAACAGGAAATGACAGAAGAGGAAGCGTGAAACTGAGGTGGGAATGGGAGGATGACATTGGAGTGTAAGGTCCACGCCCCTAAACATTATAGGCTCCTGGTTATTCTCTAGAACTTGAGAGTACAACCTTGTTGCAGAAGGTATCACATATCTAAGTCAAAGCTGCTACTGAACTGGGAGCTTCATCCCTAGTAGCTACCTAACATAGTACTGCATGGTTTAGAAAGAGAAAGTTAGCAGTCTTACCCAGCTGTAACCCCTGCCAGCTACAGTAACAACTGGCTTGGGAAAACATGCCCACAGGCGTAATATGATGGGAGTAACTAACAGCTTTCTGACTAGACTTGATTCTGTGAAATACATCTAGAATGATCACTGGGACAAGATCCTATGCCAAATCAGGTCAAAGGTCTTATGGAAGAGGCTATACCTACTATTCATTGAAGAAGCTTCTTGTGGCACTGATGGTGATTAATACAGAGACAAACAACTGGCCAACATGAATCCAATTAGAGCTTGTGGAATGCTCAGCTCTATTTAGCCATTTTAATCAACAAATTATGTAAAAGGCAGAGGTGATGTTTTCTGGACAGGAGGACAGTGGTACATAAGAATTCATAGCAGTTATGACTTCATGCACAAATCTTTATAAGCTCAAGTAGTTAAAATCCCAGTATGGAGAGGAGAAGAGAGGAGAGGAGAGGAGAGGAGAGGAGAGGAGAGGAGAGGAGAGGAGTGGAGAGGAGAGGAGAAGGCACTACTGGACATGAGACTATTGGCAACACAGAGCTGGTAAGAAAGAAATAATCTGTTTTTTTTTCCCCCCGTGGGCAGCCCTTGGTAAGTCACATACGTTCCAGTGGGATACCACACATCCAAGAATAAGTAGGGAAGATGGGTAGCTTGACTGAGAATGTTCCCAGAGGATCATTGAATTGAATACTTAGTCACCAGGGAGAGGCACTATTTGAAAGGATTGAGAAGGAGTTATGGTGCTGTATAGGAAGTTTGTCGCTGGAGGTGGGCTTTGATGTTTCAAAAAGTCTGTTCCAAATCCACAGTTTCTCTCCTCCTGCTGCTTGTGGACCTGGATGTAGACCTCTCAGCACTGTGCCTGTCTGCATGCTACCATGCTCCCTATCACAATGACGTGCATTAAACCTCTGAAACAATAAGCAAGCCCCAGTTAAACATTTTTCTTTATAAGAGTTGCCATAAATATGGTATCTCTTCACAGTAATAGAATACTAAGACAGGATGTGGATAGGATCAAAACGCATGCACAAAATTCACAAAGAACTTAGAGTCTCATGGAATCCCCAAAACAAACCCAGACCATTGCTAAGACAAATGTCCTCTGCAAATGAACAGTGGAGCCCCCTGCTGAGGAAAACACCCTCACAACTCACTAACCATGGAGACTTTGAGCTGGTGTCAAAATGGCATCTTCACCCATTAAGAGAGGCGGAAGATTATAGTCAAGACATACCATGAGAAAAGAATCTATTTTCAATAAAAGTAAGAAAAAAAGAACTTATAGCAATTAACACAAATGGCTGAGAAGTGTCTCAGATTTGATCACTATCCATCATCAGGGGAATGCAATTTAAAGTACTTTGAGATTTCATTTTACCCCAGCAGCCTACATAGGACCCACTAGTGCTATGAAAGCTGATCGTAAAGCCATGTTTTCTGGTCAGACCCAGAACAATGTGCCTGTACCCTGAAACCAAAGTGTATAGTTTTAACAATAGTCTTACTGCCTAGTTATGACGGACAACAAAGAGTTATGGCAATAGCATCTGTTGATTTGGATGCTTCTAGGCCTTATCTGACAAAACCTCATAGGGAGGTGTCATGGGTCAGGCATGGAGATTTTCAACAAACAACCATGCCTTCTGGGAGCAGTATTGCTCGTTAACATGGCATACTTTTGTTCGAACTCATTTTTAAATGTATTTTAATCAGCTTACAAACTAGTTGATTTACTAAGTTTTTTTTTTTTTTTCATTCACTATTAGTACTCATTAGCTTACCCTAACCCCTCACTTATGCTGATGCTCTGTCTGTATCCGGATGGAATCCACAGTTCACAATAGTCTCCCCTGTTCTCTCAGATCAGATGTTCTACTATCTTCTCATAGGCTTTTACTTTAACTAGAAGATCATATGATCCCAATTAACCTATTAGTAAGCACATCATCTTGATTAAGGACAGTGTTGGCCCTTTGTTTCTCTGTTTTCACCATTCCACTACCTATGTAAATCTTCCTGATCCAATATTCACACTCTCTACTTTCCGTTCACTTATATTCTACTCAACTCTTCCCTATGTGTATCTCTTTGCCAGTGGCTCATTTGTAGTTTCCTTGCTTCCTAATTTAATCACTGTTAAACACACATGGAAAAAAATGTAAGCTTTGAAGCTAAGCACCTCACATAGCAGAGAACCCTCAGCTTACTTTTGGAACTCCTGGGGACCTCACTCTTTAAAATAGGCTATAATTCTTCCACTTTACCTGCAGTTTTAATTATTTCATCTTTCTTTACAATGTTATTCCGTTGTGCAAATAGATGACATTTTCATTATCTATCATTCTTTTCCTTTCTCTAGAACTTTTTTCTCTTCCTATAGTCATTTTTACCTTCCTGGTTTCTGTAGGTACTTGAGGTTAAATATTTGCATCTGAAGATTTAGAGCAAGAACCGCAAATGAAAGACCAGATGTGTTCTTCTTTCTGGATCATGTTTACCTCACTCAATTTACTATTTCCTAGTTGCATCCCTTTCCTGGTAAACATCATAGAAATTGCTCATCCGTGTCATCCCAACTTTGTGACATCATACACCAAAGGCTAAGAGGAGAGTAATAAATGGTTTGAGAATGAGATCAGGTTTATATTATCACAAAAAATGCTTCATCCTCATATTTTACTTCTGCTGTCAATGTGACACAAACTCAGTGTCACCAAAGAAGAGGAACCTTCAACTGAAGTATTGTTCAGCTCATATTATCCTATAGCCATGTATGGAGGCATTATCTTAATTACCAGTTCATGGAGGAGGTCCAACCTACTGTGAGTGATGCAATTCCTAGACAGATGTGCCTGGACAGCATAAGAACCAACTGAGCAAGCCAAGGAACCAATAAAGTAATGACTGTTTCTGCATAGCTTCGACTTGCAACTTTGGCCCTGAGATTCTGCTTTAGCTTCACTTAATTACAGACTACAGCCTGTAAGCTCAAAGATACTTTCCTCAAGTTGCTTTTCTTTGGATGGTTAATACAGTAATAGAAAGCAAATTAGAAAACTCCATTAATGGGTGTATGGAAATCTATTGTTATGCTAAAGAGAGCCATTTTGCACATGTTATACTCTGAAAAGTTCAGAGTGTTTAGGCATAACGTAGTCATTTAGCATTTCAATTGTCTGTCAACCCACTATAGATACTAGCTGATAAATAGTGGCTGAGCTCAAAGTATGTTCTTTTTCATTTCATTTTATTTTATTTTATAATTGTGAATACACTATATGGACTAATACAAAATAATATCATTCTTTCATTATAAGGACTTGGCACAGGCTGGCCTCAAACTCGTGATCCTCCTGCCTCCTCCTTCAGCAAATCCTATCAGTTTGCACCACTACAAATGGCTAGTCAGTTTTTACATTTTGGAAGCTGCTAACATGCACTACCAGTTTCCTCAGGTAATTAAGTTTTATTCCTTCTCAAGTCTCTGATGGGGTTGAAGACCAAATAGTTCAGTTTTACAATTAAGCTTAGTTGTTTAAAGATTAAGATTTTTTAAAGGTCCAGATAGATATTTTAAGTAGATAAAGATGAGATATGATAGATATTGGTTTACATTCAAAATTTCAGACTCACCAAGACAGGAGAGATGTTTTCTTCAAGGTTACCAAACACAACTAGTCAATACACTATGAATTTAACATTTTCTTCCCTTCTTTTTTTTTTAATTTTTTATTATTAATTTATTCTTGTTACATCTCAATGGTTATCCCATCCCTTGTATCCTCCCATTCTTCCCTCCCTCCCCTTTTCCCCTCCCCTATGACTGTGACTGAGGGGGATTACCTCCCCCTGTATATATGCTCATAGGGTATCAAGTCTCTTCTTGGTAACCTGCTGTCCTTCCTCTGAGTGCCACCAGGTCTCCTCCTCCAGGGGACATGGTCAAATGTGAGGCACCAGTTATATAATTCCTGATTGTTTTGTAGTTCTTCTTGCTGTATGTAATGTATTGCATTTATCTATAAAAATATAAATGTATATGTAAAAATGAAAAATAGTAATAAAAAAGGGGAAAAAGTACTTGGCACACATTAATATTCTCTGACTCTCAAAGAGCTTTGAAATCTATTAGTTGTATACTTATCTATTTTTAAAATATATTTTATTGTAATAGGTCAATGATCTACAATAGATGTTTTATTATCCGAGATAAGTAGAGTTCAAATTATTAAGTCAGTAATCATAATAAATTAAATAAATGGGCTAACATACAAAAATCACATTATCATCTCAATAGATGCAGATAAAATCCTTGACATAACCCAGCATACCTTAATAATAAAAGTCCTGGAGAATGTTGGCCAGGGGTAAAATATCTCAAAATAATAAAGGCTATATGTTATTTTAAAGAGAAAAGTGAAAGAAAAACATGTTAAAATTAGGAACAAAAATGTCTATACATCTTTCACACTCCTTTTCAATCAGGAGAAATGAGGCAAGAAAATAAAAGTAAATAAATATAATTTAAATAGAAGTCTAATTATATGTATTTGCAGATGATAAGATATTATACACAGTACACCCCAAAACTTCACCAAAAATCTTCTAAAATTATTGAAAATTCCAACAAAGTAGCAGAATACAAAATTCACTTTTTAAAAAATCAAAAACTTTTCTATATACTATAGAAAAATCCTCACTCTATAGAGCTTCAGAAAAAAAAAATAAAATACCTAGGAATAGACTTAACTAGAATGCAAGACATCTCCGCAGTGAAAACTTTAAATTGATCACAAAAGAGGCTGATGAAAGACCTCCCATGGTCATGGATTGGCTAGTTTATTATTATAGAATGTTTAATTTCCCAAAAGTAATTTACAGACAATGTAATCCAAATGAAAATTCCACAGCATTAACACATTGTTAAAATTCACAAGGAACCACAAAAGACCATGTAATAAAATGCAATCCTGAGCAATGTCTGGATTACTATGCCAGATTTTTAAGGCACATGTTGCAAAGGTATAGTAATAAGAGCAATATGGCACACACACACAAAGAGAGAGAGAGAGACAGAGAGAGAGAGACAGAGAGACAGAGACAGAGACAGAGAGAGGGAGAGATGAACATACAAGCCAAGGGCAAGCATGAGTACAGGTAACTATGGCTATCTGGCATTTTGCAAAGATGATAACAGATATAAAAGCTGGAAGAAAGACAGCATCATCAACAAATGCTACAGGCAAAATTGGATGCTTACATGTAAAAGAATGAAACTAAATCCCTGCCATCTTCTACAATAATCAAGTCCAAAGAGATTAAAGACCTCAACATAAAAGCTAAAATGCTGAAACTTTGGGAAGAAAACATAGGCAATACTCTTCAAAATATTGTGTAGGAAAATAAATTTTTCAATAGGACTCCATTTGCCCAGGAATTAAAGACAACTATTTACAAGTGGGAACTCATAAAGCTGAAAATCTTCTAAATGGCTAAGGACACAATCCACTGAGAGAAAAGAAGTGCTCAGAGTCAGAGAGAACTTATTCCAGCTATATATCTAGCAGAGGATTAATATCCAAAACGTATGTAAAGAGGTCTAAACCTAGAGTCAAGAACACAAACAACCCAATTTTTTAAAAAGTATAGTGGATTTTAATAGTTCACAATAGAGGAAATGAAAATTGCTGAGAAATGGTTTTTTTTATTTTATTAATGTATTCATATTACATCTCAATTGTTATCCCATCCTTTGTATCCTCCCATTCTTCCCTCCCTCCCATTTTCCCCTTACTCCCCTCCCCTATGACTGTGACTGAGGGGGACCACCTCCCTCTGTATATGCTCACAGGGCATCAAGTCTCTTCTTGGTAGCCTGCTATCCTTCCTCTGAGTGCCACTAGGCCTCCCCATCCAGGCGATGTGGTCAAATATGAGGCACCAGAGTACGTGTGAAAGTCAGTCCCCACTCTCCGCTCAACTGTGGAGAATGTCCTGTCCATTGGCTAGATCTGGATAGGGGTTTGAAGTTTACTGCTCATATTGTCTTTGGCTGGTGCCATAGTTTTTGCAGGACACTAAGTCAGTTAAAAGAAAAAGTGGGGAAGAGCCTGGAACACATTGGCACAAGAGACAACTTCCTGAACAGAGAAATGGTTTTTAAATGTTCATAATTCTTAGCAAATAGGGAAATGCAAATTAAAACAAATTTGAGACTTTAAATTTGCCTTGAAAACAATGGCTAATACTAGCAATATTTAAAAGCCCAACAACAAAAATATGGAAAAACAGGAACTCTCATTTACTATTGATGGCATTGCCAACTGATGTGGCCACTGTGGATTTCAGCATGGAGAATTCTCATATAATTAAAAATCACTTTCATATATGAATCAGTTATACTCCTCCTTGGAATATAGCCAAAGGCTTGGGCATTCAATTCTACAGATACAGGCTTAACTGTGTTTGTTGTTGATTTATTCACAATCACTAGGAAATAGAAATATGAATGTCCTTTAACTGACATGCCTTGCCTCAAATGATACATCTACAATTTACCCCTAGAATTTAAACATCATGGAAGAAGAGGAAAGATGAAAGAGCTGGAGTGCCAGCAAATTTGTGTATTCTGGATATGACAAGTAAGCTACACTCATGAAATCTCATCACTACAGCTGTTTATACTATCTGTGAACAGTAACAACACAGTTGACATACCAATATAGTCCTACACACAGATGGAGAGATGTAAGCAATTCATGACTGAGAGATAGAATTAGTATTTCCTAGGTATTTGCCCTGTAAACGTTTATCCAATGCCATGTGGTTTGCCTTAAATATATACATATAAGGAATACAAAACAAAGTAAGCAGGTGGCATTTATATATTAATTTGAATATTTAATTATAAATATATATATATATATATATATATATATGTTACTATACCAATAATAAAAAGAGGCCATGAATTTGAGATGGCATAGGAGATATGAGAGTGCTGCAAAGAGGAGATGGAAATTGAAGGGGGTGGTGATGAATGAAATACTTAAATTCTAATTAAATGAAGAGCAGTAAAAATATGAAATAAAGTGAAGAAAAAGAATTTTGAGCTTTTGCTTAAAATCTTGCTTTAGAGTAAATTTTTTTGTTTTTTCAAAAAAGAGACACACTCCCCCAAGCAGACATTCAAGAGGAAAATATTTAAAGGAAATTTGACAGCAATCCGTTATGAAGGAGAATCTCAGAAGTTGGAGGGCTGTATCAACTACAGCCATAGCAGAAGGTCAGCTGTTGCTTGAAAGGACCCTTTGGTACTTCAGTACCTTGAGGTAGGCATCAACCTTATTATAACATCTGTTCAGGCAGCAGATAGACTATAAAATACAAAAAGACAAGTGTCTCTATTGGCTGACTGCAAGAATGCCCATTCTTATTTTAATCATCCAAAAATAGTCAGTCATATTTTAATTATGATTTAATAATTTCAGTGATATTTCATTGTAACTGTTTAATGCAGATTAGTGAAAAACTACGATTGTAAAATATAAGTGGATTCAAATGGGTTCAGTGAATAGAAAATGAGATGTCTGACACTCATGTATTCCCTAATAAACTCTGCACTTTCTGCATTTGATAGATGGGCAAACAACCAGTTGCTACCTTGTTTATGACAGAGATTTGGCAAAGGAACTATGAAGGAACTTTTTTCATTTCTATGCTCAAAGAAATTTATATGTCCTCAGTACACAAAGTCTTTACCTCCCTAAATTTTTAGTTCATTGGGAATTTTGTACATTGAATCTTCAATGAATTCACTCCTTTCTCTCTGTCATTTCCACTTCTAGCCTATATTTCATTGTCACATCACCTCCAGTAGATTCTGTGTGACAAGTTCCACAGACTGAGGCATTAACTTCCAAGGAAGGACGTCTCCTGGAAAAGGTTGTGGAACTCTTGACTGGAGAAAAAAATGTTGAGCTGTAATTCTCATGGCAATTCATTAATTCTGTTCCTCATCTTATTTACAAGATGTTCCTGATAGCATAGGCTGAGATTTTTAGTGAGAAACTCAAATAAGAGACCATTCCTTGAGATGGAGTCATTAGCCATGACCTTATTTCTGTGAGAACCAGTGCTTTACTTTACAAATCATTTACAAAATAGAGTTACGATTGAAAATCTTCACATACTCTGGTGCCTCACATTTGACCATGTCCCCTGGAGGGGGAGACCTGGTGGTACTCAGAGGAAGGACAGCAGGTTGCCAAGAAGAGACTTGATACCCTATGAGCATATACAGGGGGAGGAAATCCCCCTCAGGAACAGTCATAGGGGAGGGGAATAATGGGAAAATGGGGGAGGGGGAAGAATGGGAGGATACAAGGGATGGGAAAAACATTGAGATGTAACAAGAATAAATTAATAAAGAAAAAAAAAAGAAAGAAAATCTTCCCAACAATAAATTTCATATGGCTATATGTGTGTAATCGAAAGTGGGCTTGGTATATGGTTAAGGGAACCTTTAAAAAGAATTAAATAGTTTAAAATCACACTTTGAAGATTTATAGTAATATAGGTTAGATATTACTGACCATAAGAATTTGTACCCTGATCTTGGAATTCTGCCATTTGCCTTGATGATTTTGTACTTTCCTGTGCCAAATAATAATGATGTTCCTTGTTCTACCTATGATTGCCTCACTACACACATTTTCTGTGTTCTATTCATGACGCCTCACTAAACACATCCAAGAGTTGCAATAGTTGTATCATTCTGTATAAAAGTCCTTGTCTGAGAGCTGCAAGATACACTCAGAATTCAAACTGCCTCTGAGTTTGCTTTCTGTTTGTTATTGCCTAATCTTTATGCCCCCCCCTTCAGGCCCATCGTTGCAGGGACCCCCACACCTGGCTGGGATAGTCCATGGAACTGGCGCTCAAAAGTGGAGCCTGAAGCAGGTAAGTTCTACCTATGATTGCTTCTACACACATCTTCTGTGTTCTATCCATGACACATCACTAAACACATCTTCTAAGAGTTGAAATACTTGTATCATTCTGTATAAACGTCCTTGTCTGAGAGCTGCAAGGTACACTCAGAATTCAAACTGCCTCTGTGTTTGCTTTCTGTTTGTTATTGCCTAATCTTTACCCCCCCCCCCTCACTTCAGGCCCATCGTCCCAGGAACCCCCACACCTGGCTGGGGTGGTCCATGGCATTTCATCTCCATTTTACCCATGCCCTATATTTTGTAAAGCTCATTGACTATAGTTTATGTTGCCTGTATAGCCTTAAATGCATGTTTTTCCACTGTTGTATAGCACAGAATACTATAATGGGCTGGCCACACGTTTAACACTGAATCTTTCTGCCTCAGAAGCTGGCAAAAGTTTCTTAGCTCAAAATGGAACTTCTTGCCCAACTTCTCTGTCTGGTTTTGTATAGTGTAGGCTTTATACATGCTGTCACAACCACTGTGGGTTCATATGTGCAACTTCCTTCTGTGTCTAGAAAATACTGTTTTCTTGTGGTTATCAACCATTACTGGCTTTTATAGTCTTTTCATCCCTCTTCTGTAATGACTCTTGCAACTTGGAGAGAGGAGTATTATATAATGTCCTGTTTCGGCCTGAGCATACCAGTCTCTTATTCTCACAACATGAGCAGTTGTATTCATCACCATCTACTATAATAAAAAAAAAACTTCTCTGATGAGTATTGAGAGATTCAGTTATCTGTACCGGCTAGTTTTATGCCAACTTGATACAAACCAGCTCATGTTAGAATGAAGAGCTTCTTTTAACAAAATGCCCCGACTGGATTGTTCTGTGGACAAGTCTGGGGTGCGTTTTCTTTTTTTTTTTTTTTTTTTTTTTTTTTTTTTTTTTTTGATGTTGGTATGGGAAGTCTCAGTGTAGTGTCAGTGCTGCCAGCCCTGGTGTGGTAGTGGTACGGACTATAAGAAGGACGGCTGAGCAATCTGTGAGATGCATGCCAAAGAGCAGCAATCCTTCTTCTGTCTGTACATCAGTGCTTTCTTCCATTCTGCCCTGCCAACTTAGATGTCAGATTCTGACATGGAGGTGTAATCAAAATACATTTCTCCTCAAATTTCTTTTGGCCATGGTGTTCAATTACAGAAATGGAACCCTAAGACAGAAATTTTTTTACCAGGCCATGATGTATTTCTGAGACAGACGTGACCACAACTTGGGATATGATTGTGAAAGGGCTTTGAAACTAGTCTAGATAAGACATTGAGTACTTAGAACTTAATGAACTATTGTGGGTGCTTAAACCATATTGTTTGCAGTAATGCAGACAATGGAAGCTTGTCTTGGGAAGTTTTGGATGGAAGCTTGAGAGTCCCTCATTCTTTCAGGGCTATTCTTGTGCCATTTTGAATTTGAAATCACTAAAGCAAAACCTTTGCCTTATTGAAACAGTTGATGGTTAGCTAGACCTAAGAAGTTAATGGTGATTCTGGAGAGCAGCATCACTGAGGATTTTAAGTCTGGGAATGTGTCCTCACGGTCTGTACACTGAAGCTGTGGTCCAGATGAGCAAAAGCTGTATCTCAGGTTCGCAGCCAAACTCTGTAATATATAAGTCATTCGAATGGTACAGTATCCGAAGGCATGAAGGGATCATGGAGCAGCTGAGGCTTGGCACGATAGAGCAGGAATAGAATCCCCTAAGAAAGGCCTGGACAGATTCCTGTTGAAGAAGAAGCCTCAATTACAATAGAATTTCTAGAACTGCAGGAGTCATGAGGAGGAGTTGACGCTTGTACCACGTGGAAAGGATTAGAGTATCTGAACAGAGCCCATAATACAATACTGGTGAAGGTGCAATGCCTTAACAGTGGAGACCCAAGAATTTTGGAGATGTTAGTAGCATGGGATGACTGCCAAGGACAGGATTAGCTATACAGTGGAGCCAACCTGGGCTTCGAAGGCAAGCTGTTTCTACTGTGAACAGCAGAATACAGAAGCACTATAGCCCAAGCTCTAAAAATTATAAGTGACTCCCACACATTGGACTCGTACTGGATTTTGGGTTTACTTTGTTCAAGTTGGTACTAGGACTTGGTTCTTACTTCTGAGGGTAGGAAAGTATTAGGGTTAGGGTTACGGTTAGGGTTAGTGATGATGATGATGATGATGATGATGATACAGGAGCCTACAGTTACAACTTTGGAGTCTTAGAGGTATTTTAGCTTCTTTAGAAAGACTATAAGTGTTTTATAGATATTTGAGAAAAACAGGAAATTTGAAAGATACTTTAGATATTTTGTGATTCTAATTATGTGATATATTTCTTTTGTTTGGTTTGGGCATTTTTATTTTATTTGTTTTATAATCAAATCAAACTATTTTCCTCTTTCCTTTCCTCCCTCTAAAATCTCAAATATACCTTGATCTCTTTCAAATTAGCAGTCTTTTTCATTAAATATTGTTACTTACATAAATGCATGCACACATACACACATACGTCCATTTCTAGATATGTATAAATACTACCTCCTCAGTCTATATAGTGTTATTTGCATTTATTTGTTGTGGGAGCTGATCATTTGGTATTAGGTAATCAATTGTGTTCTCTTCCTAGGAAATACATTTTCTCTTGCTCTTAGCAATCTTTAGTTTTCATGGATCTTGGTAGGGTTGAGGTTCCTTAGCACGCCCCCATTTATCTTAGCATGTCTATTGTTATTTCCTTGTTCAGCTCATTTTTAGGCAGTCATGTTGGTGATATTTTATGAATATACCTTCTGACATTCATAGGGGACACAATCTCATAGTAAACTCCACGATGCTCTGGCTCTTATAATTTTTCTTTTCCCTCTTCAGTGATTCCTGAACCTTATGTGTTAGAATTGTGTCATTCATATAAAACTGGGACTGGGCTTCATGGCTTTGCATTTCAATTGGTTGTAGTTTTCAGTTTCTTTATGAGGGATGAAGTCTACATTTATCTACAGGTATGAGGAAAAATATTTAGAATGCACTTAGGGGTTATCACGGTTTAATAAAGTGGCAGTTGTAAGGTCCCCAAAATCTATGACTTCATTATTCCCTAGGTCTTAGCTAAGTTTTAAGTGTAAAGAATGATTTTCTCCTTGATGAGCCAATCTTAAATTCATTTAGAGAAGCTACTATTGACGGTCATCTCAGCATTGTTGTAGTTTATATTGTTTCTACCCATTCCAATATAGCCTACTACAGAGCAATCGGGTTTATTGGATATCTACAGTGAATTTTCAAGATTCCAATGGAAACTGACCTCCTGCAAACAAGATAAGGAATCAGAGTCCTTCTCAAGATAGAACTTTAATGTTTTTATGCTATGAAATGCACGTCTAGGGAAAATTGCCCTTTAATAATGAAGCCCAGATAGCCACACATGCCTATCCATAAACCATGAAAGTGAAGCTTAACATGTGACTCTGAGAATGCCACTCACACACCTGGAGTTGCAAACAAGTTTCCAGCTGGATGAGTCCTACAGGCCCCAGCCTATACTCCTATTACATATTCAGGCCATCCAAAGTGTCACAAGAATGCATGTCAGCATCCCATGTTCTCTCAGACCACTGCTGTTTGTCACCTATACATACTCTGGCCCAATGGCATTGACTTTTAAGTGCATGAGAATCAGCTAACTTACTCAAACCCCCTCCCTGTGTTGGTCACATGTGGTAGGCTCTCCAGAATCATATTCAAGTCCTAATTAGATGCATTTTTCAGACTCTTAGAAACACCAAGCAGGAGTAAAAGGTAGGACCACATCATCAGCTAACCAAGTGCATCACTCAGTTCAGTATCCAAAAATCCACAGACACAGAACAAGTACGTTCTCTTATGCTACCTGTCAAGACCAAGCCAAGCTAGATGCTGCATTCACAGCCTCTATCAGTGAGTCTTCCATAGAACCTTTGACCTCACTACCTGACATGTGTAAGTAATTGGAAATCTTAATTACCAAATTGAACAACTCAGAAGGAAGTTTCACAAATAGAGTGGATCGAGGAAAGGATAGACTATCAGAATGTCCTGGCTAGTTCTTGTCGACTTGCCACACACTAGAGCCATCTGAAAATATAGAACCTCACTTTGAAAAATATTTTAATCCCAAAGACCTATAGAAAAGTCTGTGGAGTTTTTCTTAACTAATTATTAATGTGAAAGGTCCAAGCATACTGCAGGTAGCGCCACACTGGGCCATTGGTCCTGGGTTGTATAAGAAAGCAGCCTGAGTAGAAGCCATAAGAATCAAGACAATAAGCAACAGTCCTTCATGAACTCTGCTTTATTTTATGCTGCTTCACAGGTCTCGCTTGAGCTCCTGAACTGGCTTCTCTCACTGCTGTACCACTGCTTCCTTGGAGTCATCAAACACATCTGGTTCATACAATCTTTCCATCTCCTCTTCTACATAGATCCCTGAGTCTTAAAGGATGTGCAGGGCTTGATCAAGACATCCCATGTAGGCCTGAGTTTTCCAAAGTCTCTCACTGTCTGCATATTGTCCAGTTTGGATTCCTTGTGTTAGTTACTATCTACAAGAAGGTTGAACAAGGCCCTTACTTATAGGTATAACAATTTATTGTTAGGAACTGATTTACTGCTATTTAGATTCAGAGGAATGATAGTGGTAGATTTTCCAAAAAGCCCAAAAGGAACATGAAGAAACATAGGAAAATCAAGGAAAATAATAAATTTTGGTCTTAGAATTGGAGTAGAATAAGAAGAATAATTCAAAATCAATGCATAGGCCAGCTCTTTAATAAGATCACAAAATAACCTTCTCTTAAGTAAGGAAATACATAAATGTAAAATTATAAGAAGCATAGAGGATACCAAATAGTAAGGTCAAGAAGAGAAGCTGCATATTACATTAAAATACTAAATATAAGATAAAGAAATGATAAATAAAATTGTAAGAGAATATTACAAGGCACGTGTAAAAGAAAAATCTCTTAGAGTAACAGCTGAGTTCTGAATGAAAATTTTTGAAGCCAGAAGAGCTTGAGACAATGCACTTCTGGTTCTAAAGGATCACATAAACAAGTCCAGCCACTTCACTTGGAAAAACTATTTGGTATAATTGAAGGAGAAAAAAATTTCCATGAAGAAGGCTTCAAATCAAAACTAATTCAAGAATACATAAAGGACATTTCATTGTGATTGTGGTGGGAGGGGGCAGTTAACTAAAAAGAAATTATAATTCCAAACAAATGTGCATCAAACTCTAAAGCACTCAACACCATGAAAAGCATACTAGTAGAATTCAAGATACATCTTAATCAGAACTGAGCAATAGGGGGTTATTTAAGTTCCTCATTTTGTCTCACAGACATGATCTGGACAAAAATACACAGAGAATCATATGTCTAAACCAAATGGGCCTAGTAAGTGTCTATGCAACAATCTACCCATACATTCTAGTCAGCATCCCAGGTATCCATCCCTAAAAAAGATAACACATTGACACAGAAAATGAAGTTCCCAAAGAAAATATAATTAAATAGCCCTATGTATCTGTCTTATCCGACCATTATTCAAAAAATTAAAAGGTTGAAATCAAATACAAAGCAATATTTAATATTTACACAAACTCAGGAAGATTAAAATGACATGAGTCAAAGTAGGAACCAAAAACGTCATGAAAATAAAACATAATATAAAAAATCTTCTGAGATGGATTAAAAAAAACTGTGGTACATTTACACTATAGAATACTACTCAGCTATTAAAAACAAGGAATTTCCGAAATTTGTGGACAGATGCATTGAACTATAAATGATCATAATAAGTGAGTTAACCCAGAAGCAGAAAGACTCAAATGCTCACTTATGCTGTGAGTAGCACAAGGGGCAATTCCCATGAAAGTCTTCACCTACCAGGAAAGTGGGATAGAGGTGAGGACATCCCATTGGGACTCTGATAAGAGAAGTATGGGAGATTGGGGAAATAGAAGGATCCAGAGGGTCCTAGAAACCTACAAGAAGAACACTATGATGAGCAGATCTGGACCCAGGGGTTCTACAAAAGCTGTGGCACCAACCAAGGACAATATGTGCAGTAAACATCAAACTCCTACCCAGATCCAGCCAATGGACAGGACATTCTCTACAATTAAGTAGAAAATGGGAACTGACTTTCACATGAACTCTGGTGCCCCATATTTGACCATGTCCCCTTCATGGGGAGGCCTGGTGGCACTCAGAAGAAGGATAAGAGTCTACCAAGAAGAGACTTGATACCCTAGGATCATACAGAGAGGGAGGAGGTCCCGCTCAGTCACAGCCATAGGGGAGAGGAATAGTGTGAAAGCAGAAGGGAGGGAGGCATGGGAGGACAAAAGGGATGGGATAACAATTGAGATGTAATATCAATATTATCAATAAAAAAAGAAAACTTCTGGGACAGATTTTATACAGTATGAGAGGTACTGTATATTGTTCTACAGTGCTACTTGCTCAGTCATTGGGTTTTGACCATGTTTATAGCTTCAGGAGTAGATTCCATCCTGTGAAATAACTAATGGTATGATACACTTGCCATGGGATTGTCAAGTGGTTGGTCTGTTCTTGGTCTAAATGATGGTTCAGATGTGACCAGAAAATGTTTTCATGTTTCCCAACTTAGTGCAGCAAAGGCGTATAAAGTTTTCTCTTAAAATATTCTGAATCTCTTGGTGTTTGGAGAAATATTTCCCCTTCTTGCCAGAATATTATTATTCTGCTTCTTGGACATATATTGAACTGTCCCATATGTTGATACTTTTATACCCCCCATTAGTGTATCTCTATGCACTTGTCAAAGAAGATATTTTTGAAATACATGGCTATTACAAAAAAGAATAGAACTGAACAGAGCTCAAAGAGTAAGAGATTATGGCATTTTCAGATCTAAACTCAGCTCTTCACAAACTTTCCCACTTAGCTGAGTATTTGCTGGAAATCAATGGATGCTGGAATGGAAAGTTAGTTTTCTTCAAGGATGAGGTTCATGAAAGGATATCCAATCTCCAGTACCTGGTTCTTCAGGCATGCCTATAATCAGGGTATAAAAAGATGAGCATATAGAGATAGGGGGAAACATAGTGGAGGAAGTAGAAAAGACTGTTAAAGGGAGTGAATGGAGGTGGCTTGGATCGAAGTCTATTATATGCAAGGATGAAATTCAGAAGCAAAAAAAAATAATGATTTAAAATGTGACATTTACCCAATCTAAATATTAATTGTAGTATCTAAAATAAACTTGTATGCCACAGATTTATAAATAAAAGTGTTGGTTATTAGGGAACTCATACTTTCCAGGGACATTACAAGTAAGTTTGTTTTTCTAAGTGGTCATGCTTCTAAACTGTCTTGCTTACTTCCGTGGATTTACGTTGTGCCAACCTCAGCCAGAAGACCCTATTGCAGAATGTAGTGAGTAGTACAGAGACACATTACTTTTCAAAGCGCTGAGAACAAGAATTGTGAGTGCTCAGCCATATACAAGATATTAATCCTCACCATGCAACGAGGAGGGAAAACCCAGCTTCAGAAACATGGAACTAGTACGGACAGGAAAATACTTTGATTATACAATTAATGACAAACCTTGATATCTTCCTGAAGACGATACAAACAGTCTTAGAAATCCTAATGTTCTTCTACACTTTTCAGGATTGTAATAAAGATAGGGGTCATACTGAAACAAGGATTTATGACAAAACACAAAGGAAAAAAAATTGACTCAGCGAACCGCTTGGATTCTTGAGCAAGCTTGTCAGATCAGGACTTCTCTGATATTGTAGAATAACAAGGAACAGACTGTTTTTGCTTAAGCAGTGTTTGTGTCCTGCTAGGAAGACTGAACAGTATATTAAGAATCAAAGGAAAGGATGGTGGTCCTATGTTAAACATAAAAAATTAATAAATGAAAGGGAAAAAGGAAGAATTAAACAAGGGGCTGAGAGATTGGGCTTCCACAGAAAGATAAGCTTGACATGACAAGTAGTCATGAAATAACTTATGATCTATTAACTCTATGCCAAACTCGGACAGAGTCAAACTCAAATAGAGCCATCCTCTCTGGCATCTCTGTAACCATAAGGCTTTATGACACTGATCTTAAGGGAAAAAAAGACTTTGAGTTAAAACTCGTTTTATCATAAATATTAATTTTTAGTTCTCATGAGATTTGCTGTTTGCCGACTTTGTTTCTTTTACTTTAATATGCTTATGTAATCAGCGAAGACTTTAGGGAAAAATGTATTCTAAAAGGTTATGTAATGAAGGATTAAAGTCTATGGGGAAATGATTTTGTGTATAAGTAAAGCCTATGAAAGACACTAGTTGTCAGAGTAGGTCAAACCATGCTGAGATGTACTTCCTCTCCGTCTACTTCTCATAAAACAAAACTAAAAGGTGTTCGACATCTGGTTCTTCCTCGATGATGTTGCATTCACCTGCTTCAGACCCTGTCCTCACCTTGGGCTGTATCCCTGAATCTTAGCACCCGAACAGCGACCTGAAATTGGCTAGGGTTCCTCTGGTTGTTTTGGTGCAAGAAGGACCTCACTAGGGTGCTGCAGATCCCCCTGTATAAGAAAAGGTTGGGTAAGAGAGCAAAAAGCAAGACTGCGACAGACTAATTCCTCTGAGAGACAAATGTATATTGATATCCTTTAAAGTCCCCTAAAATGGAAAGGAGCTTTTAACCGTTTACTATAGGGTAGACATACTACAATTCACAGCCCCAAAGAAGATAAGTAACAAGGGGGACACAAGGGAGGATGCTTAAATCTCACTCGGGAGGTGTACTAGAATAGCCAGCAAAAGTGAATGAGGAGGAATGAAGAGTGGGAACACTACAGGAGCCTAGCACAGCCATCTTCTAAGAGGCTCCACCCAGCAGCAGATAGAAACAGATGATGAGACTCACAGCCAGACATTGGGCAAAGCACAGGAAGTCTTGTGGGAAAATGGGAATAAGAATAGAAGGGCCTGGAGGTGCTAAGAGCTCCACAAGAAGATCACCAGAGCCTACTAGCCAGGGCCAGAGGGCCTTGTGGAGACTGAAGCACCAACGAAGGACCAAAGGACCATACATAGACTGGACCTAGACCCCCTACACAGATGTAGATGAGGAGCCAGGCTTCATGTGGATACCCTAGGAATGTGGAACAGGGGCTTTCTCGGACATGGACTCTGATGCCTGCTTTCTGATCACTCCCCTCTGGAGGGGCTGGCATGATAGAGGACAGGGGAAGGAGAGCTCAGTCTTGATGTAACTCGATAAGCTGGGCTGACTAGGAGGTGCTCCCCTTGTCTGAGGAATAGGGGAGGAGGGATAGTGGAAAGGGTGGCAGGTGCAAATGGGAAGGGAAGGGCGATGATTAGGAGGTAAAGTTAGTTAATTAATTAAATTTAAATGTAGAAAGAAAGGAAGGAAAGATGGAAGGAAGTGAGAGAGAAGGAAAGAAAGAAAGAAAGAAAGAAAGAAGGAGAAGTCTAGGACAGCAGTTTGTCAGAATTTTTACACTTTGTACAAAAGACGAACCCTTGTTTTCCAGACCATGTAACTTTAGACTTAAAAGTTTGGAAAAGATATAAGATGTTGGTACACTAAGCATGGAGCTGAAGAGATGCCTATCCAAGTATTCTCTTTGTAGAGACTTATTATACAAACCCTGTCTGAAGAAGATGGGGCAGATCTCCCCGACATTATTTCAAAGAGACTTTCTCTTGTCAAAGGATATGAAGTTATTAATACACCTGTTCCTGTTAAATATCCTTTAAGCCTTTACAGAAGAATCTGTAAAGCATGGGAATATAATTAACCTATTAGATGATGGTTTGCCAGAGTCGGATCCTGAGGATAGTCGTAAGGAACCTATAGATCCCCAGGGTGCCTGTGAGTTAGAGAAAGAAGCTTTAAAGTATCATAATGAGGAATGGCCTTCCCTTTATAATAGGTCATCCGCCCCTTTTCTTAAGAACGGAAAAGAGAAACATAAAAATTATCGTTCAGAAAGTTTAGGAATTCCTGGTACTGCTCTTGAAGCAGTTTTATCTGGAGATCCTCTTTTTGTCATTTTGTCTTTTTTTTTTTTTTTTCTGGAGCTGAAGACCAAACCCAGGGATAGGCAAGAGCTTTCTCTACCACTGAGCTAAACCCCCAACTTCTGGAGATACCTTTCTGAGG
Organism: Acomys russatus; assembly: GCF_903995435.1. Taxonomy (NCBI): domain Eukaryota; kingdom Metazoa; phylum Chordata; class Mammalia; order Rodentia; family Muridae; genus Acomys; species Acomys russatus. The sequence continues at coordinate 12,760,743 of NC_067139.1, forward strand.
TGCTTCTGGTGTAATGAACCACTGTCATTCAGCTTGGCAGTTTTGGCTTGGCAGTTGCTCCTGAGAAAATACAGGGGGAGCCTCCTGTCTCCAAGTTAGGAAGAATTATTTATTCAGATACTGTGGCCCATCAATGTTTAAAGCTCAGTTTAAGCAAATTAACAACATTAAATGACTTTTGGAAAAATTTAGGGGAAATTAATTGTATTTGTCCTTTTCTTAAATTATCCACTGAGAAGCTTAAGCCTCTGTTGGACATCCTTGTAGGGGATTCCAACCTTAAGTCTCCAGGTTCCTTAACTGAAGAAGAAAAAAAAATGCACTGACAATTGTGGAACAGGCTATTAAGAAACAACAATTACAGAGGATAATTCCTGATGAACCACGGGATTCAATAGTACTATCTACTGCCCACACATCCACAAGTGTGTTACAGCAAAACAGTGCGGTGGAATGTATCAATCTGCCTGTCACTCCTAAACACTAGTTACTTCCTATGTTACTCTGGTGGTACTCATGATTGCCAAAGGACACAGGCACAGTAAGGAAGTAATGCATAGCGCTCTCTCTTACATCATAGTGCCTTGTAATAATGAAAAACTGGCTGAGCCTCTTTTACATTCAGAAGATTGGAAGATTTTATTAACTTTAGGGGCCTGATTTTGTATCACTTGTCTAGTCACCCTTTGTTACAGTTTTTGAAAATGCAGCAGATTATTTTTCCTTTACACTATTCTGCTGAACCTTCGCCCAATGCAGCTCTAGTTTTCTTGATGGATCAGCAAAAAGTAAGGCTCTGACTATTACTAATGGTGAAACTTTTTCTCAGGAGACTTCTGCACAAAGGACAGAACTAATTGCTGTGATTTTTGCTTTCACTAAATTACAAGACTGTTCACTCTAATTTACAGTTTGTGATCAAACTTTTCCTACCTGTTGAAACCACTACTCTGGCATTAAGAAAATCCACTATATCTTCACTTTTATCTAAATTACAAACCTTGTTGCAAAATGGAACCTCGCCATACTCTTAAGCCATCTGCTGACACAAAACTGACTGGGCACCTGACAGGGGGTAATTGGCTGGCCTGTCTTGCTACATGGCCCTATGTTTGCTTAACCTATGCGCAAGCAGTTGCTAGTCATAAAATTCATCATCAAAATTCTCTTGCTTTACACTATCAATTCGGTCTACCTTTACACTACCAGTTTGTTCTAACAAAGGAGGCTGCCAGGCAGATTGTTCCTTCTTGTGCTCTCTGCCCAGAAGCCCATCATTCTCCGCCTATTGTAGTAAATTCCCAAGGACTCAGGTCTAACTAATCTTTGGCAAATAGAAGTTACCCATTTTTTTCTTCTTTTGGGAAACTTTCTCTTGTTCATGTGCATGTAGACACCTTCTCCCACGTCATTGTTGTCTTTGCACAAAATAGGGGGTGCTGTTAAGGATGAGGTTCAACATTTTTTCCTTTGTTTGTTTATCATATTTGCATAGGCCACGAGTGCTAAAAAACAATTTTCCTGCTTATACTAGTAAGGCCTTTGCAATTTTCTGTTTTACATTTAATATAAACCATACCACAGTTATTTCTTATAGCCCACAGGGTCAGGTTATTGTGGAAAGAGCTCTCAGATCCCTAAAGCATGTATTTGTAGGTTACAAGAAGGTGAATTTAGATACCACTCTCCACATCATATATTACAATGTGCACTTTTTGTTTTGAATAATCTCAAAAGAGAAGAGGAAGAGACTTCCCCTATGCTAAGAGGTTGGGAGCCAGTCTTCCACTTCCCCAAAACCTTTGGTCAAATGACCTAATTTTCTCATGGGAATCTGGCGAGGTCCTGGCGCATTGCTAACCTTGAGACAAGGATATGCGTGTGTGCTCTCACAGAATGCAGACACTGGATCCCAGACGGACTCATGTGGCCCTACAACTAAGATGCCCCTGATCCTCCCCCAAGCACTTTATAAAACATTATAAAACAACAGATGACAACCTCCCCTGCAGAGACTCTTGATTCCCCCTCTGCTTCTGCTCAAACAGATGCTCCTCCTCCTCCTTCTCTTCCTCCTCCTCCTCTTCCTGATTCTCCTCCTCCTCCTTCTCCCCCCTCCTCCTCCTTAAAAGTTTGATTCTCTGGCTCTAGCTCTTAAGAGACTTCATCTGCACTCTCACCCTGGTGCCAAGCTTCTTGCTTCCAGATCCACTTGACAGCAGCAAATACCAAGTTGGGACCAACGGAAGTCTCTCAGTAATCAGGAGGAAGTCTGATCAATACTCGGGCACTGTTACGTACACCAGAGAATCTGCTTCTGCTACGGTATTGTATCTCTAATCATGCTCAATGTCCTGTTACTCTCAGCTCTGGCTGTGATGCACCCATATACTGGGCCTCCTATGTTTCATCTTGCAGCTAGGGACTTTGTTTCTGTTTAAGTCACAGTTGATGCTGTGGATCTTATGAGAGAAGAGATTAATGAATATTTGTTACATCAGGAACGTAAGAATATTATATATGAAGGCATTTCTGATTCATTGCCTATCTGTTTTTATGCTACTTCTGCTTCCCCAATTACTGGCTGTTTTTCACTTACCCAACATACTTTAATTGCTGCCTCCCTGGTGGAGTGTTATCCATAACAGTTAAAATATATGTGTGTTATGTATATATGCATATATACACATATTATATATATACACATATATATAATGTGTATATATAGTAAAGATCCCTGGGCTCTACAACTTATGCTTCCTGCCCTCAAAAATAATAAGTATGAGATTATATCTCTGCCCTTGCCTCTTCCCCTGCCTTTGCTTGTCCTGACCCTTCAACAACGGATGATGTTTGGACCCATTAACTGTGAAGAAAATTTTCCTAAGTGGTTTTCTTCTGGCTTTACTAACAAATCTGCAGATTATCCTTCCTTTAATGCTTCCTTTATCATTACTGACTGGTCAGTTAATAAACCTAGTTTTGATTATAAAACCTACATTGAACCTAACAAACAAAAATTTTTTATTTATGACACTTAATCTCTATCCTCTGAAACTTTTCATGCTTGGTACAACCCTGGCTGGACCGCTCCAAATTGTATTCCCATATCCATAAATGTGCTTTATAAAATGAGTTATTTCTTCTCTTTGCTGCTACTTTTAATGCCTCATTATGTGGCCCTTCCTCCAAATTTGAATTCTTTACTAAATCTATTTGTGCTTGTATTAGAGCTCCTTTTGCTATCCTTTGTTGAGAATCTCAAGTGCTCCTTTTTACTATTCATAGCCGACATGGTTCCTTTAGGGTTTCCTGTTTTGGCTGTATAATTACTAACTGCACTATTGCTTCTTCTCCTTGTGAAGTTTATGTTTTGTTAGACAGCTACCACTTGCCTGTTAATAGTTCTACTCTTTGGTATGATAATCCTGGACTACAATCCCTAGATCATACCTCTACTGCTCTCTTACAACCCTCATAGTTATCTTGGCCAGTTTTACCATAGCTACAACTGCTTTTGTTCAGCACATTCATACTGCAACTCATGTTGCTAAGCTTTCAAAAACTGTTTCTGTGCTACTTAGGCTACAAGAACAAAGTGATTTAAAAAAAAAAAAAAGAACAAAGTGATAGAGGCCTTCAGGATGGTATCAATGCCTTGGAGGAAGATGTTCTCTTTATAGGAAATCAGTTAAGCAATATTAAGGTTAGACTTAGTGTACAAAGCCATTCTGCTTTTAGATGGATTTGTGTGACTCCTCACTCATATAATGACACATGGTTGGGGTTGAGTTTGAGCACATTTACAAGGTATCTGAAATGTTTCTGCTTTGTCTATGAATATGGCCTCCCCTCATCAAAAAAATCTCTGACGTAGCTCAGACTCCCTTTGTTTTCTCCTCTTTGGAGGAGATCACTGACTCTCTTTTGCTTTCTGTATGTTCCGATATTGAACGCACCAATTCCTGGCCCCATTTAATAAATTTGGGCATCAGGATTTTTATAATATTGCTCTTCATTTTCTAATTCACAGTCATCATCTGACACCTAGCCAAAGGTCTGCAGGCCTTGACAGCTGAATTCCATGCTTCAAAACTTAAAAGGAAAAGGGGGAGATGGCAATGCCAAGTGTCCTGCAGGCACTGTTTGACAAAGTTCCAGTGCTCAAATGACCAGGACTGACCTTCACTGCCCTTGGAAGAAATTTGCTGCACAACTTTCGATTGTATTTATATTTCTTACTGTTAAAAGCCTCTCACCAAAAGCTAGAGCTGAGATAATGTAATAATTCTCAAGAAAGCTGGTGTTAGTATGAATAAAACTAAAGGTTGCTCCCTAGGAAAAATTGCTATGCAAAAAAAAAAATGAGTCTTCCATAGAATCTATTACCTAGACACATAAATATAGACCACTCATATGTGATATTAGTAAGTATATGACACAAGATCTGGGAAAAATAATCCAAGGTTAAGAGGGAAAATTCTAGAAGCTGATAAACTGTAACTGAACCACTAGGCTTTCATGTCCATCTTAGAAAATACAGAGCTAGTATGAACAGGAAAATATTTTGATTAGACAGGTAATGACAAACCTTGATACCTTTCTGAAGGCAAACAAATGGTTTTAGATATCCTGGTGTTGCACTATGCTTAAGAGCATTGAAACAAAGACAGGAATCATGCTGAAACACGAGATTGATGACAAAGACACAGAGAAAACATTTTGGCTCAGTGGATTGCTTGGATTCCTGAGCAAATTTGTAGAGTGTGGCTAAGTGTCATTAGGAGTCATTTTATTGTTACGTTGCTTTCAGAACACTAGAATTCAGTTTTGCTCTAGTTTCCTGGGTTATCTAATTGTGGGTTCTTGATCACCTAAGTAATGTTGGGTATGGGTTCCATCTTAGGAAGTACACCTGAAATCAAGTAATATAGTGACTGTTTACTCTCACAAGCTTTGTGGCACCATGATGTAGCATATTTTACCTGTAGGACATGATTGTAGATCAAAGGATTTAGTCTGGCTTGGTGTTTACATTTCTCCTTTGAAATTATGTAGAGTATTTCCTGTACAAAAGAAGGTGAAGGTGTTATGGAGACACCAGCTTGACATCCCCATCTTGAATGGGTTGTGCAGGTGTCATCTTCAGCAATGGGGTTTTGCCATCAGTTCAGTGAGAGCAACCCATACACTTGGCAATAGATTGTGTTCTTTGATGGTTTCCATGGCACTCTTTTGGCCAATAACTCAATTAGATGTAACAAAATTATGATTATGATATAGTGTATATTTTCAAAAACTTCTAATCTATCACATAGATTAGTGCCCCACAAATGGCCCTTAATTTAATCTATCTCTAGTGGTATACCCTTCCTCATGCCACTCTTCTCTTCCCTTTACAACTTGATAGTCCTATTCCTGCCTCCATCCCTCCAAAACTATCTATTCTTGTTTCTTTTCCTAGGGAGATCTATCTATGCTCCCTAGTCCCTTACTCTATGCTTAACCTCCATGATTATATGAATTGTAGCTTTGTTATCATTGGCTTAGCCACTAATATTCATATATAAGTAAATGCACACCATGGAAGTCTTTCTGAATCTGGGTCACATCACTTTGGGATGATATTTTCTTGTTCCATTCATTAACTTGATAACTTCATGATGTCAGTCTTTTTAATGACTAACACTACATTCTGTAAGTGTGATTTTTTTCCTTATGTTTTGAGTTATGTCTAAGTTGTTTCCAAATTCTGACTATTACGAATAAAGCAACAATAATCATGGTTGAACAACTCTGTCTGTGGTAGGAGGACACATCCTTTGGATATATTCCCAGAAGTGGTATAAGCAGATTTTGGGATAGTGTGCTTCCTGTCTGCCATGCTTTCATTATGATCATCATGAAATCTAACACTCTGGCACTATGAAACCTCAAATTACCTGCATTCTTTTAGTTGTAGTTACCTTAGTCATTGTGTTTTGTCATGGTAACAGAAAAGTAACTAAGAAAATGACAGAAAAGGTTTTAATCTCTGTGCATAATGTATTTGAAATGTTAATAACTATTAAAATTATCCAATTAAAAAGAAAATTCCATGCACTTACATTTTAATATTTAACTTCTTATTGAATGTATGCCATTTGTTCTTACTATTTATAATATTTATTATTTAAATCTACTATTGAAGAAATACTTAACAGTTGGATGGACTTTTAGGATGATTTTAAACAAGCAAGGTTACTGATTTAAAAACATAAATGATAGAAAAAATAGGAGTGTCCTTAGCCCTCTTTAGTGTTTTCTAGTCCATTTAATATAGTCCTTTTTTATTAAATAACAATGGCCAAGATGAAAAATGGAATTCAAGATTACCCTTCTTGATAAAGGAACAGAAAAAGAAATTTCAACAAACCATTCCTTGACTATTTATTTTTTGTTTGTTTGTTTTTGTTTTTGAGACAGGGTTTCTCTGTGTAGCTGTGACTATCCTGGATTCACTTCGTAGACCAGGCTGGCCTCAAACTCACAGTGATCAACCAGCCTCTGCCTCTCGAGTGCTGGGATTAAAGGCGTGCGCCATCATACCCGGCTGCTTGGCTATTTCTAAATGACATTTATTTCATAATAACAAATTAAAATAAGTTAAACGAGTGGATGTAATATAGATGCATATGTATATAATATAATTTCCATCTTAGTACATTTGACAGTTTATGAAACTGTCTGAGGTTTTTGTCATACAGGTTGGTACTTACTTCTTCTCCCTGTGAAGGCACATTGTTTGAGATTTGGATATTGATGATTTCTTATTCAATTTATACCACATCTCAGGGGTTAAAGTTCTGGTGACTAATATAGATTGGTGGCATGGTACAATATAATATAGAATGACTTAGGAGACAAACCTCTGAGCATTGCTCTCAAAGAGAATCTCTATGTGGCCACTTTAACAAAAAGAATCGTCTTAAATGTGGGTAGCAGCATTCCATGAACTGTACATTAGATGGAAAGACATGGATGAGGAAATTCCAGCAATGTGATGATATTCTGTAGCTTCCTGTTCCTGGAAGCAGTATGACCAGCTGTCTCACCTATCCTGTCATATTCAAAAGTGTCCCCTTGCAATATGAAGTACAATAAACTCTATGGCATCAATGTTATTTGGTCAGATTCATCATAGCAATGACAAACGAAATTTACACAAATGCCATCGACCATTAGACATTAGTTTTCACCATCTTAAAGCACTTCTATAAGGCCACTGAGCCACCTTAATGTAGTGGGCTCTCAATGGTTGTCGTAGACCAGGATACATGAGGGGTAGCGCCCATGCTCTTACGCAGAACTTCACGACATCACCTGCCTTCTTACATCTGACCAGCTCCAGGCTGGCCCTGTGGCTATATCCTGTTTATCAACCACTCATATCCGCTGGAAATTCCCAGATCTGAAGAACAATGTTCAAACCCAAAGATTCTTGTTTCATTTGGTCATCTAAGTTCAACTTGGTGTGATCTCCTCAGTTTCTCTTCAACACTAGTACACACTATATACACACAAACAGGATACCTACCCCAAGTTCAACATCTTTTATTATAAATTTTATACCATGTGATATATTTGGTAGACATAAACACCAACTCTTAGTGTAAGCTAAGAGTGTTTCACTTTAATGTTTCCATCTACCTCTATATATACACTGCTGCAAACTCTTCCTATAGATTTCCACAATTATCATGAATTTTTTTTTTTTAAGAAAAAAAGTTTTTTTTTTATTGACAAAGATGTCCTTACTGCACAAGTGACTACAGGCTACAGGCGAGGATGGGAGACAGGCTTCAGCACAAGTCAATGCACTTAGAACTGTTACTAACCAAAACACCATTTGCTTGTTAACAGTGTACCCTTAACAGCAGGGAGAAACTTCTTTGTAGTCTCTGCTTCAGACAAGATTTACATCTTTCTCTAAGGCCAGAGGCCAGTCATGACCGCAAGTCTCATTTCTTCCCAACCAGACCCGTTCCTCTGGCACCTTGTACCCCTCTTCCCCAGCAATATGCTCGGCCTTGGTTCCAGAGGCAGCTGGAAGGAAGCAGCTATGGGCTCATTAAGTTCAGTTTGCCCACATCCAGAAGCCCTAGGAAAGTCCTGTCTGGGTCTTGACTGCTGACCCTTGCAGCGGCTGGAGTCGGTACTCTAGTGCAACCCCACTCCCACGATGTGGGTAGTGCTGTGAATTGGAAACCGCAGACACCCTGGAGGCCTGGTAGGCAGCTGACTGCCCAGCACGGGGCTGATGATAATCCTTAAATCTGATGGAAATGGCGACGTGGAACTCAGAGTTCCAACGCTGGACTGAGAAACCGAGTCTGAGGTTGGTGAGTTTGAGGGGCCCTGTGCGGTAGGGCTAGCAGCACTCGAAGAACAGCTCCTCCTTGGAAGATTGCTGCTAGTGCTGTTTCCAGAATGCGGCTGGCTGCTGTAATACCCTGGAGTCCCTGTAAATGGGGCCAAGGAGTCTGTGGACACAGGGTGGGCAGGGCTGGGGTAGGACGTGGAAGAAAGGGACGATTCTGAAGAGCCATGAGAAGGAGGGTTTCCAGGTCTCAGTGCAATAGTTCGATAACTGTATCCTGGAGATTGGGTGGGATGTCCTCTAAAGGGGGACGAACTCTGCTGAAGGAGGTTTTGTGATTCTGTCCGTGGACTGTCACACTGCAGGAGCTGATAACTATATCTGGGGGGGGGGGGCGGTAAACAGTTGCTCCTTTAGATAGTGCTGAGCTCAACGGCTCTGGGCCTTCTCCATCTGCAGGGTCTGACTTTCTCTGTGCTGTTACTCTCCCATGTGGGAGAAGGCTCTCCCTTTTGGGCGACTCTCACACTGCTTCGAAGAACTTTAGGGACGCTTCCTCCTTCTCGGAGGGAGTCGTTCAGCTGATGCAGGAACCATCCACCTACTGCTGATGTTTTCTCGAGGTCTGCAGTGAGAAGAAGGTGCCCCGGGAATCTGATGGCCTCCACATGCGACGCGGAGGAATAAGATGGGGAGAACTTTTTGTGAGGGGAGGAGGGGGTTCGGGTTGAGGATCCCTGCACACCATGGGCACCAGTGTCAGAAACAGAGTTACTGCTGCCTTGCCCAGTTTCTGCAGACTTGCTTTTGCTCTGTCAAGAGTCACTTTCCCCACCAGAATTCTCCTTGGCTTTTTCTTTCCATTTGCAGTACTCTAGCAAGGATACTTTTTTCCTTTGTGGTGGGTTCTGAGGAGCAGATGGGACTCCTTCGCGGGCCTTTCATCACTAGGTGACATGGATCCCCGCGCAGAGAAGTCTTTTATAAAACCATGTTCATATCTGCGCTGGAAAAGGCTTCTGCAGGGGAACAATATCCTCCATCTAAATGCAAAGGCTTCCTGTCCCCCACCAAGTTCTAAGGGGAGTAGGCGTACGTCAAATTGAACCCTCTCCTAAACGCCTGATCTGAGTTTCTCAATGAGCTCTGAGGGCTATCTCCACTCCTGCTTGGGAAGCCAGCCTCGGAGGTGGGAGCAATGGAGGGATGAGAAACCAGGTCAGGATGACTACTGTTGAGCAGGGAAGGCCTATCAGCGCCGCTGTGAGTGCTGGAGTCTGGGTATCCCGCTTTTGTCAGATCGAGGTCTTTTCCGTGACAAAACTCAAACTGCAGAGGAGTGTTCATGAATTTATTTTCAATTAAGTAAAAGTTAACCAAAAATAACAACATTCAATGTGTTATTAGGGACTTGACACAACTATAATTTTACAAGAGAGTCTAGTAATCAGTGACTATATTTGGTAGCAACACTGGCTATTCTGCAAATGAAATGACTGCTTGCTGCCAAGGCATCTCCTTCACTAGAGCAACAGGTTTGCTGTTGACACCTATACCTCTCTCTCTCCTCAGAGAACTCTTTACAAGTTTATAGGAGAAACTGAGGCATGAAATCACTTACTCTTAAGGGTTAATGTTAATATGTGTCTTTAATTTTAGTAGTACACTTGTTTTTATGAAACTGGATGGGCCATATTTTGGTGTATATATGTTTAGGATTTTAATATCTTATTTCTTAATTGTTCTACTTATATATTCTGATTAGTTTTGGTTTTATTCAATTTTTTCTGATTTTAGGATAAGAGCACCTGCTTGTTTTCTGATCACATTTGTTTGAATTACTTTTTTTTATCCTGTCACTTTAAGGTTGTTCCTATCTCCAAAGCTCAGATACATTTGTCATAGACAACAAGATGGATTTTGTTTCTTAATCAATTGATCCACTTGTGTCTTTTGATTTGAAAGTTGAGGCTACTAATATGTAAAGTTAATATTGAAGGTATGTGTTGATTATAGTAATTTTCATTGGCCCTTCAGTTTTGTTTTTCATTATTTATAGTTTCACTTGTTTAATTTTTAAATTACTACTAAAATAGAGTCATTTAATGACAATGTTTATTCCTCTCTTTAATCCAAAGTTTTGCTTCCATTGTTCTATACAGGAGTGGTTTGGTGGGCAAGATTTTTTTTTTCTGTATTGCTAAAACTTTTTCTTTCTCTTTCAAGTATTGCAGATATTTTTTTATGTACACTGTCATGTAGGTTGGCATTTGTAGTCTTTTAGTACTCTGAGTGTATTGCTTTAGACTCTGCTGGCTTTCAGAGATTCCATTAAGAAATCAGATATTATTCCAATGGATCATGTTAATATATGTGACCTCTGTTTGTTTTTTCTCTTGGAGCCTTCAGTGCCTTTTTCTTGTTCTGTATACTTAGTGTTTTATCTTTGCTATACTGTGGGAAGTTAATTTTGTGGTCTTTTGTAGTAGGCCTGTATACCCAGCCATAGCAACATCTGATAAGTCTTCCAGTGGTGAGCAAAGTATATCTCACAAAATTTGTACTTGTAAATGAGAATGGAAGCAACCTGTGTGACTGATAATTTTGCCCCAGGAATGCAAGCTACATGCTAACATTCACCTCTATAAGTAGTATATCCACTATCAATAACTTTTGATGAATTATAAGATGGTAACATATATTGGAGAAGGAAATCAATTAGATAAATTTCTCTATATGCCATCATGTTTTAACAGGATACGAGGAATAGATTCAAATTCTTTAGCAATTTATATCCCCAAACTTAAATAAAAATAAAAAAAAAACTGAAGCAATTTGTTTATGGATGGACCTACATGCCCAGGAACAATCTGAGATCTATGTATCCAGGAAGACAGCTTTGGTTAATTGTTTGAAGTGATAGACGTGGAGGGATTTGTTTATCGGGGAATTTTCTGCCAGTTTAATTATCCTTTGGTATTGATTATCTCTAATTATATATTAAATAAACAGAAGAGAAAATTCACTTTTGAGTTTGGAAACAGAACTTTAATTATTTATTTTCTTTCTTCTTAATAATAGTTTAGTTATTCATATACATAACTTTTAGAGTCCCCGATGAACTTTTGTAACCGAGACAAGATTGGTTTGTGCTCTTGGTGCCCGTTTTTGAAGACGGTATATTTATTGAATGTTGCCTGATTGTGTGTGATGTGCATTCAGATTTTTGCCATAGGATCCAATTCGTTCGCTGCTCTATTTAGACTATTTTGCATTCACTTGTTCAGATTCTGTTTTAACTTTCCTCTCGACATTTCATGAACAACAAACATTTAGATTCCTTTGTAGTAGTCTTTTAATATGTGATAAGAGTAAATAAACCATCAAATCAGTCTGAGACTTGAATGCTGGATCATGTTCTGTATAATTTTACTGTGAGATAAATATTTGTATAACTATTAGAGATGTTTACTGTAATTTTTACTGATCTGAGAAACAATTAATTTCTGCTATGTTTCCATCCTAACCAGAATTGTAGCTATTCATGGAAGAATTGTTTTCTAAATTCATTTATTATTGAACTGAGATAAGAAAACTACTATATTTCAAAGGTAAACATAATATCTTAAAGGTAGTATGCAGGTAACAAACTAACTCTGTTAATACAAACATAGTAATAGCACAAAAGAAGAAAGAAGTACTCCTGTGTTTCTACTTAGAATACCATGTATCTTGCTTGGAATATGACATAGAACAAGATAGTAGAGGAGGATTTGATGAACAGTGACAGGAATGTCAATTGGGCTTGTATAGTGCTGAGGTAATTGAAATGGTATAATTAAAGTAGGATTATGGACATTGTTCATAGAAAAAATATTTGGAGACATTTGGTATGGCTTTATTTTTTTATATTTTAATTTTTGTATTCATTTTATTATTTTATTCATATTACATCTCGATTGTTAGCCCTTCCCATGTTTCCTCCCACTCTTCCCTCCCTCCGACTTCCCCCCTCTCCCCTCCCCTATGTCTGTGATTGAGGGAGACCTCCTCCCCCTATATATGCTCTTAGAATATCGAGTCTCTTCTTGGTAACTTGCTATGCTTCCTCTGAGTGCCGTCAGGCCTCCCCATCCAGGGGACGTGGTCAGAAAAGAGGCACCAGAGTTCATGTGAGAGTCAAATCTCACTCTCCACTCAACGGTGGAGAATATCATGTTCGTCGGCTAGGTCTTGGTAGGGGTTCGAAGTTTAATGCCTATATTCTCCTTGGCTGGTGCCTTAGTTTGAGGAGGACGCCAGGATCCAGATCTGCCTGTCACAAAGTTCTTCTTGTAGGTTTCCAGGACCCTGTGGGTCCTACTATTTCCCTATTCTTCCATGCTACTCTCGCCTAAAGTCTCAATAGGATGTCCTCTCCTCTGACCCACTTTCGTGGTAAGTAAAGTTTTTCATGGAAGGTATCCCTTCTAATAGTGTTTTGATATAAGTGAGTATATACCGTTTGTCTCTTTTTGCTTATGTGTGAACTCACTCATTATGATCATTTCTAGATCAATCCATTTTTCCACAAAGTTCGGGAATTCCTTGTTTTTAATAGCTGAGTAGTATTCCATAGTGTAAATATACCACAGTTTCTTAGTCCATTCTTCTACTGAGGGATACTTAGGCTGTTTCCATGTTCTGGCTATTATGTATAAAGCAGCTATGAACATGGTTGAGCATATGTCCCTGTTGTGTGGTAGGGTATTTTCTGGGTATATTCCAAGGAGTGGGATAGCTGGGTCTTGAGGAAGCCCTATTCCCATTTTTCTGAGAAAGTGCCAGATAGCTTTCCAAAGTGGTTGTACTAGTTTGCATTCCCACCAGCAATGAAGGAGTGTTCCTCTTTCTCCACATCCTCGCCAGCATGTGGTGTCATTTGAGTTTTTGATCTTAGCCATTCTGATGGGTGTAAGATGGAATCTCAGTGTCGTTTTGATTTGCATTTCTCTGATGACTAACAAGGATGAGCATTTCTTTAAGTGTTTCTCAGCCATTTGATATTCCTCTGTTGAGAATTCTCTGTTAAGTTCCAAGCCCCATTTCGCAATTGGGTTGTTTGGCTTTGTGGTGTTTAATTTCTTGAGTTCTTTATATATTTTGGATATTAAACCTTTGTCAGATGAAGGGTTGGTGAAGATCTTTTCCCAGTCTTTAGGCTATCGCTTAGTTCTACTGACAGTGTCTCCTGCTTTACAGAAGCTTCTCAGCCTCATGAGGTCCCATTTATTAATTGTTGACATTAAGGCCTGGGCTGTTGGTGTACTGTCCAGGAAGTTGTCTCCTGTGCCTATGTGTTCCAGACTCTTCCCCGCTTTTTCCTCTAACTGGATTGATGTCTCTGGTTTTAGGTTGAGGTCTTTAATCCACTTGGACTTGAGTTTTGTGCATGGTGACAAATATGGGTCTAATTGCATTTTTCTACATGTAGACATCCAGTTAGACCAGCACCATTTGTTGAAGATGCTATCATTTTTCCATTGAATAGATTTGGCTTCTTTGTCAAAAATCAAGTGATCAAATGTGTGTGGATTCATCTCTGGGTCTTCAGTTCGATTCCATTGATCCACTGGCCTATTGCTTTGCCAGTACCATGCTGTTTTAATTACTGTTGCTCTGTAGTACAGCTTGAGATTAGGTATGGAGATTCCTCCGAAGGATCTTTTATTGCATAGGATTGTTTTTGCTATTCTGGGTTTTTTATTTCTCCATAGGAATTTGAGAATTGATCTTTCAATATCTTCAAAATATTTTGTGGCTTTAAAGTAGGCTTTTGAAACATTTTTTTTTAAATCATATGGAAACTTACTTCAATAGAAGCTTCCTAAAATATATTCATATGTGAAAGAAATTTAAAAGAAGTCATCAAATATGTAATAAGGAAACAGTGCCCCAGTTAGACATTTTATGCCACCAAGTAAAATATCCAATGCCAGTGACAGTTACATTTTGTTTCATAATTGACCAAAGGGATAATTTTGACCTCAAAATATCGCAAGCTATTGTCAAGACTATTGTTTGCTATCCATAAACTGAAGAGGAGGTCTTGTTATTGGGGAAAACATTTGTATATCTAATATGGAAAAGTTGAGCTTGTGTCCATCTATAACCATCAACCGTACTGACAAGTATTTATGGTGCTAAAAGGCATTCTTCATACAAACAGATCAGAATGGTAACCATGAACATCACCCAATTATAAATTCTATAACATAAAACGGAGGCCTGCCTTTTAGATATACTACTGTGTTTTCTTTATTGTATTTTAATTGCTTAAGAGCAGATGTTAAGATATGGAAACAACTCCCTGATATTTGAAATATGCCCACATAGTGTTGATTCCATACAATAATGTTCTTAACTTAAATATGAAGACATGAGGCATAGATGTGGTTTTGTGTTTTGTTTTGTTTTGTTTTTTGTCTCGACTGGTTGTTCCAGGGTTCTTAGCCTATTTAATTTTTAGTTAATTATTTTAAAATGTTTTATATTTATATTATAATATATTTATATAATATATAATATATATTTATAGTTATATTTATATTATTACACATATATAAAATAAGCTACATACAGCCAGAAGAACAACAAAACAATCAGGAATTATATTAATGTTACATTCATAGTTTCTGGACTATTTGTATTTGGCAACCTTGAAGAAATCATCTTTCCTATCTTAATGAGTCTAAAATTCTGAATGTAAATGAACATCTATCATATTGTTCAAAAAACTTAGATCATCACAAAGAAATAAAATAACGCTCAGGACATGACATGTGCTGTGAGTGAAGTAAGACAAAGGGATTGTTTCAAATGTGACTAATTAAGGGAAGGTCAAAGATGGCTTCTCAAAAGGATAAAAGTTGAGATTAAGCACAAACCGACTAAGGGAACAAAACTTGTCCAAATTTTGGAATGAAATATTCTGGCCATGTAAGTCAGAACTTTGAAGGACCTAGGTGTGTTGGTGATTGGGGTGCTTTACCTGTAAAAAAAAAAAAATATGAAAGACTAGACCAAAATTGTCAGTGGATCAAACAGCAAGAAAGTGATCTGAGAGCTGGGCCTGAGATGAGGTAGATGGAATTTGAATATGTGCTTGCAGAGGTAAGAAAGAATACTTTTGAGTCTTTTTCTTTTTCCACTTTTGTCTTTCTGGCAGTTAGAAATAACACGGCATGCACTTGGATTTAAAAAAAAAACTTGTGTTGTTGCTGATAAAAAGATATGCTAGTGCAACAGCATCACAAATATTACAGAAGTCACCAACCACTTCTCAAAAATTGGATTTAAAACCCATGCCATAATATGAAACCCATACCTGTCATTACTAAGGTAACCAAGAACCTGAGACTACATAAGTCATCACCTTAAGGGAAAATATACTACTGCTATTCTAATAAAGACATATGATAATAAAATGACTCTTGATAACATTGTACTATGTTTATATATCAGTGCCTTGATCAGCCTGCATCAGAGAAGATTCCTCTTATAGTAGATGGGACTTAACACAGAGATCCACAAGTGGACAGTGTCCTTAGAGTAGCAGACTTCGAATAGCTCAGTGCTATGAGATGTCCTCATCAAACTCCTCCCTCAAGGCTCAGGGATCTATGTAAAAGAGAAAGAGGAAATGCTGTAAGAGACAGGTGATAGAGGTCTCCAAGGAAACAGACACAACAGGACTGATGGACATCTGGATTCTCAGAGCCTGTATGGCAGCACACATAGGATCTGTAATGGTTCAAGCCAAAAGTCTGAGCACTGAGATGGGGCAGTGGACTTGGCGTCACACCCCAACCCAAAAGTTATTTACAATTGATATTTGCTCGCCAAACAAAAATTAGTCTTCTCCAATGAAATGAGTATGCCATCCACAATCCAGGGCAGATTGCATGCACAGGAGTAACTGGCCAACACAAAATGTTTTTTCTCTTAATTGTTTATGGTTTTTTTTCACGTTGTTTGGTTTGGTCATTTTTTTTTTTTTTGTCTTGTTTGTTGGTTGGGTGGGTGAGTGGTTTTGACATTCTTTCTGATTTTTTTTTCCTTGATTTTTGTTTGTTTGCTGAGAGAAAGAAACAGAGACAGTGACCGCAGAGGGAGGGAAGGGAGAAAGGGATGAAGAGGATGAAACACGAAAATGTTAGAGGAGGGGAGTGAAAAACATCAAAATATAGTATATGAAAGCAAAAGCAAAATTTCTAGAGAAAATTTGAGAGAAGGCAAGATGTGACATTAATGTGTTGTAGAGAGACTTTAATGTCAAGAGAATAATTCATCAAGGGAAGAGGTACAGGTATTGGTAACACGATAAAAGAGATATTACTGGGGATATGAGTTGTTTCTAACAGTTCTTTAGTGGAATAGTCAACATTGTTTTCATAAATGGGCCCAAAGCACTGGTAACCAGACTCTCGCTATAAATTATGCAAGTATTGAATCCCTACTAATATGTTGAATATTTATGTTGCTCCAAAGCAATCTTGGCAATCTTCAAATTCTTCGGAGACAGTAAGTAGTTGGGTATATAAATTAAAGTAGATATATTAAAGGTAAGTAGATTTAGCTTAAGCTAGGGCTGATTATGTCCAAACATTATATAGTCAAAATTTTATAATGAAAGGCATTTGGGTTATGGTAGATGTCTTACAGGGACATATGGTGTGTACTAGAATTGTAGAAGATCACTAAAGGTGTGAAATTGAACTTATATGGTAAACAGGAAATGAGAACCTTTGCATGAGCACATTGTTCATCAAGCCTTGGGCCCTTTAAGCCGACACATGGAAATGGTAAACAGGATATGACGATAGGGTCAGTCAGGAGTTAGTCAGACACAAGGAAGTAGGTGGCATAACCAAAGTTCTGCAGGTGAAAATGGTCTCTCTTCTCCTGCCCAGTGAAGGCAATAGGTGCTCTCTATACCAAGACAGCTCAGTGGTTCTGAGGATGTGCCCCAAGATGATAAAGACTTATAGGTAATGACATTTATACAATCTCTGGATTTGACTGCTGTAATCAAGTATACCCCAAAAGCGACTTTTGTGAGGAAGAGCTCATCATGGCTTATACTTCAGTGAGACACAGTTCATCATAGCATGGTAGGTGAGGTGGCTGGTGACACTGCTTCCACTAGTAGAAAGGAGAGTACTGTGAATAGTGTTGTCAATTTTACTTTATCATTTTCCTTCAGTTAGAGAAGCAGCCCATGAAATGGTCCTATTCACAATAAGTTTGTTATTCACTGGTAAGATGGCTTGAGTTTAGAAGAGTAGATTGGTGCCGTGGCTATGAAAATCAGTATGGGGTTTCCTCAAGGAGCTAGAAACAGATAGACTATATAACCCAGCTATCATATTCATAGGCTTCTGTCCAGTGAACTGTGTATCTTACCAGAGAGATACCTACTCATTCACTTTCACTGCAGCTCTATTAACCATAGCCATGAAATGGAAAAAGACTGACTGTCCATCAACTAACAAATGGACAGTGGAGATGTGACATATATACACAATAGGATATTATTCCATTGTAAATAAAAATAAAGTTCTTGGATGAATAAATGGAACTGTAAAAATGAATCATTATGAGAGAGGTATTCTAGACTCAGATAGGCAAATGTTTCATTTTCTCCTTCATATATGGATCCTGGCTTTAAATGTTTAGATATTGGGTTTAAACACTATCCGAGGAAGTCAGTAAACTAAGGGACAAAAGGGAATGGTATAACAACAAGTGTTCTTTGGAGTGATGGGGTAGAGCAGCAGAAAGGGGGAATGGAGAAGAACAATGCAATGTTTTTTGAAAAAGCTATATGCAAAGCCAAAATTGTAGAATCTTCATTAAAAATACATGGTATTAAGAGTACAAATACAGTTGCCCTATGCCGTTAAACAATGCCTCTCCTACATCCTACACTTGCTATCAAACAAAAAGCCTGGTCAGATGTGGTCTACTCCTGTTTGAGGTACTGACAAATGGGCTAACACAGACCCTTAAAACAGTACAAGCCATTGCTATCACTCTTGGTTATCCTCTGGAAAATGGCAGTAAGATCACATTGCTAAAGATATCATGGATTTGAGTCATGGAGAAATCAAGCCTATACTGACCCACAAGTTTCATTCCTACTGAACAGTTGCCATAGTGCTGGAAGGTACTATACACTCTTCTAGGTAGAGAGTTAATTAGCAATTTTTTCTGCTATGAACCATGCTAGTTAGAGTGAACACTTCCTTAGCAATAAACACTAGTCACTGCAATAATGGAGCCAGTGTTATGGTAGTAGCCAGGTGCATTTTGATTGGACTTTGATAAAGGCCATCTTCAAAACACAGAACTCATTCTTGGCATTGTCAATCAGGTCAAGAAAGTGTGACTGTATAGGTCATGGGTAGCTACTAATTAAATTCTCATAAATAATAGAGTAATTAAACTGTTCCCTAAATACATATATTTATACTTAAGGAGAAGTGAAACATTCAACACTCATCAGAGAAGAGAAATTTCTAAAAAGGTAGTATGGAATTCCTGAGAAAATATTTTCTGTACAGTGCAATGCCTTTGCAAGCAGGAATTCACAACACCTGTGGCTAAACACACATTTTGTTTACCACACACACAATCAAGTGAGACAACATATCCTGTGGGAGAAGTGAAGGGCTCACCAAGACCCATCTCTAGCTGATAAACTTTGTAAATAAATGGTTGCTGTGGGAACCTAGCAGGTTATAGAAGAGTACATGGTGTTGGGAGAGAAAGTGATAAAGTTATATGGGAGTAATTAGACAGCAGAAAGTATGGAATGGGTCTGATCAAAACACATTATATCAATACATTAAATCTCATGCAATAAATAAACATGATAATGAAAAGAAATAGTACGCATATTGTCTTGCTATTCTATTCTAGTTAGTCCATTAAGCATTTCAAACTTAGTAGAATTGGGGTAGAGTGTAAAAAACTCTTTCATCTTGATAGTAGGTATTGTTTTTTCTGTCCTATAATCACTTTTTAATGTTTTAAATTAAAATTGAATTATGTCATTCTCCCTTCTTTCTTCTCTTCAACTTTACTCCTTCAAGACCTTCACATGTGCCTTCACCTAGAAGATGAAAGCCTCATTTTTTAAATTATTTTTGTCTGGGTCTGCACTAATACATGCACATGTACACACACATACACACACACACACACACACACACACACACACTCACTCACAACCTTCTGAGTCTGTTTTTATAGGTTGTGTGTATCCTGCATCTATAATGCAGGGAATATTACAGAAGAGGAGTGAAAATATTCTAAGAGTCAGAATACCTGGAAGTCGGCTGTGATTCAGTCTCTCTTAGAAATGGATACAGGGACATATGCTCAACTATGTTCATAGCTGCTTTATACATAATAGCCAGAACATGGAAACAGCCTAAGTGTCCCTCAGTAGAAGAATGGACTAAGAAACTGTGGTACATTTACACTATGAAATACTACTTGGCTATTAAAAACGAGGAATTCCGGAAATTTGTGGACAAATGGATTGATCTAGAAATTATCATAATGAGTGAGTTCACCCAGAAGCAAAAAGAGACAAACGGTATATACTTACTTATATCAAAACACTAGTCCAAGGGATACGTACCATGGAAAACTTTACTTACCAAGAAAGTGGGTCAGAAGAGAGGACATCCTATTGAGACTTTAGGTGAGAGTAGCATGAAAGAAAGGGGAAATAGTAGGACCCACAGGGTCCTGGAAACCTACAAGAAGAACTTTATGGCAGGCAGATCTGGGTCCTGGGGTCCTCCTCACACTAAGGCACCAGCCAAGGAGAATATAGGCAGTAAGCTTTGAACCCCTACCAACACCTAGCCGACGAACATGATATTCTCCACCATTGAGTGGAGAGTGAGATCTGACTCTCACATGAACTCTGGTGCCCCTTTTCTGACCATGTCCCCTGGATGGGGAGGCCTGGCGGCACTCAGAGGAAGGATAGCAAGTTACCAAGAAGAGACTCGATATTCTAAGAGCATATATAGGGGGAGGAGGTCTCCCTCAGTCACAGACATAGGGGAGGGGAGAAGGGGGGAAGTGAGAGGGAGGGAAGAATGGGAGGAAACAGGGGAAGGGCTAACAATCGAGATGTAATATGAATAAATTAATTTTAAAAGTGTAAAAAAAAAAAAAAAGAAAAAAGAAAAAAAAGTAATGGATACATAAACAAGCCCAGACAATAGCAGTGTCAATTGCCATGTTAGTATGTAAGAGGAGGGGATTTCACAGCATCACACCACTAGACAGAAAATTATACATAGGTAACCACTGATGGCTGGGAGAATAAGAATTAACCTTGCCCAGGGATGAAACCCTTTATCATTTGCCCAGTGCAGCAAGCTTACCCTATAATCAATCTTATTTTTCAGTTTGCATGACCAAAAAAATTAATTTAACACAAAGGTAACCTCTCTTGAACATATTTCTTCAATCATTTCATGGTTTTGGTGTGCTTTCTCTGCTCATGCCTGGCATCTTCCTGTAAGTTCTTATCTGCTACTTTTTTTTGTTTTGTTTTGTTTTTGTATGCGATTTTGGTACTCTATGTCTGTAAGGCAGTAGCTCTTAGGATTACATAATGGAAATTTTCAGAGGACGTCAAATCATCAAATATGCGAAAAAAGTCCTCCAAACAAGTATATTGATATTCATATTCAGAATGTAAGGAGATAAAAGTAACCCAAAACATCAACAAAAGCAAAGCTACAGTTAAGAGAAAAGAGGCCCCATTGCTATATCAGTTATTTCCTCCAAAGACCTGAAATTGTGGGATGCATCACCATATTAGCTTTCCGTAATAAATGTCATTCTCATGGTCCATTTGGCTTCCTTCCATGGGAAGAATGCAGATGGACAGTGGAACGAATCATTAAGGAGGAATTCAAGTCAGATTCAATGGAGAACAGGACCATTCTCACCTGCCACAGCAGATGCTCCATTACAATACTCCTTGGTTTTCATTCCACTTGCATTGCCCCATGACTATTGCCTCTTCAATTGTCAGACTTCTGTGTTGGACAGGGCCAGAGTTTGTTAAATAAGTCCCAGTGACAACCCTATACCTAGCTTATTTTCCTGTGTGGAAGATAATGTGCCTCATTTAAAATCTGAGACAGGACATTATCCAACATACAGAATACTAAATCATTTTCACCTTCACGGCTTGGTATCTAAATCCATTCATTGATACTTAGCATTCAACATAAATTTAGAGATTAGCATGCATTGTTTTTCACCAAAGCAGTGGTATAAACTGAAACACCATTTGCATAACTTTCTTTAATCAGTAACCCTTTGCTCAGACTTAATAGCCTCCCAAAAACTCTGGTGTTCTATTGATGTTTAATTTTTTTAAATTATATTTTTTATATTATATATTCTGATTCTGATTTCTAATCTCATACTCCTTCCAATTCCCCCCAACCTTCCCTTCTTCCAGCTCCACACCCTTTCTATATCTCCTTAGAAAACAAAGAGGCATCTAAGAAATAATAATGATAAAATAAAATATAATAGAAAATTGGAATAGGACAAAACAAGCATACAAGAACAAACCTCAAAGAAGAATCACATGTACACATATAGATATGTGTTCTATACATTCACACACATTATAATTCCATAAAAAACACAAAACTGGAAGTCATAATATATATACAAATAGACCTGTACAGTAAAAACAATACCCCAACAGCATTATAGGACCAACAACCTCCAAAGACGCTGTTGAGATTGTGTTATGTTGGCTGGTCATCTACTGCTTGGAATAGATCCTTTACTAAATAGTGGGTTGTTTCCCAGGTGAAACTCTTTTGGAGAAAACTAATTTTTCATTGGCAAGTGGCTATCAATTGGAGATAGCTTTTGAGTTATGGATGCAGACATGTATCTACTTCTCCTTTTAGTTCTAGAACCTCATGGGATGCAGAATTGTGTAGGCCCTGTACATGTCGCCACAGACACTGTGAGTTCATATGTACACCAGACCTGTTGTGTCTAGAAGGCCTTGATTCATTGATGTTCTCCATCATCTCTGGATTTTACACCTTTTCATTTCCTCTTCCACAGAGTTTCTAAGCCCTGAGGGGAGGGATTTGATAGATACATCCCTTTAGGGCTGAGTGTTCCAAGGTCTCTCACTCTTCTGGCTGGGAATCTCTCTATCTTCTCCCATCGGTGTCAAAAGGCATCTCTGATGATGGGTGAGCAAGGCATTTATCTATGAGTAGAGGAAAATGTTATTAGGAGCCATTTTATTACTATGTCACTTCAACAGAACACTAGTACTTGGTTTTTTCCTAAATTTCTGGACTTAGTCTTGAGTTCCTGGCAACCCAAGCAGCAGTGGGTTTTGGGTTCTATCTCCTGAAGTGGGCTTTACTTTGGTTGGCTGTTCCCACAGGCTTTATGGTATCAGAATATCTTGCTGGTAGGTCACCACTGTAGATGAAAGAGTTTGTACCCAATTTGGTGTTTACCTTTCTCCTCTGGTATAGTATAACTCCCAGCACCATTAACATTAGCCCGTATGACTAAAGGTTCTAGGTAGCACCAGATCAACTTCTCTGCATTCAATAAGTTGTGTAAGTGTTGTCTTCTGTTGTATTCAGCAACAGGGCCTAACCATCAATTTGTGGAGAGCCACCAAAAGCCTTTTTGGGATCTCCCATGAGACCATTTTGGTCAACAACTTGGTTAGGTGTAACCCATTCCTTGTACTAGGAAGTTTATTTTGTGAAAAAGAGTGTCCATTTGAGGTTCTGTCTCCCCTGTTATTTTGAAACATCATTTATATAGCCTTCATATATATATATACATTTTAGGAAGATTTTACTGTAACAGGTTTCCATACAACCTCTCAAATGGCCACTCATTATGTTCTAAAACTCTGCTTTGAGATCAAAATAATCTTCTTCTTCTTCTTTTTTTTTTTTTACATCCACCTTGACCGTGTTAGCACTTAAAAAACTCAATTTACATGACATTATCTTTCACTGAGATCCAGCAAAGTGTCTCCTGCTGTAGACACTATCCTAGGCTAAATCTCTGTCTAGAAAGGAGGTAGTGCATAGACAAACTCTAGAACTCCACCAATTATGTCTCAGTATGTTCCCTGAACTCTTACAGAATTTGTAGTTTTGTCAGGTACAGAGGGATTGGGAGATCATGACTAGTACAAAAGCATGTTTAAAAGCCATTTACTCTCAGCTTTCTAATAATTGATGATATAATTGCATCATTTTCCATACCTGGGACTGGAAACGGTTTTATACTCCACAGTATATAGCATACAAGAGAATAGAGACAACCCAGGAACATCTCTGGGAATGCACGGTTGAGCATATCTAACATTCCCACCCATGTATGGTGTATCCCATACGATGATTTTGGATAAATTTTTGAAACAGCAATTGGAGATGTATTTAAATTAGATAAATTTTTCTATCACACTTTCTTTTATCAGTTTGTTTACAAAACACTTTGAAAAAATGGGGGATATAACGAATTAGTGTATGGACTTGGATTTTCAGAAGGCGTTGGGGTTTAATACAGCCAGAAACATAATTTTAGTTGACTGTCTCACGTATGTGTTTCTGAAGACTGAAATGCCAAGAGCACAGTTCCATGAAAGAGAGGAAGAGGTGCAGGTGTTAAAAGTGAACCTGCTGCTGTGGCAAAGGGGATGTTATCGGTAGGAATCAATACAGACATTGTATTTGTAGCATGGTTAGGGTTTCTGGCATACATGGGCACAAAGCACTGCTGACTGAACAGCCCCACTATAAAATTTTAGACATATTGTGCCCCCACTAACACACTAGCTGCTATTGTCTTGGTGAATATTCACCCAAGAGAGCATAAATTCAAGAAATTTGTAGAATTGTATATAGTGAACAGTAGTATATAGTTAATTTCAGCATTAAAGTGACAGATTCAAATTAAGCTACAAATGGTACCAAAAATATCATAAAGTATAAAATTTGTAATAAATGATGTAGAAATGAGGTAGTAGTCTTGTTAGGATGCATAGTGTATGCCAATATGGAAGAAAATCATCTGAGGAGTTTAAATCAAGTTGAACTTATAATCATTTTGGGAAATGAGAGCCTTTAGGTATGAACATTGT
This sequence comes from Acomys russatus, assembly GCF_903995435.1. Classification (NCBI taxonomy): domain Eukaryota; kingdom Metazoa; phylum Chordata; class Mammalia; order Rodentia; family Muridae; genus Acomys; species Acomys russatus. Next base: position 12,785,333 of record NC_067139.1, read on the forward strand.
TCTCTGAGATCTGGGACCTTTCAGCAAACATGCATGGCTGATAAGTAAGATGTAGCCACAGGGTCAGCCTAGAGCCAGCTACACATGAAAAGGCAAATGATGTCACAAACTCCTCTGTAAAAGAATAGGCCATCTCCCCAATTTACCAAAGACTGGGACAACCAATGAAAACCTACTACACAAAAGTTTGCTCAGTAGTCTTACAGAAGTGTCTAAAGACAAAGACTAACATGATAATGAGCAGTAAAATTGGGGGAAATCCACTTTTCTTTTCTATGATGAATCCTGTAAAACACTCTATGTGTTTGATGACATAGAGTTTATTGTAGTTCGTATTGCAAGAGGACTCTTTTGAATATGACATGACAGGTGACACAGCTCGTCATGCTGCTTCCAGGATCACGAAGCTGCAGGACACAATTCTGTTGCTGAAATTCCCTCGTCCTTGTCACTCCGTTGAGGTATAGTCCATGGGGTGCTGCTACCCACCTTTAAGGTGATTCTTCGTCACAACAATAGCAAGACATAAATTTTTTTCTGAGATTTCCTAAGTTATTTATCATATGCTGCCAATCCATATTAAGCATCACAACTTTAAGCATGGGGATATAGGATAAGCTGAAGCAGAAAGCACACTATGCAATTTTCTTTTCTAATAAATTTATTTTATTACATATGTATAAAACAAACTGCATACAGCATATGCAAATTTCAAGCAACAGTATACCTGCACAGGGAGATGGAACGATACCAAACTGTGCAACCAAAAAGTAGGGCAGTTTTGCATCACAGCTTCATCCGTTATTCTAAATTCTGTTAATTTGATGTTGAATTAGAAAGTTAATAATGATGTAGTGTTTTTAGCTAACTAAGGCAATAGGTAGGTGTACCTTGTATTCTACAAATCTGCTCTTTGTGAGACCAAAATGAAATGACTAGTGGCTGTTTTCATTATTTATTATAACATGCTAATAAGAGCTTTGCTTGTTTTCCTGTTTAATGTTTCATGGAAAATACTGAATTAATTCAATGTGAATTTGTTTGCTCCAGACAAAACTGGGCCTTCAGTGATTTTGATAATTATCTGTAAGGTTCCACTATATAAAGATAACATCTAGTATTATAGAGATTTGGAAAGCTATCTTCAAGCAAAGATGACAGTTAACAATTTGAAAGCAGTTATCTAGCATGGTTGAAAGAAGTATTAGCTACAACCACAATGTTACTGAAATATCCTATGGTTCATTTACTTAGTTTCAATGGCTTATACAACATGAAGCCCCATTGAACTTCCAGGTAACTTAAGAACATTTTCAGTGAATCAAATGTAAACAGTACTGAATATTTTTTAAAAAACTATGTAATGAGATGCCATATTGTCTGGTTTCATAACTATATAAATCTTGGTGAGGCAAGGGTAGAAGATCTCATAGTGATAGATGGGTTTTACAGTATCCTGTGATACTACAGTGACTACTGCTGTTAAATGTCACTAAGGGACCTATTCAGAAGGCCATTTCCTACCTAAGCCAGATATATAGATTCACCTAAGAGTAATAAAACTGTTATAGAAACAAACAAAGACATTTGGGTTTGACTTAAGCACAGTTCCATAGGCAGAGCCTATATTAGTTACTTATAAGAACCAGAAGAACTATCAGAGAGACCTTGGATGTAATAAATTTGCATCAATCTTCTTGGATCACAAATGACTCTGGTGATTTACAACATAAATTGGGTCATTTTCGTGGCCTAAAAATTAGGCAAATAATGCCTATAGACTTAGGTTGATCATTGCTGTAATGAAACTATTATCTAATGATGGGTGAGAGTAATGGTATCCTCAACTTGGATTCCAGACATTGCTTCTTCCTGCCCCCTAGCAGTGTGTGGCCTTGGGGATGATGTGCTGCGCTATATAGGAGGTGGAAAGTTAACACGAGTCCGGACGTGGGTGAAACAGCTTTCCTGAATCAGCAGCCAAGCCGTGGTGGGACTCCGCAGAGATGCAGCTGTCTTTGACTGAACCACGTTCCGGTAAGTAGCTCTTCCCCAAACTTCATCCAGTTGACCTGAATCGCTGCATGACTGTACAGAGCTGGCTTGGGCAGTTTACTTCTTTGATTGTGTTTTCTCCATATATGATGTGAATGGATATTTGTTAATACCTGACCCATAGAAGTAAAGAAGATAACATTGAGAAGTACTTTCTAAACATCTCTCTAGATAGCAACTATATAGGAGCTCTTAGACCAGTGGTTCTTGAAGGGGAACATTCTTCTGAGGAGATTATATAGCAATTTTTAGAGAAATTCTGCATTTTCTTAGTTGAACTGAGATATAAAAGAGGAATATTATTGGTGTCTAGTGGTAGGAAGTTAAGTTGTATATTTAAATTTTTTTAATGACAAAGAAAGTTATAGAACATGGAATTATCACTTTCACAAATTTTTTTCATTCCAGACATTGAAACTTTTAACTGTAATGAAACCATAAGAGCATATAGGTAGAATTTATAACTACTGCAGAAGGAAATAGTGACATACACTGGTTCCTGTGTCTCTGCTATTCTTGATTCTGATTATGTAATCATATTTAATTCTGGCAACAAGTTCAAAGAGGATAACATATGTGCATTTATACAGCATGAAAATTTTCATTCAAGGAAAATACACTTTCAGCATGCATAAAACCTATGCAAGTTTGTACAAGACCAAATGCCAGAACAGAAAGGGAGAGTGTACATACAATTCTCTACCTCTGAAGCCATTGGTAATTGTAATATGATGGGAGGAAAAAGATGATCTTTTTATGTGTTGTCCCTGGTCATTTGATCATGCTTTAGTAGAAGACTGCAAATCTATGAATATTTGGGTAGCACATGTTGATATTAAATGTTTCTTGTTTGGTTTGGTTTGGTTCAGTTTTTAAGACTCAGGTTGTGGGGGTGAGAGAGCAGACGTGACTGTTGGAAGAGTTGTGGAAGGTAGAGTGAATATCAAAATATATACACATTTTTAAAGAACAGAATAAAGAGGAAGTACAACTGCTTATATTTGCTCTTATTTGCAAGCAAAATGAATTTCAACAAGAATAAATTAGATTTCATGTGGTGGCAACACAAAATTCTGTCAGGTTCTTAAAATTCTACAGATAAAAGGAAGTGTGTGTGAGTGTGTGTGTGTGTGTGTGTGTAATAATTTGCTTTTCCTTTAAAAGGTGGCTTGTTATGGTGCATGCTATAAATATTTTGATACCTATGTTTATTTTGAGTATTAGAATTTAGATTTTTCCACTAAATTTTAATAATTCCCTGATTTTTCAATTCCATTTATCTAAAATTTTGTTTATTAGAAGTTTTATCAGAATATCACGAAAAGTAATAGAATTTCTTTGTAATAAATACAAGCTGATTCATATTAATACATCCATAATTCAAAAGTAAATTGATGATGATACCAATCTTGACCACTATCAAAAATGTTAACATTGATATTATACAAAGTAAGGAGATATTGGCAAAAGAATAAGTGTGACACCATGGTGCAGAATTATCTATTTCAGACTGTGGCAAATTTATTGACACAATTCTACATTGTCAGCATTAGTAAACAAACAATTTTGTGTTTATTTTCATTTAGCTTAAAGACAAAGTTAATCCACAGATCTGTTCTTGTCACATTGGTACCCCAAACTAATATCAGACAAATTTGGGGCCTGGGTAGGTGTTAAAAACCACTGTTGCTATTGACCAACACTTGTGTTTGGTTTTCTGCACCCTATGGCTACTCAGAATTATACGTAACTCTAATTCTAAGAGCTCAGATGCCTTCATCTAGCGAGTATGAACAACATATGTGGATATGGTACACCTATTTAAGTGTAGGCAAAATGCTGCTAAACATAAAAAATATGTTTCTAAAAAATGCTGCAAACTCATAATCTATCTTTGATTAATGAAAATCATCAGCCACCCAACAAGGCATTAAATAATCTGAACAGAATGACTCGAACACCCTGCCTTGATTCAGGCACCAAATGTTTGAAGAGTGCACAGTATTCTTGGGTGTGATATTAAAAAGTATAATAAGTATATTCATGATTAAAAATGGGAATCTCAGAAAATATGATTAGCTTTCTCATTGGATATTCCATTACTTCTACAGTGCTAAAAATGACAGTTTCTTCATAAGAGGCCACTGTGGCCACAACGAGGCCTCCATTGACAAGATGACTTTTAATAACCTCACAAGAATGTACCTCTGAGTCCCTCTCTTCTCTTTAACAGGGATACCGTTCCTACTACTGGTCTACAACCTGCTCCTTTGGGAGAATGTGGTATCAGTACCCATGTGTGCAATGAGGAATGGCCGCTGCTTTATGTCCTTGGGAGACATGATTGAGACAGCAGGTGATTTGTCTCATGACATCAGTGAACAAATTTCAAAACTGCTTGCTCGATTTGTAAGTACCCCTACTGACTTCTGGCTTCTTAACAGAGCAAGCCTCCATCACAATGGTTGAGATACAGTATAGCCTAAAGCAGAAAGCACCATGATCTAAATCTCAAGCCAGAAATAAAGCAGTTACATGAAATGTAAAATGTTAGCTGAAGCACAATTATTTTATTGTTTTTCTTTGATTTAATTTTTATTTTAATCTTTTATAATATAAATGCATGCAAGCCATAACAAAATAGTTGAATTGTTTGTTTGTTTGTTTTGCCTTTTTAATGAAAATAGATATTTTCTACATAATATATACAAATCACAATTTCCTCTCCCTCTATTTCTCTCTGATCCTACCTATATCTCCTGGAACTCTTTCCGGATTCACTTCCTTTGTGTCTCTCATTAGAAAAAAAGAGGGCTTCTAAGGGATAGTTTTAAAAGACAAAACAAAAATCAATGCAGAAGAATTGGATAAGACAAACAAATATAAAGAAAAGAGCTAAAAATAAAGAACAAGAAACAGATCCACTCTTTCATATACTCAGGAGTCTCATAAAATTCATGAAACTGAAGCCATAATAGATACACAAGAGATCCTGTGCAGACCCATGCAGGCCCTGTGCGTATTGCCTAAGGCTGTGTGTGTTTCGTATGTGTGTAAGTCATGTGGATTTAGAGAGCCTTGTTTTACTGGTGTCCTCCTGCCCCTCTTGCTATTAGATTCTGTGTGCTTTTCTTCAGGGTTCTCTGGCCTTTGAGTAGAGAAATTTGATGGAGACATCCCACTTAGGGCTGAATGTTTCAGTCTCTCATTCTGCATAATGTCTGGCTGTGGGTATCTGGATGTGTCCTTCTACTGGAAAAAGCTTCTCCAATGATGGCTAAGCAATCTATGAGTATAGCAGAATGTCATTAGGGGTCATTTTATTTTTTCCATTTTTCTTGGTTTTTGTTATGTTTTGTTTGTCTGTTTGTTTTTGTTTTCAGAACAGTAGCATTTGATTTCTATCTTTAGGTCCCTGGGCTATCCAGTCTCAGGTGTTTAGTCACACAAGCAATGTTAGGTATGACTTTGATCTCTCCAGGAGGGGGCACAATTTAAATCAAAAGTTGGTTGTGTACTCCCTCAAGCTTTATACCGCTGCTGCTCTTGCAGTGTTGACACCATATCTTACAGTCAGGACATGATTGTAGATCAAAGAGTTTGTGGCTGAGCTAGTGTTTATGATTCTCCTTCGACAATGTCCAGATTACCTTTCTGTGCCAAAATGCTAGCACACAAGGATGAAGGCTCTATACAGCAGCAGCTCAATATTTTCATGTTCAGTGAATTGTGTGGGTTGTTGTCTTCAGCTATGGGGCCTTGCCATCAGTTTGTAGAGAGCAGACCACAGTCCTGGCAACATTAGAGCCTGGGTTCTTTGGGGTTCCCAACCCCTTTGGCCATTAACTCAATTAGAGGTAACACAATACTCTTCCTGAATGCTTCATTTGGTGACAAGACATGGCCAGAACTGGCTCTGTCTCCCCAGTTAGTTGGCAGTTTTATTTAGAGCCCTTAATTTTAGTTATCTTTTCTCATACATATACCCTTTCTTTCTCCTTTTCCCTTTCCACTCCCCACTAGATCCTACCATTTCAACCCCTCTCCTTTCACTTGACACTGCAGATTTGTAAAAAAGAAAATTGCCTTGCAGTGTGGCTTGAAAGAATTAAGTAGAGTTAAAGACACTGGGGCAAAGATGTGAAAAGTGAGAAAATTAATAATTGCTCTTCAGACTCCCAAGTGTGAAGAACTATTTTTAATGAATTCCAAAATATTTGTTTTAATAACAATAAAGTCTGGAGTGTACAAGGAAATTGTTCAGGCTTTCATAATGAAGGCACTTTGAGATGTATGTTACATATTCTACTCCAGTCAATGAAGTCACAGCCAATGACTTTTTGCACATACATGGGCTGTGAGAAGTCAGGTCAGCGCCTATTAAGCCCACTTTTTTCTATCATTCATTTTACACTCTATTATTTCTATTACATTTCCTGGTGGGTTTCCCATCAAAATCATCCTAAGGTCTTTTCAAACTATGAAATAATTCACTAATAATATTTTTAAATAATAGGTACTACAAACATTAAAGATATAGGAGTGCATATAACAAATAATTAAATGTTGCTGAATATGCAATTGCTAAAAATAATTTTCCATCTTAGTTGCTTCATGGCTTATGCATCCTGGTATATTTTGTGCTGAGTTTAAGGTTTATTTTGTCATAAGCAACACAATAGTATTTTGAATTCCTCAAGAACTAGGAAGAAAGTTCATATAGAGGTCACAAGATATTTGTAAGAAATGTACAGTATGACACTTAAAAGAATTACTGATTTTAAAGCATTGCTATTTTTAGTGTCTGCTTCACAAATAACAACTTCTAGTAAGACTTCAAATATTAAAGAGGGCTTTGGAAATTTTGAAAATTAGACAAATATAAACTGACACTACCAATAAGGTTTTAAATGTCTTTAAAAGTTTTCCCCATGCATGAACCCTCTAATTGGCTATACAATACCAACTGACAATCCATGAAATAATATATACACAAGTAACACTAAACAGATTCAACACATTGTGTGCATGAGTGCATGTGTTTGTCTGTGTGTGTGTGTGTGTGTGTGTGTGTGTGTGTGTGTGTGTGTGTGTGTAGATGTAACACACACAGAGGCCAGGCAGTGCTGAGGCATGACTTTAATCTGAGCACTCAAGGAGCAGAAGCAGGTAGAGCTCCATGAATTCGAGGCCAGCCTGGTCTACAGAGCTAGTTTCAGAACAGCCAAGAATACACAAAGAAACTCTGTCTCAAAGAAGAAAAAGAAAATGATGCTAAGAATTAAGATGGAGTAAGAGTGGGATGTTAGGTGGCATTAAAGAGAGTGGACCTGGGAGGGATTTGATAAAAGAAAGGGAAGGGGAAAATTGCACAGTTCTCAAAGCTCATTTATCTAACATATTGGTTTCCATTTTTTAGTGCTTACTTTAAATGCATTAGTTATCTGTTCATTTATTCCTTTCACAACTTATACGCTCAACTGAATATTTTTTTTTTCAATTCCAGGAAAAACACTATGCTGGAGTCCCTAATCACAATGACACAAGCCTCATCAGCTGCCACACTTCTTCCCTCTCTAATCCAGAGAGCAAGGAAAAAGCCATGCACACTCCCGTGAGTCCTCACACAATGTAGTTTTCAGAGAGACTTTTTAAACAGTACACTGGATTTTCCATACTGTTATTAAAGATGTTGTAACAGATGTAACCATACCTGTAGAAAAATAGAGATAAAATATGCAACAAAAGGAAAACCACTCTGTTTATTTGATGAATAGTAAGTGAAATCTTCCAAGTATTACTTTCATATATCTAGAAATTTTCTACTTTTCCACTACCTACTAATGGGACTATTCATATTATTTATTCTGTAGATGATTTTAAACTGCCATTGACACCGAAGGCTAAAAACATCGATGTAGTGCTTAGAGAATGACAATGTGGTCGTATTTATCATATATTACTAATAGACCATGTGTTGACAGACCTTTGTACTACCGACCAGTTCTTGACTTTTAAATACCTTCTGGTTTTATTTCTGTTTGTGATCCTAAGTGATGATTCCTAACTGTCACCTCTTTCCTGCCTAAAACACAACTAAAGAAAGGAGTACAGTATATATTGTGTGATGTCCAGCAATGTGCAGCCACCCCACTGTGTGATTACAAGTCTACATATCATGGCCCCTCTAATTCATTATTACCATCTCTAACTTCTCTCTTACTATATAAATCATCACAGTATTATTTAGATTAATATTACCATACATCCTTATTCATTTGCACAATTAGAATGCATGCTTCATGTTCTGCTTAATGGTGAAAGTATTCTGTGTCTCTTTAATTCTTATTAAAAATCTGAGTGAAATAATGAAAGAAAGTTAAAATATAAAAGGGAAGAAAGGAATTATATTTCATGATAGTCACCACTTTTCTGGAAACTTCATGATCTTGATATTTCTGAATTTAATCGACTCCAAAATTCTATATCACAATGCCAATGACTACAAAATAGTATTTTAAGTACATTCTGGAATAGCAAAGGAGAAATTTATTTCTGTCTTTTGAAGAAAAGCTGCTTGTATTTAACTCTATTTTATTTTGATTGTTCTAATATAATCATTCAAATGTGATTATTTAGTATGCAGTCTTGCTGAATTCAGTGCACACTCTTTTGGCTGCTTGGGAACACCCAATGGACCATATAGTGAGTAAAATAACTACTTTGAAGAACATCTCTGTTGCTCTCATCTCCAAAGCCAACAGAATAAAACAAATGAATTCTGGACTACAGGAAGGAGTTAACAGCCTCATTGACCTGGTGAGCAGTCCCTGTATGTTTCTCTTCATTTTTTTTTTTCTAGTAAATGAGGTAACCAAGCAAGAATAATTGAGCTTTGAATCTCTTCACTTTGAAAAAAAACACCCCCCCAAATTAAACAACAACAAAAACAACAACAACAAAAAACCCACCAAACTTTGGAATCCACATATCTAAAATCCACAATAGTTGGCAGATGCTGGCAGTTACAACATTCTAAGTAGGGTTTTGTTCAGAATCTTACATCTCAGGGCTCTCAAAAAATTAGGCACTGCTCATTTGAACATGGACAATATTTTCCAGTCCAAAACATAAATGCCTAACTACTTGAGCAGGTATTTTTAGCACCATCATTCTTTTACTATTTGCATGTAAAAATCATCAAGTATAAAAATCATTGCATATCAGGCTAAGGATATATACATTATATGAAGAATTGATTTGAGGAAAATAAGATGTATGTGAAAAAAATCTATTTTAAATAAAAGGGAAAAAAGGATAATATTTCAATACCATGACCTTTTAAGAAAAAAGACAAGTCAGGGATTGTTGAGGTTATGGAATACACTTTAAGTGAAATTAAGGAGCATTTGTTCTTTCATTGTGCTTTTTTCAAATCTATGTTCATTCCTCAGCTTCTGTAAGAAAATAAACAATCAGACAAAATATGCAAGCACCAAATCTCTGTATTTTAGCTACCCTGGCCAACATCAATGAAAATCATATATTTAGGGAGTTTTGAGAATTCTAACCTTTTAAATCTTCATTCATCATTTAAAAAGAATATGTATGAAAAATAATATAATTGATGGTTGAATTTACTTTTGGTGATCAGATTCTGCATGGAGAGGAACAAAATGAGAAGTACCCTCTCTGGTCTGGACAGGCATCCTTGCAGTCAAACGATGAAGAAACTCGAATTCGGGCTTTTCACGGCATGATCAGCTGCCTATACAATGACTTTAAGAAGGTTGACATTTATCTCAATGTGCTGAAGTGCAAGAACATCCAAAACAGTTGTTAAGCCTTCACCTCTCTGATCTGCTTCTGAAATCTTATGTCGCATCTTTAAATTTTTATCTTTTGAATCTTGTTACCATTGTCTAATTAAAAAATAAAGTGCAGCTCCATAAATGTAAACGTCTCGATAGTGAATTGCTCAAAATTTCTATTGTTGGTTTAATATAACATCTATCTTTATAATCAACAAGTTTCAATCAAATATTTCACAAATAATGGAAGTTAGACATGCACCCAACACATTTTATAACTAATTTAATAATTTAGAAATTCTATTGCATGTCAAATTGTCAAAACCAAGAAGTGTTTTTTTTTTTCCCTCTGAGAAACTGTGAGATTGATTTCCACACTGGTTGTACAAGTTTGCACTCCCACCAGCAATGAAGGAGTATTCTCTGTGTTCCACATTTTTGCCAACATGTGCTGTCACTTGATTTTTTTGCTTGTTTATTTGTTTTGTTTTTTACTCATATGTACACCTATTCACATATAAATATACAAGTGAATACACTTCATTGCAATTTCTTTCCTTCTTTTTTATTATTAGTTTTTAATTAAATATTTTTTTATTTTCCACATATACATTTATATTATTACACATATATATATATATAATAAACTACCTAAAACAACAAGTACCATGACACAATCAGGAATTATATAAATGTTACATTCTTAGTGTTTTGGGCTATTTGTATTTGACAACCTTGAAGAAAACATCTTTCCTATATTGGTGTGTCTAAAATTCTGAACGTAAATCAATCTCTATCACATCTTGTCATTATCAACTTAAAACATCTATCTAGACATAAAAACATCTTAACTCCTAAACAACTAAGTTTCATTGTAAAACTAAGCTACCCGGTCTTCAACTTGATTACCTCAGTATGCCAGGAGTGCAGGTTAGTAGCTTTCCAAATGAGAAGATGATAGAGACAGTTTGCTACCTGAACAGTCACCCAAAACTCTCTATAATGTTGAAGCATCATCTTCAGCCTTCTTGCCCAATATATCTGACAGTCATATTTGTGAGGCAGGAACTATTGAGGACTTGCTTATCCTATCTTGGCAGAGTTTGGCTGCCAACTCTGCTTGCATCCAAGCTGGCCTTTTTTTTAGGCTTAGTATATAAGGAGCAATAATGGTACCACACAGTAAAATTAAAACTATAATGAACAATGAAAAATTTCTCAAGGCATCATCCTTTCTGATTTTATGCTGCTCTTTAGAGTTATAGAAATAAAAATCATGGTATTGGCATAAAAACAAATATGATGATAGATCAATAAAATGGAAGATTCACACATAAGTCCGTACACTTACAGATGCCTGATTTGGATAAAGAAGCCAAAGATATACACAGAAGAAAAGACTATAATTCAAAAAATATTCTTGTTCAATGTGGATAGCTTCATGTAGAAGAATGAATACAGAACCATACCTCCAACTTACACAAACTAAACTACAAATCCATCAAGATCTCAATTTAAATCTTGATATCCAGAATCTTATGGAAAAGAAAATAGACCTTACAGGCATAGTACAGGACTTTCTGTGACAAACCTTAATATAGTAGATCTTGTTTGTTTGTTTGTTTGTTTGTTGCTTGTTTGTTTTTGTTTGCTTGCATTGAGACAGAGTTTCTCTGTGTAGTCCTAAATGTCTTTAAACTTACTCTGCAGACCAGGCTGCCTTTGAACTTAGAGATCCACCTGCCTCAGCTTCTATGTGCTGGGATAAAGAAATGTGCTACCTTTGAAGCCAACTCCATAAGGACGTTCTTTGAAGTCCATCATCCTCTTTTGAAGTAGGCTTGGTGTTGCCATGAGTTAACCTGTCTCAATGTCAGTGAATCTTTAAAATAATGAAAACATTTTATAAGTCATATTTTGCATGTCTCTGAGGTTTCTGAAGACTTTATCTAATTCTCCTACTTTATCTTTCTGTACAACCATATCTATCTGCACCACCTAAGATGTATATTATTGTTTCACTTGAGTTTTTGATCTTTGCCATTCTGATGGGTGTAAGATGAAATATCGGAGTCATTTTGATGCTTTTCCCTGATGACTAATGACTCTGAACATTGCTTCTTGGACATTAGAAGTTCCTCTGTTGAGAATTCTCTGTTAGCTCTATACACCATTTTTAATTGGGTTGTTTTGTTTAGTGGGTGTTTAATTTCTTGAGTTCTTTATATATTTTGGATATTGGCCCTCTGTTGGATATAGGGTTGTTGAAGATCTTCTCCCATTCTGTAGGCTGCCACTTATTCCTATTGATAATATCCTTTGCCTTACAGAAGCTTTTCAGTTTCATCAGGTATATTTTATTAATTGTTGAACTTAGTGTCTGAGTTACTGGTGTTCTGTTCAGGAAGTTGAGGATGTCTTTTTTTTTTTTTTTTTTTTTTTTTTTCCATTGCATGGTTTTGGCTTCTTTGTGAAAAATTAAATGTCCATAGGTGCGTAGGTTTGTTTCTGGGTCTTCAATTCAATTCTATTGATCTAACTCTCTGTTTTCATGCCAATGCCATAGGGTTTTTATTACTATTGTTCTGTAGTACAGCTTGAAATCAGAGATGGTGATGAATATGTTGGATAAGAAGATAATTCAGAGAAGCATGTTTGAGGAAAATTTTAATGAAATCAATTCACATTGCATACCGATTGTTACTCCCTTGTTTGTACCTAGCTGTTCCCAACCTCTCTCTCTCTCTCTCTCTTCTGACTTATTCCTCTTCCGCTGACATATGGTCACAGCGAACCAGGATAGCCTGCACCACCTTCCACTGTGTGCCTGCAAAGTTGTCCTGCCAAGAGGAAATGATGAACTAGAGAGCACCAAACTTCATGTCAGAGGCAGCAAAAGACACATAATAGTTGTATCCTGTGACATATTAAACTTTTGGAAAATTTTGAACTACTTGGGGATGGTGTACATCCATCAAAATCACATTGCTTTTGAGAACTCTACAAATTACGTCATCAAGAGTATCTGGATTTCCTTAATGATATTTTGTAAACTTTTTCTTTTTATTATTAATTTATTCAGATAACATCTCAATTTTTATCCCCTTGCTTGGCTCCTCCTGTTCCTCCCTTCCTCCCTCTCTCTTTCACATTATTCCCTTGATCTGTGACAGAAGGAGACCTCCTCCCCCACCATATAGTCACAGTCTATCAAGTCTCATCTTGGTAGCCTTCTTATTCTTTCTCTGAGTGCCACCAGGACTACTCCCCAAGGAGAAGTGTTCAAATATGTGGCACCAGAGTTCATGTGAGAGCCAGTCCCCACTCTCCACATGACTGTGGATAATGCCCTGTTCCTTTGCTATATCTGAGTAGGGGTTCAATATTTACTGTATGTATTGTCTTTGGTTGGTGCAGTAGCTTGAGCAGACACCCCTGGGTCCAGATCCTCCCATGCTTATATTCTTCTTGTAGATTTCTAGGACACTCTGGATCCTTCTATTTCCCTATTCTCCCATACTGCGCTCACCTAGAGTCCCAATAGGAGGTCCCCACACTTATCCCAATCTCCTGGTAAGTGAAGACTTTCAGATGAAATCTCTGTTGGGCTAGTGTCCAATTATAAGTGAGTATAAACCATGTGACTCTTTCTGAGCCTTGTTTAACTTCTTCAATAGGATTTTCTTGTTTTTAATAGCTGAGTAGTATTCCATTGTATAAATTTACCACAGTTTCTTTATCCATCCTTTGGCTGAAGGACATTTAGGTTGTTTCCAGGTTCTGGCTATTAAGAATATGGCTGTTATAAACGTGGTTGAGCATATGTCCTTGTTGTGTGGTGAAGCATCTTCTGGGTATATTTCAAGGAATATAGCTGGGACTTGAGGAAGCCCTATTCTCAGTTTTCTGAGAAAGCATCGGATAGATTTCCAAAGTAGTTAAATGAGTTTGCATTCCGACCAGCAATGAAGGAGTGTTTCTCTCTCTCCACATCCTCCACAGCATGTGGTATCACTTGAATTTTTGATCTTAGCCATTCTGATGGGAGTAAGATGGACTCTCAGAGTTGTTTTGATTTGCATTTCCCTGATGACTAAGGATGTTGAGCATTTCTTTAAGTGTTTCTTAGCCATTTGATGCTCCTCTGCTGAGAACTCTCTGTTTAGTTCTGAGCCCCATTTCTCAAATGGGTTATTTAGTTTGGTGGTCTTTAATTTCTTGAGTTCTTTATTTATTTTTTATATTAGACTTTTGTCAGATGTAGCATTGGTAAAGATCTTTTCCTAGCCTGTAGGCTGTTGCTTTCTTCCGTTGACAGTGAGTTCTGCCTTACAGAAGCTTCTCAGCCTCATGAGGTTCCATTTATTAATTGTTGACCTTAAGGGCTGGGCTGTTGGTGTTCTGTTCAGGAAGTTGTCTCCTGTGCCAATGTGTTCCAGGCTCTTCCCCACTTTTTCTTCTAACTGGTTTAGTGTCTCTGCTTTTATGTTGAAGTCTTTGATCCACTGGGACTTGAGTTTTGTGCATGGTGACAAATAACATTCCATTTGCATGTTTTTATACATAGACATCCAGTTAGACCAGCACCATTTGTTGAAGATGTTATCGTTTTTCCATTGGACAGATTTGGCTTCTTTGTCAAAAATCAAGTGACCATATGGGTATGGATTCACATCTGGGCCTTCGATTCGATTCCACTGATCACCCCAACCTATTGCTATGCCAGTACCATGCTGTTTAATTACTGTTTCTTTATAGTATAGCTTGATATCAGGTATGGAGATTCCTCTGGAAGATCTTTTATTGTACAAGATTGTTTAGCTATTCTAAGTTTTTTGTTTTTCCATATGAAGTTGATAATTGACATTTGAATAGCTTTTAAAAATGTGTAGGTATTTTGAGAGGGATTGCATTGAATCTGTAAATTGCATTTGGTTAAATTGCCATTTTTACTATGTTAATTATCTCGATCCATGAACAAGGGAGATTTTCCATCTTCTGATGTAATCTTCAATCTCTTTCTTCAGAGATTTAACGTTTTTTTTTTGTTTGTTTGTTTGTTTGTTTGTTTGTTTTTCTTCAAACAAGTCCTTCACTTGCTTGGTTAGAGTTACTCTTAGATATTTTATATTGCTTGTGGCTATCATGAAAGGTGTAGTCTTCCTAATTTCTTCCTCTGCATGATTGTTACTTGTATAAAGAAAGGCTACTGTCTTTTTTGAGTTAATTTTGTATCCAGCCAACTTGCTGAAAGTGTTTATCAGCTGCAGGAGTTCTCTGGTAGAATTTTGAGGGTCACTTACATACACTATCATAACATCTGAAAATAGGGATATTTTGACATCCTACTTTCCCATTGGATCCCCTTGATCTGTTTTGTTGTCTTACTGCTCTGGCTAGAACTTCCAGAACTATATTGAAGAGATATGGAGAAACTGGGCAGCCTTGTCTGGTCCCTGATTTTAGAAGAATTTCCTTGAATATCTCTCCATTTAATTTGATGTTGGCTATTGCCTTGTTGTATATAGCCTTTATTATGTTTAGGTACATGCCTTGTATTCCTGATCTCTCCAAAACTTTAAACATGAATGAGTATTGGATTTTGTCAAATGCTTTTTCTGCGTCTAATGAGATGATCATGTGTTTTTTTTTTCTTTCAGTTTGTTTACATGGTGGATTACAGTGATGGATTTCCGTATATTAAACCATCCCTGCAGGCCTGGAATGAAGCCTACCTGGTCATGGTGAATTGCTAGTATTTCATTGAGTATTTTTGCATCAATGTTCATAAGAGAAATTGGTCTGAAATTCTCAATTTTTGTTGGGTCTTTGTGAAGTTTAGGTATCAACATAACTGTGGCCTGCCTCATAGAATGAATTTGGTAATGTTCCATCCATTTCTATCTTTTGGAGTAGCTTGAAGAGTGTCGATAGTAACTCTTCTTTGAAGGTCTGGTAGAATTCTTCACTGAAACCCTCTGGCCCTGGGCTTTTTTGGTTGGGAAACTATTAATGACTACTTCTATTTCTATAAGAGAAATTGGACTATTTAATTTGTTTATCTGATCTTGATTCACTTTTAGCAAGTGGAATCGATTAAGAAAATAGTCCTTTCCCTTAGATTTTCAAATTTTGTGACATATATGCCTTTAAAGTAGGATCTTTTGATTCTTTGTATTTCTTCATGTCTGCTGTTTTGTCTCCCTTTTCATTTCCTATTTTTGTTGATTTGGATAGCATCTCTCTGCCTTTTAGTTAGTTTGGCTAACAGTTTGTCTATCTTGTGGATTTTCTCAAAAAAAAAAAAAAAAAAAAAAAACAGCTCCTGGTTTTGTTGATTCTTTGAATTGTTCCCTTTGTTTCTAATTTATGGATTTCAGACCTGAGTTTGATTATTTCCAGATGTCAACTCCTCTTGGGTGTTTCTGCGTCTTCTTTTTTCTCTAGGGCTTCCAGATGTGTCATTAAATTCTTTATATGGGATATTTCCAATTTCTTTATAAAGGCACTTAGTGCTATGAATTTTCCTCTTAGCACTACTTTCAATGTGTCCCACAGATTTGGGTATGTTGTTCTTTCATTTTTGTTGAATTTAAGGAAGTCCTTAATTTCTTTGTTTATTTCTTCCCCGACCCAGGTGTCAATAAGTAGAGAGTTGTTTAGTTTCCATGTGTATGTAGGCTTTTTGATATTTCTGTTGTTATTGAAGTCCAGCTTTAGACATGGTGATCTGATAGGGTACAAGGCATTATTTAAATCTCCTTGAATCTGTTGAGGCTTGCTTTGTGACACACTATATGATCAATTTTGGAGAAGGTTCCATGGGATGCAGAGAAAAAGGTATATTCCTTTTTGTGTGGGTGAAACATTCTGTAGATAGCTGTTAGATCCATTTGATTAATGACATTGGGAAGTGTCCTTCTTGATCAGTTTAGTTTCTGTTTTGCTGACCTATCTCTGGCAAAGTGAGGTGTTGAAGTCTCCCACTATTAATGTGTGGGGATCGATGTGTGGTTTAAGCTTTTTTAATAGTTCTTTTACAAATGTGGTTGTCTTTGTATTAGGAGCATATATGTTCAAAATTGTGATGTCTTCTTGGTTGACTTTACCTTTGATAAGTATGAAGTGACCATCTTCATCTCTTTTGATTAATTTTGGTTGGAGGACTATTTTATTATATATTAAAATGGCCACACCAGCTTGCTTCTTGTGCCCATTTGCTTGGAATATCTTTTTCTAGCCTTTTACCCTGAAATAATGTCTATCTTTATGGTTGAGATGCATTTCTTGAATGCAGAAGAATGTTGGGTCTTGTTTATGCATCCATTCAAATTAGTCTTTGTCTTTCTATTGGACAATTGAGACCATTGGTGTTCAGAGATATTAATGACCAGTAACTGGTAAGTCCATTGTTTTTGATGTTGATTGCAGTAGAGTGTTTGTGTGGTTATGTTTTTGAGATGGTGTAGTTATCTATTTCCTGTGTACTTTTTGTTGTAGCATGTCACTTTGATTTGGAGGTTTCCTTCTAGTAACTTCTGTAAGGCCAGATTTGTGGATAGGTACTATTTGAATTTGTTTTGTCATGGAATATCTTGTTTTCTCCGTCAATGGTTAGTATAGTAGTCTGGACTGGCATCTGTGGTCTCTTAGAGTTTGCAGAACTTCTGTCCAGGCCCTTCTGTCTTTTATGGTCTCTGCTGAGAAGTAGAGTATTATTCTGATAGGTTTGCCATTATATGTTACTTGGCCTTTTCTCTTCCCACTTTTAATATTTTTCTTTGTTCTGTATATTTTGGGTTTTCATTATTATGTGGCAGGAAGTTTTTCTTTTATGGTCTATTCTATTTGGTGTTCTGTAGGTTTCTTGTATGTTTATATGCATCTCCTTCTTTAAATTGAGGAAATTTTTTCTATGATTTTGTTGAAGATATTTTCTGGGCATTGGAGTCAGGCCTCTTCTCTTTCCTTGATGCCTATTATTCTTAGGTTTTATCTTTTCATAGTGTCTTTGATTTCTTGGATGTTTTCTGTCAGGAATTTGTCAGATTTAGCATTTTCTTTGATGATCCCTTCAAGTTCTACAATTGTGTCTTCTAGTCCTGAGATTTATACTTCCATCTCTTGAATTCGGATAGAGAAGCTCACCTCTGTGTTGTTCACTTTCTTATTTTTAAAAAATATATTTTATTAATTTATTCATATTATACCTCAATTGTTATCCTATCCTTTGTATCCTCCCATTCCTCCCTCCCTCCCATTTCTCCTTACTCCCCTCCCCTATGACTGTGACTGAGGGGGACCTCTTTCTTCTGTATATGATCATAGGATATCAAGTCTCTTCTTGGTAGCCTGCTATCCTTCCTCTGAGTGCCACCAGGCCTCCCCATCCAGGAAACGTGGTCAAATATGGGGCACCAGAGTTCACTTTCCACTCTCCACTCTCCACTCAACTGTGCAGAATGTCCTGTCCAGTGGCTAGATCTGGTTAGGGGTTTGAAGTTTACTGCCCATATTGTCCTTGGCAGGTGCCGTAGTTTGAGCAGGACCCCTGGGGCCAGATCTGGCCATCATAGTGTTCTCCTTGTAGGTTACTAGGACCCTCTGGGTCCTTCTATTTCCCTATTCGCCCATGCTTCTCTCACCTAGAGTCTCAAAAGGATGTCTTCCCCTCTGACCCACTTTCCTGGTAAGTGAAGACTTTCATGGGACATGCCCCTTGGACTACTGTGCAGATATACGTGAGTATATACCATTTGACTCTTTCTGCTTCTAGGTGAACTCACTCATGATCCTTTCTAGTTCAATCCAATTGCCCACAAATTTCAAGAATTCCTTGTTTTTAATAGCTGAGTAGTATTCCATAGTGTAAAAGCACCATAGTTTCTTTATCCATTCTTCTACTGAGGGACACTTAGGCTGTTTTCATGTTCTGGCTATTATGAATAAAACTGCCATGAACATGGTTGAACAAATATTCTTGTTTTGTGCTGGAGCATCTTCTGGGTATATTCCAAGAAGTGGAATAGCTGGGTCTTGAGGAGGGTTTATTCCCAGTTTTCTGAGATAGTGCCAGATAGATTTCCAAAGTGGCTGTATTAGTTTACATTCCCACCAGAAATAAAGGAGTGTTCCTCTTTCTCCACATCCTCCCCAGAATGTGTTGTCACTTGAATTTTTGATCTTAGCCATTCTGATGGGTGTAAGATGGAATCTCAGAATTGTTTTCACTTGTATTTCCCTGATGACTAAGAATGTTGAGCATTTCTTTAAGTGTTTCTCAGTCATTTCATATTCCTCTGTTGAGAATTCTCTGTTTAGTTTTGAGCCCTATTTCTCAATTGGGTAATTTGTTTGGTGGTGTTTAATTTCTTGAGTTCTTTATATATTTTGGATATTAGACCTTTGTCTGATGTAGGGTTGGTGAAGATCTTTTCCCAGTCTGTAGGCTGTCGCTTAGTTCTACTGACAGTGTCTCCTGCCTTACAGAAGCTTCTCAGCCTCATGAGGTCCCATTTATTAATGGTTGACCTTAAGGCCTGGGCTGTTGGTGTTCTGTTCAGGAAGTTGTCTCCTGTGCCAATGTGTTCCAGGCTCTTCCCCACTTTTTCTTCTAACTGGTTTAGTGTCTCTGCTTTTATGTTGAAGTCTTTGATCCACTGGGACTTGAGTTTTGTGCATGGTGACAAATAACATTCCAATTGCATGTTTTTACACATAGACATCCAGTTAGGCCAGCACCATTTGTTGAAGATGTTATCGTTTTTCCATTGGACAGATTTGGCTTCTTTGTCAAAAATCAAGTGACTGATCACCCCAACCTATTGTTATGCCAGTACCATGCTGTTTAATTACTGTTGCCTTATAGTATAGCTTGATATCAGGTATGGAGATTCCTTTGGAAGATCTTTTATTGTACAAGATTGTTTTAGCTATTCTGGGTTTTTTGTTTTTCCATATGAAGTTGGGAACTGAACTTTCTATGTCTTTAAATTTTGTGGAGGTCTTTTGATAGGGATTGCCTTGAATCTGTAAATTGCTTTTGGTAAAATTTCCATTTTTATTATGTTAATTCTCCTAATCAATGAGCAAGGAAGATCATTCCATCTTCTCATGACATCTTAAATCTCTTTCTTCAGAGTTTTGAAAAAATTTTCAAATAAGTCCTTCGCTTGCTTGGTTAGAGGAACTCCTAGATATTTTATATTGCTTGAGGCTAACATGAAGAATGTAGTTTTCCTAATTTCTTCCTCTGCATGATTGTCATTTGTATAAAGGAAGGCTACTGACTTTTTTGAGTTAATTTTGTATCCAGCCAATTTGCTGAAGTGTTTATGAACTGTAGTAGTTCTCTGGTGGAAGCTTGTTTTCTTCTTTAAGGTCCCTCATTCACATTTTTTTTCTGTCTGTGCCTTTATCATTGTTTACATTTTCATCTTCAGATCTTGAACTTTTTTTCTTGATTTCCTTCATCTGGTTGTTTGTATTTTCCTGAATTTCTTCCAATGCTTTTCTATATGCCTCTTTCATGTCTGCAACCTATTTGGTTGCATCTTCCTGCATTTGTTTATGGATTTTATTCGTTTCTTCAATCATCATCTTCACTACTAAGTATTTGAGGCAATTTTCTTGTATTTCAGTTGTGTTTGGGTTCTCAGGGTTGCTTTCTTTTGGTTAGCTGGGATCTTGAGATGCTGAATTTTGGGGGGGGGGTTGTTCTTTTCAGTCTTACACTGTCCTTTATTATCCTGCAATCTCTGATGTTGGGTAGTAGTTTCTGTTGTCCTTCACTGGTCGAGAGTGGATAGTTGGTGAGTGATTATAGGTCACATGCCCTTGCCTGTGTTGATCAGGGATTTCTTCTCTGCAATAGGCAGGTGACCTTGTTTTCATTCCAGACTTTGCTTTACACCTTAGACTCCTGACTGGGTCAACAGAGGTAGACTTCTGCCTGTTACCGTTCATGCTACTAAGGTGATTCAGACCAGTTTTGTTGGGGCCTCTGTTTAATTTTCTTTCCTGACCCCTCAGAGCAGTCCAGTCTCTCCCAAGCACTTGGAAGACCCTGTTGAGCCATGTAAACTGTCCAGGCTGAGCATTATCTGCCCAATTGTGCAGGCCCAGACTGCTGTGGCCTACAGTCAGGTTCCTGCCAAGACCAGTCTAGATAGTGCATGTTTGGCAGTTTAGTCCATCTGAGTTGTGGTCACTGTTCAGACCTCTACCCTGCTTCCTCAAGACTGTCCAGTCTCTCCCATGAGCGTGGGAGACCCCGCCAGGCCATGAGCATGGCCAGGCTGGGTTTTATTTGCCCAATTGTGTAGGCACAGACCACAGTGGTGGGTATATTGGTTCCCTCTTGGACCTGTTGAGACGGCATGACTGTGACATTTCAGTACCACTGAGTTGTGGCTGCTGTTCAGACCCCTATCCAGACCACTCAGGGTTGTCCAGCCTCTCCCAAGAATATGGGAGAGCCTGCTGGGCTATGGATACTAGCCAGACTGGGCTTTATCTGCCCAATTGTACAGGCCCAGACTGCTGTGGCCTGTAGTCAGGTTCCTTCCCAGATCAATCTAGATAGCACACCTTTGGTGGTTCCATCCCACTGCATTGTGGTTCTGTTCAGACCCCCTTCTGGACCACTCAGGGCTGTCCACCTTCACTAAAGAGCATGAGAGTCCCTGTCGGGCTGTGGGAACTGGCCAGGTTGGGTGCTGTCTGCCCAATTTTACAGGCTTGGCCATCTGTAGCCTGCATTGTGCGGGACCCCATTCACCTAATGTTCTCCAGTTCTTATAGTTTGTGGATCCCAGTCCGGTCCTGATCAGGTAGATCAGATACAGTGTGTGATAGGCGCTGCCATCTTAGAAACTAGAAGTCCCATTAGTAATTGTTGACCTTAGGGCCTGGGCTGTTAGAATTCTGTTTAGGAAGTTGTCTCCTGTGCCAATGAATCCTAAGCTCTTCCCTATTTATTCTTCTAACTGATTTAGTGTCTCTGGTTTTGTGTTGAGGTCTTTAATGTACTTGGACTTGAGTTTTGTGCATAGTGATAAATTGGTTCTACTTGCATTTTTATACATGTAGATATCCAGTTACCTACCAACGTTTGTTGAAGATGCTATCCTTTTTCCATTGAGTAGATTTGCCTTCTTTGTCAAAAATCAAGTGTCCATATGTGTGTGGATTTATTTCTGGGTCTTCAATTCAATTTGATTGACCAACCATCCTTTTGTTGTGCCAGTACCATGTTGTTTTACTTACTGTTGCTCTATAGCACTCATTAATGATCTTAAATCTTCCAAGTTTTGTAGGCTCACCAGGAAGATTCCTAAAAAACACTTCCCCTTCTTTTTCTTCTCCTCCTCCTCTTCCTCCTCCTTCTTCTTTTTCCTTTTGTTCTTCTTCTTTTTCTTCTAAAAAAGACTTTAAATTTTTAATTTTTTTTATCTACTTTGCAGCCTTCCCCCACCTCCTCACTTCCCTATCCAACTGTTTTACCCCCTCCCCCATTTCCATAGTCCCTCTCCTCAGATAAGGAGAGTCCCCCATGGGTACCTACCCACTTTGTTACATCAAGTCACAGCAGGCCTAGGAGCATCATTGTCCACTGCGACGAGACAAGGCAGTCCAGCTATGTTTTTAAAGGGATCCAAAGGCAGGCAACAGAGTCAGATGCAGGCCCTGTTCTAACTGTTATGGGACTCAAATGAAGAACAAGCTGCACATCTTCTATGTATATATGTATGAGACCTAAGTCCAGACCATGCATGCTCTTTGGTTGGTGGTTCAGTCTTTGTGAGCCCCATGGGCACAGGATAATTTACTTTGCAGGTCTTCTTGTGGTGTCTTTAGTCACTCTGGCTCCTCAAGTCCTTCCCACCACCACTCTTCCACAAAACTTCCCAAGCTCAGCATATTTTTTTGGCTGTGCCTCTCTTTATCTGTTTTAGTCATCTTCGGGCTTAACCTTCTCAGAAGAAAGTTATGCTAGGCTCCTGTCTCAAAGAATAGCAGAGTATCATTAATAGTATCAGAGGTTGGGCTCTCCATAGGGTGGGTTTCAAGTTCGGCCAATCATTGGTTTGCCATTTCCTTGATCACTGTTCCATATTTATGCATGAACCACTTGTAGACAGGATAAATTTTGGGTCAAAGTTTTTGTGGATGGGTTGGTGTCCTTCTCCCTCCATTGGAAGGCCCAGATTGCAGTCATTTTATCTTGTACTTTATGGCTAATATCCACTTATAAATCAGTACATATAATGTGTGTCTCTCTGGGTCTGTAAAAAACCAACAACTCTGCGTTTCTCCTCCCACACATTTACAGCCTGGAACTCCTCTCCTACATACACCTCCTATGTAGAATAGCTAACTCCTACCCTCTCAAATGGCTGGGAAAGACTCAAATAAATCTTTAACATCCTTAGTCATCAAGGAAATGCAAATCAAAACAACTTTGAGATTTCATTTACACATGCCAGAATAACTAAGATTAAAAACACAAATGACAGCTCATGCTGGTCAGGTAACGACTCCTCCATTACTGGTAGGAGTGGAAGTTAGTACTGCCACTATAGAAATCAATATGGTGGTTTCTCAAGAAACTGGAAATTTCACAAGACCCATCTATATATCTTGGGCATGTAACCAAAAGATCCTATCACAAAGCCCCTAGCTCAGCTATGTTGATAGTGGGTTTTATTCAAAATAACCAGAAACTTAAAAAAAAAAATGGATAAAGAAAATGTGGTACATTTATGCAACAGATTATTACTAAGATGTTAAATAAAATAACATAATGAATTTGCATGCAAATGAATAAAACTAGAAAATAGTACTGAATAAGGTAACCAAGACTCAAAAGGAAACATATTTACTCACTTATAAGTGGATATTAGCTGTTAAGTAAAGGATAATCACAGTATATTCTGCAGACTCAGAGAAGCTAAGTAACAAGGAAAGCTTTAGGCAGAACACATGGATCTCCTTGGATGCAGAAATAGAATATATTTCTCCAGAAGAGTGGAGATTTTGCTCATGGACTAGGGGCAGGTAGGCATGGAAACAGGTTGAATTGTGTGGGGGAGCCATGACTGGAAAGGGAGTACAGGAAGAGACCATTTGAATTGGGAGGGGTCATTTGGGGAGGAGATGGGGAAGCCTAGTGTAATGGAAACTTCCTGGAATACATGATGGTGACTCTAGCAGGGGTTCCTAGGTATGGAGGATACAGATCCTGGACCAGATGTCATCTGCAAGCAGGCAAGACTTCCGGTGATGGAACTAGGACATCAACCCAGCCACAAAACCCTCAATTTAAAACCTGTCCTGCCTGCAAGGTGTGCTAGGGAATTGATGGCTAAGAGCTTGTGGGGCGGGCAACCCAATGACTAGTGGGGCGGGCAACCCAATGACTAGTCTAACCTGAGCCCCATGACATGAAAGGGAGTCTATGTCTGACACTGCCTGGATGGCCAAGAGCCAGAAACTGGATAGCCAAGAGGCCTACTGGCAAAAATAAATTAATGAATAAAGTCAATTAAATGTTTCAGAGTGATAATCTGCTATACTCATATATTGGTGCCTATCCCAATCACCATCACAGATGTTTTCTCCAGAAGCTGATCGGAACAGATATAGAGACACACAGCCAAACATTAGGCAGAGCCAGGGAACTCCAAGGAAGAGTGGGAGAAAATATTGTAGGAGACAGAGTGGTTAAGGACAACAGGAGAGCATGACTACAGAAACAACAATCAGGGCTCATAGGGGCCAAAAGAGACTGATATGGTGATCTACATTAGGTACTTCTCATATTTGTTTTAGTTGATTATCTTGGATTTTATGGGACTCCTAACAGTCAAGTGGTGGTGTCTCTAACTCTCATGCCTATTCGTGGGACCTTTCTCCTACTGAGTTGCTTCATCCAGCCTTGATATGATGGTTTGTGTCTAATTCCATGGCATGTTGCTATGCCATGTTTGACTGATATCCCTGGGAGTCTTCCTCTTTTCTGAAGGAAAGCAGAGGAACAGTGGCTCTGGGAGAGAAAAGAGATAGAAGGCAGACTGAGAGGAGTGGAGTGAGAGGTGCCTGAGGTAGGGGTGTATTCTATGAGAGAAAAATAAAAAATGTAGATTTCTGACTTCAATAATTTCCATTCTGATAACATTTACCAACATTTAGCAGGGTCAGTCTACTCCACTTCCCTGCACACACAAATCTCCAGATCTAGCTTGGATCCCATATCCAGTCCCCAGACTGGGCTTGTCAATGCTATTTGCCCAAAACCTATAGCCCCTCCCAAGACACAGCCTACTTCTCTGCCCAGAAATATTTGAGGAACCTTTGCCAGACTCTGACTAGGAAAGTTTATCTGACTATACCCTCTTGCACTCTCTCCACCCTCTAGTTTTTACCCAACTCCAGACTTAGATTGGGATAGCCTTCCTGTATACCAGCTCAATCCCCTGTACCCCTATTACTTTATTCAACTTTAGTTTTAAGCTGTCTTTAGGCCCAATCAGGCCCACACATCCTATGTGCTGTCCTAACCTGCTGTACTCATATCAGACACAACTACTGAAACAAATCCGAGTACCCAGACCTCATCATAAAAATACAATTAATATGAAATATCAAGGTAATGTCTCAACTCCAAAATCCATCAGCCCTATAGACGTGTTCACCAATTTTAAAATTACTTAGATGAACCCTAGGACACAGAATTTAAAGGAACAACCATTAACTTAATAAAAAAAAAACTTCAAGGAGTTTAAAGAAGACCCAAAATGTGACTGTTTTAGAAGCATATGTACTAAAACTGGAGCCTGAACCAATTCAGAGAAGACTGGCATAGCCCTGGCTCAAAGAAGACATATAAATGTGTGGAAATTTTCATATTTTTATATAGAATCATTAAGCAAATAATAGAAAAATGTATAACAACACAATAAATGACCATACAGAAAATATAGGACACCATGAATATGAAACCTTCATATTACAAGAATGGATGAGGGAAAAGATTCTCACATCATGGGCATAGACAAAATCTTCAGGAAGATAATAGAAGAAAAATAACCCAACTAATGAAAGACATACTCATACATATACAAGAAACACAGAGTACAGAAAATAGACAAAAACAAGAAAAATTAAGTATGATGTATCACTGTTAAACAGAACAAATAATATTAAATGCTTGAAGAGAAAAAAATACAAGCCACATGCTAAGGTTAACGTCTTCTTAGTGGAAATTTTGAAAGCAGAATAGCTTGGAAACTACTTCACAAGTATCAAAACACACTGGTGGCCAACCTAGACTAATGTGCCCAGCAAAACTATCTGTGATATTTAAAGGAGGAGGAGGATGAAGATGACAAAGAGGAGGAGGAGGAAGAGGAGGAAGAGAAGGAAGAAGAAAAGGAAGAAGGAGGAGGAGGAGGAGGGAGAGGAGGAAATAAAAATTACCAAGCTACACATAACCTAAAAATATGTATCCTACAGTCCAAGGTTGAAAAATAAATGGGAAACACTTCAGAATCAGGACACAAATAAGCATAGTCAAGAGACTGTGAAAGAAATATGAAGCTATAATTACTGAAGCATGAGACACCACCTAGAACACAAACAACATCAATAAATGTAATCAACATATATCCTTCAAGAATATCTTTAAATATTAAAGAGAGACAACTCTCCATTCAAAAGATACAGGCTGACTGAGTTAATCAAGATACAAAATTCATCTATCTGTTGTCTACAATAAGCACATTTTAGCTGTAAAGATAGGCACCAGCTTACAGTAAAAGGGTGAAAATAAAGCACTAAAATCAAGCAGGACATTGAAGCAAGCAATAGACACTCTCCTAATATCTGACAAAATCGACTTTAAACAAAAATGATCAAAAAAAAAAAAAAAAAAAAAAAAAAAAAAAAAGAAGGGCACTTCATTTGAGTCAGGGAAACTGTTAAGCAAGAAGACATTTCTATCCTAAAATTATATGCTCCAAATTCTGCTACACCTAATTTCACCAAAGTGTACTACTTGAATTAATGACACAGAGTAGGTGATTGCAATATACAGGTCATCTGTCATATGAAAAAACATATAGAATTAAATGGCATCATACATGGAATGGTTTTAACAGGTATCTACATGATATGTCACCAAACACCAAAGAATATACATTTTACTTAGTAGCACAGGGAAAGTTCTCTAAAATAGAAAAATTCTGGGGCTCAAAACAAATCTTAACAAATTTAGAAATACTGAAACAACTCCATGTATCTCACATGATCATAGTGAAATAACACTTAAAGTCAGCAGCTAAAAAAAAAACTAGTATGTACACAAACTCATTGAAAATATGAGAAATGGCTCACAGAGAAACAAAGAAATAAATAAGAAAAATTACTAGGATTAAATGAAAAGGAAAACACAACAAAACCACCAGGGCATATTTATAGCAGCCCTATGAGGAAAATTACAACTCTATGTGCATTATGAAATGCATCAGAAATCCACATACTAATAATTTAATAATGCAACTCAAAATGAGGAAAAACAAGAAGAAATGAGAACCAAGCACAGACTGAAAGAAAAAATTAAAATATAAAGCCCAAAGTAAGAGAAGCAAAGAAAAAAAAGCAAAGAATCAATAAATTTAAGAACTGTTATTTATTGAGAAGATAAAAATGATCATTAGACTCTGTCCAATTAACCAAAAGAAAAAATAAAAGGTCATATGAACATAATTATGCATGAATAAGGAAACACTACAATGCACACAAAATAAGAATTTTATGGTACTTTAAAAACGTGGTTACTATTAAGTTGAACAAGCTAAAATATGTGAATTTCTAGAAGCCACATCTTATAAATCACTAATACATATAGAAGTGTTCAGGATACTATGGGTGGTACAACCCTTAGGCAGAGTGTCTAAACAGTATAATAAAGGTAGCTGAGCAAAGGAGAGAGACCAATTTAACATTGTTTCTCCATAATTTCTACTTAAAGCCATGCTTTACCATCCCTCAGTTTTAGACTATAATATGTAATATGACTAAACTTTTGTTCCCAATGATACTTTTGGTCAGGATGTTTATCACAGTAACAGAAAAAAAGGGAACACCTTATTAATACAAAATGAATAGAAAATATGGAATAAATCTCAGTTGATTCAAATGAGAACATAGTTGAGGAGATTCGTAGAGCTACCCAGAATCATTTCAAACTTGTATCCGAACACATAGTGCTATTTGAAAACTTTTTCAGTGCTTAGGGAATGTTTATTTGCACAGCATTTGATTTGTCTGTCAGTACACTGCAAATGTGGGATGATCAATAGAGGCTACCCTTCATAATATATACTGAGACTTTCAAACTTTTGACACCATCACAAATTGATTCAAAGGAATGTCATTTTTTGACTCCAAAAACTTGACACACATTGATATTCTCTCTTAAATGAGCTAGGCAATGTGTTCATTCTGTGCCTAACCCCTCTTTCTTAAGAAAGATTTCACTGTGAACATACTAATTATATACATAAATTTTCCACAAAAATAAGTAAATAAATTTGATCAGTTCCAATTCAGACTTTCCTCAAGAATAAACTTTTAATTTTTCATGAATAAAACTATTATATCAAGCATGAATTGGAGAGAAAATAGTTAAAGGAAACAGCACGGCAATATATCATATCTCTCAGATATAGATATATAGATAGGCATGAGTGGGCCCCATAACATGAGAAGTAGGAGCTACATCTGACCTGGGCTCAGTGCTTACTCTTTGATCACTTCCCATTGTGGGGTGGCTTTGTCAGATCACAGAGGAAGAGGATGCAGGTAGTCCATATGAGACTTGATAGTCTGAAGTCGAACAATAGGTGAGGAAGGCTCAAGCCTTCTGAGCACTAAGAGATGGGGAAGAGTTCCTGAAGGAAGGGAGATCAGGGAGGAAGAGTGGGACTGAGAAGTGAGGAGGGAGTGGGCTGCAATGGGAATGTAAAGTGTACAAATAAAAAAATTAATGAAAGCTTTCTATCTACTATTTACCATTTCAAAAGATGACTCATTTTCTTGTTCCATAGTTCTATAGCTGCTTACTTCTTCCTTTGAAGTTATTTTATGTGAAATTTGGATCATGATGTTTTCTGCAATAAGCAAATACCACATGAAGGCCTATTTTGGAAAGAAACCAGAAGTCAATGGGGTACTTACAAATTCTTCTGTATTTTGAAGACTGGTGTGGTGAGACACACTTATAACACACTCAGACACTTCTTCTAAAGACTCAGAGTAGTATCTATTCCGTAGGACACAGTTGGTATCTATCAAGAAAATTGTCCATTTCGTATAGATTTTCAAATTGTGTGGCATATAGGCTTTTGAGTATGACCTAATGATTCTTTAGATTTCCTCAATGTCTGTAATTATGTCTCCCTTTTTATTTCTGATTTTGTTGATTTGAATACTCTCCCTTTGGCTTTTAGTTAGGTTGGCTAAGGGTTTGTCTACCTTGTTGATTTTCTCAAAGAACCAGTTCTTGGTTTTGTTGATTCATTGAATTGTTCTCTTTGTTTCTAAATTATTGATTTCAGTCCTGAGTTTGGTGATTTCCCAGTGTTTACTCCTCTTTGGTGTGGTGTGTCTCCTTCTTTTTGTTCTAGAGCTTTCAGGTGTGCTGTTAAGTTGTTAGTATGAGATCTCTCCAACTTGTTTTTTTATGTATTATGTTTTGTTTTTACCATATAGACTTATATTATTACAAATCAATAAAACTACACATATCAGAAAGAACCATGGGACAATCAGGAGTTATATAAATGTTACATTTATTATGATTTGGCTATTTGTATTTTGCAAACTTGAAGTGAACATCTTTCCTATCTCAGTGAGTCAAAATTTCTGAATGAAATCAGTATCTATCATATTTCATCTCTATTAACTTAAAACATCTATCTTGATCTAAAAACATCTTAATCCCTAACCAACTAAGCTTAATTGTAAGACTAAACTATCTGTTCTTCAACCAATTCAGAGACCTGAGGAAGAATGAAACTTAATTACCTGAGTGAACTCGAAGTGCAGGTTAGCAGCTTCCAAAATCAAGAAATGGCTGAGACAGTTTACTGCCTGAACAGTCACCCAACACTCACTATAACATTGGAGCATCATGTTCAGCCTTCTAGCAAATGTATCTGACAGACATATTTGTGAGGCAGGAACTACTGAAGACTTGCTTACCCTGTCTTGACAGATTTTTGCTGTTGGCTCTGCTTGCATCTAAGCTTGCCCATTTTTAGGCAGAATTCTGTCTGTGGCAGAAATGAGGACATTTTGCTCAGTGGCTGGTAGACCACATTTGAGGCCATCTCCATAAGTAAGTTCTTTGACACTCATCATCTTCTTTAAGGTAGGCTGGGTATAGCAATGAGTTAACTTGTCTCCTCTCAGATGACTTTAGCTTATGCCAAGTTAACATATAAGTAATCAGCAAAACTATTCTGCAATATTCTTTAAGAGCTTGGTGTATTGATTGATATGTGTACTTCATTTTTTTGAATATTCAACTAACATTCCACAGCAACAGAAACGTATCCTTAGCAGTGTAATGCTAATATTCTTTGAAAATATCCATGGAACACTGTAAAGGGTTTGTCCACAGTGGCCAGATAAGAGAAGGAATATATTGGTGCAAAACACATGCTTATAAGGCAATTTTAATGGTGTTATATCCATTGAAAAAGATAGATGGACTTCCTATTGGAAACTATGAAATTCTCCCACCACAAATGCTCAGATTAATGTAGAGTAGTAAATAGATGTTTATTTATAGAAATAGGCTTCAACAGAATAGTATGGTGCTTTTCTGTCTCCATAAGATTTGTGCCACAATTGAATTAGTGATTACACCTTGCCTGTCTCAATATTGAATTGAATTTGGCTAAGAATGTCTATGCTGATACTTCATGTCATTTACTAGTTATCACCATAGAAAACGTCAATTAGTTCCAGAATGAATTTTCCATATCATACAAAATGAACATGATATATTTTCTAAAGAAACTCTTACATTTTATATATAGAATACATCAACAGCAATGATATAGGCCTATAGTTTGTGCCAATATCTAATCAACCTACCCTAAGAACTCTTCAGTAATTTTGCAGGTTTTAGTGTTGCCTGTTCTAACTACCTACTTTCAAGTTTATAACTGGTATAATTACAATTCCTTTATGTGCTTTTCCAAGCACGCAAGACAGTAAATGTTAGCATCATAAGTGAACTCTGAACTCTAAACAGAGTACTTGAGAATTTGGAGAGCCTACTGTTGCTGCCTCAAAACATGTATATGTTGTGTCTTTTTTTTTTTTCAGCCTCTAAGGGAAGAAAGAAGAAGAAGAAGAAGAAGAAGAAGAAGAAGAAGAAGAAGAAGAAGAAGAAGAAGAAGAAGAAGAAACAATGGAAGAAAGAACAAGTTTTAGCAGGTTCCAATGAAGCATGTAAAGATCTCATTGCCTGTTCTAATTCATTCATTCAGTGATATTTTCAGGCATTTTAACTGGCCTCTCCTTATATTAGGCTGATTGTCTGGTCTCTGCTTCTTCAAAGATACTTGTCTGAAAGATCTTTGTAGCTGGCTTTTCTGATTTTCATCTGTCTTTTCTGTTTATATCTTATTGGGGAATGAAGGACACATTTGCTCTTTTTACTTCTGAAAAAAAGTGATATGTTCATGTTAAAGATTACATAGATTTCGTAGAAAATTTGTGTAGTATAGCCATTTGCAAAATATCAATTCTGCCATTCTATGAGCATGAAGGAGTTTCCTTCATCAAGTATCTTTTTCAACTATTTCATTTTTATTTTGTTATAGTCAAGCTGAGGCACATTTCACAATTTGTTTATGCTCATTCTTAGTTCTTTAATTCTTATTTCTAGACATAATACATGGAATTTTTCTGATTACTTTACCAGAAAGTTCAATATTTGTATGTGGGAAAGCTACCAATTTTCTGGGCAGACTTTGCATTTTGCTCATTTCTGAATGTGTTTATCAGCTGTGAGGGTATGTTTTTGAGTCCATAATGTCTTTTCAATATAGAATAATGTCATCTGAAATTAGGATAAGTTGACTTTGCATTACATATTTGTGTCTCTTTTTTTCCCTCCTCCTTATTAATCAAATTCAGATTCCAATGAATAAGTAGAATAAAATTAGAGTCAATGCTTTTCTATTTTCAATTTTAAAGGAAAGTTTTGTGTTAGTTTTATATCTATTATAATAGAGTTGCTTCTTGTAGCTATTAATGTTGATTTGGTTCCTTTATACTCCTAGTTTTTTCACCATAATTTTCATAAAGAATCTTCAACTTTTTCAAACCATTTCCTTTTTTTTAATTTTTTATTAATTTATTCTTGTTACATCTCAATGGTTATCCCATCCCTTGAATCCTCCCATTCTTCCCTCCCTCCCATTTTCCCCTAATTCCCCTCCCCTATGACTGTTCCTCAGGGGGATTTCCTCCCCCTGTATATGCTCATAGGGCATCAAGTCTCTTCTTGGTAGCCTGCTATCCTTCCTCTGAATGACACGCAAATTCGTGAAGGCTATATCAAACCATTTCTTTATCTACAGATATACCATCACATGATTCATTGCTCATCATTTACAGGAACAGATATCTTGATTTGAGTACATAAAACAAACTTTTGATACTTGAATGATACTGAGCTGACCATCGTAAATGATCTCTCAACTCTGTTGTTAAAGTGACTTTGCCAGTATTTGGTTTAAAATATTAGAGTCTATTATTCATGGGTAATTTTTCTACAATGTTCTTTTTTATTGTGTCTATTTTTAGTATCAGTGTAATATTAGTTCAGATAAATGAGTCGGGCAGTACTCTCCTATTCCAGAATTTTATTATTTCTTTGAAATGTTAAGGAAGTCAATTACTTTGGAACTTGTTATTACTAGAGAATAGAAATGTAGAATACATAAAATACTTACATTATAAAATTATTCTATAAAAGATAATGAATGGGTTTGTAGTCTTTCTATTATTTATAACCATACATTGAAAACTCCATTTCTTAGTCTATTATACAACAATATTTTGAAAAAAATTGTTTCACCACACATGCCATATTCATCTTGCTGTCCTGCATAGACTGTGCTTCTTCACTTATTATCACCTGTGAGTCTAGTATTAGAAGAAAGGTAACCTCATTGAAAAACAGGATACTTTCAAAAGCTTCATGCATTGAGTGTACCTTTCATCACTCATATATGATAATGTTCTTCAAATTCCCATCTTCTGCATTTCTCTTTTGATTGTTTGCATCAGTGAGATAGAAAATGTTAACAAAATATAATGAAAGATTTCCAAATATTGCTTTTAATGTTAAAGGCTCTGGAGGTGTTGTCACCTCTAAGCATTTGGGAGATGATATTTTCCAGTGGAAGATATCCATTACTCTACCAAGCTCAAATACAGTTGGTTTGTCAGGAGGAATGACAGACCCTTGTCTAGAACGAAACATCTTTTTAAATTTCTCTTTGTTACCTGCCATAATTCCAGGTAATATCTTCCTGTGAAGATTTCACATAATTTAATCGTAAGTCTTGGAAGAATCAAATTAGTACTAAACTGGAAACCCCACTCTACAGAATAGCTCTAATCCTATCACAAGGTCCTATGCATAATTGCAAAGGAAAAATGTTACCAAAATTTCTTTCCCAAACAATGACCAGGCTAGCAAAATATTACCAACTGTACAATAGTGGTTCTAATATCTTAGGAGTGCCAAGTAACTGCCTGAACAGACATAAGACCTCTTAATAGCAGAGAACTCTTGCCTAGTATTGTAAGCCTAGACAAGAAGCCAGGGATGGTGAGGAGAATCCACTGCTAGCATGTTGTTAAACTGGTGCCTTATCCACTGCTAGCATGTTGTTAAACTGGTGTCTTATCCACTGCTAGCATGTTGTTAAACTGGTGCCTTATCCACTGCTAGCATGTTGTTAAACTGGTGCCTTATCCACTGCTAGCATGTTGTTAAACTGGTGCCTTATCCACTGCTAGCATGTTGTTAAACTGGTGTCTTATCCACTGCTAGCATGTTGTTAAATTGGTGCCTTATCCACTGCTAGCATGTTGTTAAACTGGTGTCTTATCCACTGCTAGCATGTTGTTAAACTGGTGCCTTATCCACTGCTAGCATGTTGTTAAATTGGTGCCTTATCCACTGCTAGCATGTTGTTAAACTGGTGTCTTATCCACTGCTAGCATGTTGTTAAACTGGTGCCTTATCCACTGCTAGCATGTTGTTGTTAAATTGTTGTCTTATCCAACTGCCTTCTAAATGCTTATTATATCCATATGTAAGTGTATCTTTTACCCTTCACCCACAAATCTTCTTTTTGTCCAACTCAGGTATTACTTCAGAGATCCACAACTAAACAAAGTGAAGAGGATATGGTGTACATGTCCAAATGGAACATCTATAACAAAACTACTACCCTGAAGACTACAGTAACACCACAGAAGGGTGGAGAGCTATAAGAGGGTAAGATTCAGAGTGTTTTCTAGATCTGCCAGGGATGCTTCTTCCATGATCTATTAACAATGCTGTTGCCTGTACAAGGCATTCAGGAGACCATACCAGTCAATGTGCCAACACGGATCTTCATAAAATCTTACAACGTCTGGATTTGTGAGTGATGGGATGTCAGGGGATGAGGGAGAATACATTTTCTACAATGACAAGCCCCATGTTAACTTTACCAATACTAAGTGTAAGCTCTGAAAGTGTGTGTGTTTGTGTATATGTGTATATATGCATATATGTAATATATATGCAACACTAGTCAGACTAAATAGGGTGTTTTCATGGGATTTGTTTGTATGGTATGTAGCAAAAACAGTTATAGAAGAAGTCATGAATTAAGGAGAGTGTAACAAGGACAGAAAGGAAAACACTGGAGTCAGCTGAAAAAGAAGAGTGAAAATGACATAACTATAATATGGTCATGTAAAAAAAAAATCTTCAAAAAATAAAGAAAAGTAATTATAATTAAAAAAATAAAAGTTCCATTTATTTTAATTTTTTTACTATTTGTTACTTTATTTTTATATTTATTTTTATATTCTCAAATATGACCAAAGTTTCTGGCATTTTACAAACATTTTCTCAACCAAATTAGTGAAAGAAATGTTTATTTACTTCTCTATCACATTTCCCTGCAAGTCTGCAGCTGCTTGAACACGACAGTTTAAATAGAGCATTGCCTAGATCTTTTCCTATGTCAAGGCCACTCAGCTTTGTATCAGATAGGCTTGACTTAAATAAGACTCAAGAGGAACGAGGTTCCCATCAGCAAAGAAGATATCCCATGGGGCAACCTCATCAGCTAATTCACCTTCAATTTTGCATTGAAGGAATATTCTATGTTCACTGTCTCATACAGCTGTCAGGCCCTCCAAAGCTATCACTAACTATTCATCCATCAATTCTTTCATCACTTCCCAGGCATCCATAAACATTATTTTGCTGGTGATAACATTGTCTTTATCACCATCAGGGAATGACTCCTTTCCTGGCTGAAGTTCCTTGGACCAGTGCATTAAACACAGATGCAAATAGCCCATTAAGAGATTCATGAGGCTCTTGTGAAAGGCTTCTTTTATCAAATTTCCTTAAAGCAGGTAGGCCACAACTCGCTGACAAGGAATAGGCGCTTCTGACTCACTACATTCTCTTTCATCCTCTCCCACTCCATTCTTATTATAATATGATTATGTATAGTATCCAATATCAATGAATGGCTACCTTCCTTGTCTTGGTATCGAGGAAACTTCCAGATACCCAGACCAACAATTATCATCTTGGCTTTCATACTGAGCTCCACAAAGTTAGCCATGCTTGCCACAACAATCTTGCTGAGATAGTAGATATCTAAGTTCCATTTCTTATTTCAATTAAGTTCTCAATACAGTAGGGAAAGGAGAGTATCTGGCATATTAAACTCTCTGTAACAAGCAAACTCTCTATGAAGCATTTGGCTTTTCTATATAGTAGTTCTTCAATGGACGATGGAATAGATAATATGGAGAAATTCACAGTGCTGCCCAATTTCTGAAAATTAACAAATATTCCACTGCTGTAAATATGACCATTTGCTGGATCTTTGACTGTAGAAGGGGCACAGTACATTAAAGGTAAATTCTGAAGTCCTATCCTTCATGTAGATTTGTCTGACACCTTACAATTAAAAATTAGTGGACTTGTTGGGTATCTAGTAACTAGAAAAATCATAAATACCTACAAAAAAATTCTGAAGACTCTTCTAGTGCTCTGCTAGCAAATATATGGAGATCTGCCAAGCCTATTGGCAATAAGCACACTCCCCACCAAACAGGTATACATAAAAGAGAAGAGAAGAAAATTTAGGCTAGCTTGTCACTTTGTCGCTAGAACTTCACCATTGAAATTCTCTCACATTCCAATCTATAAACGGTGTAGCCTCAATCTATGATTCTACGTAAGTCATATGACTTTCACACGAACTCTGGTGTCTCACATTTGACCATGTCCCCTGGAGGGGGAGACCTGGTGGCACTCAGAGGAAGGACAGCAGGTTACCAAGAAGAGACTTGATATCCTATGAGCATATACAGGGGGAGGAAATCCCCCTGAGGAACAGTCATAGGGGAGGGGAATAAGGGGAAAATGGGAGAGAGGGAAGAATGGGAGGATACAAGGGATGGGATAACCATTGAAATGTAACAGGAATAAATTAATAAAAAAAATTTAAAAATAAATAAAACCTAAAAAAAAGAAAGAAAGAAAGAAAGTATTTAGAAAGCTAGCTTAATCTTTCTCTCTCCCAATATGTTTTTCAGACTCCACTAAATAAATTCATTTTCTTTTATAAATTTGTTTTCTAAATATTTGGGTGGATATGTAAAAGTAATTCACAATGTTTGGATAGATAGATACCAGGGAGCAGTCGTGTCTTAAAGCAGGCAGGAGTCAGGCTTAGATGAAATCATCCTAGTGATTGGAATGGAGAGAATCCCGATGTATTGATATGTTTCCCATCAATGTAATCACCCTTGTGTGTTGTTTGCCTACAACTACATGTAGAAGAATTTAAAGAGAAGAGTTTTTGAGTTTGGAAAGAGAATTTTATTGTTTGCTTTCCAGTCAATAATAAGCTAGTTCAGTTGCATGGCTTAGAATCTGGTGAACTCTCACAGTCTAGGTTAAGGGTTTTTTTGTTTTGTTGTGTTTGTTTGTTTGTTTTGTTGTTGTTGTTGTTGTTTTTGCATTCTTAGTGCCCGTCTGCAAAAGGTGAAATTGTTAAGTTTTGTTTGGTAACATGAATGGAACATTCACATTTGGCTTAACATAGTATTCAATATGTTTACTCTCCTGAGTAATCTATTTTTCCTGGAGTTATTCCAATTGTGGCTTAATCTCTATGCCTACATTTTAGAAACCATAGGTTAGAGTCATTTTGAGTAATCTTGCTTTAAATGATAAAAGGGGATGAGGTACTGCATTTTAGTATTGTGCAAAAAAGATCTGAATAACTTTTAAAACTTTCTATTGTAATTATAACAACATATAAAATAATCATTTAGAAACTATGACATATTTATTCCTCAACCAAGAATTCTAGCTGAATTTCTGCCTGATAGAATTTCTTTTTAGCTAGTTCATTCCTGTAGTAATTAAGTTTGTAAGGTTGTTGTATATTTTTTTTTCAAAGGTAGGCATCACCGCTTATTTGCTATGTGCCTGTTAAACACTCCAACTGTAAGGGTGTATGCATGCATTTCTCTTTAGAACCTCTCTGGTCTTGCCTGGACTATAGTATAGGATGGGAGAAACATAGAAGAGTCTGGGTAACAATGATGGCAGAGTAATTTGGCTTGGAACATACTGAGGGATCTGCTATGGAATAAGTAAAGGAAAACTGAAAAAGTAAGAGAACAGAAAGAAGAATTGCAGGTTAAATGGGACTGCTCCAAAGAAGAATTTCTAGAGAAGGCTTAAGGGTGAGGACAGTATACTGAAGATGACCAGTGAGCCTATGTTTAGGTGAAGAAAATGTCTCTTGTTGGGAAATTGACCCAGGCATTTCTCATGCGGAATGGTTAATGGTGTTTGCACATGTGATTGTTCAGCACTGATGATTTTTGAATGTATTGATGCTATAACAATATAGAAGCTACATTTGCAGTGGTATCGATGACTTCAGATTCTCAGTTGAGAAAGAGCTACATAAAAGGCCTCTGTGACAACTCCTACCCCCACGCCACACCAATCCCCTCCAAAAAGTAACAGCCTGGAAAGGAAACCATGCAAGAGAAGTCTTGAATATTGTGACAAGGATCCTGAAGTTAGCTCTTCACAACAGATAGCTTCTGGTGGAGGTGCTGGTGGGGTGAGAACTGTTTTCTTTAAGGGGCTGGCTACCGGGGATTTGAGCATGCTCCAGTAAGTATGTACGCAACACAAATTGAACTCCTTTTTTCTTCTTCCTTTTGTGCGTGAACTCACAATGGTTGAGAGGCAGACATTAGAGAATAAAGAGGTACGTGTGATCAAGGTTCATGGTGCGAAACTCCCAAATAATAAATAAAATTTTATGTTGGAAAAATATACCCAATGCTCGTTGAGCAAATGTTGATGCTAATTAAGTGCTGATTCGTGATAAAATTGAAATTCATCAGAGACGGGGAACAGGAGGTTATAGATATGGTGATAGAAATATTAAGGTTAGATACATTTATATTAAGGTAGGAGTACAGAATTATCTCTAGCAAAGACATCATTCCATGTATATTTTAATTTGGGGAAAAAAAAGCTTAAGATTGTGAAATATGTCCTCTTGGGCGATCTGGAGTATATCAGAGAATTGGAGAGTATTACCTTTGCACATACAATTGAATCGAACTTGCGTGATGATGAGAAATGACAGCCTTTGGCTGTGAACATTGTTCATGCAGCCCTCGGCTTTTTCGTCAGAGAAGTATGGACGTAAACAGGATGTGACTACAAGGTCAGCCTGGAGGCGGACAGACACACTGGAGCCAAGTGATAAGACAAAATTCTAAAGATGAGGAGAAGTGAAGTCTTCCATGTACCACTGACCAGTACAAGCAATGGAGATCCCTCCAACAAAGCCTGTCAGTAATCAAGATGAGGAAGACTAGGCAATGGGTAATAACAATTGTCCAAATTGTGTTTATCACAGTTATGTTCAAATACTTGATCAAAAATCTAGCTGCAGTGAGGAAGCATTTATTACGGGCTATATTGCACAGAGACACATTACAATATAGCAGGTGAGGTAGGCAGCTGCTTACACAGCTCTCATTGTCAGGAAGCAGAGAGAGAGAGAGAGAGAGAGAGAGAGAGAGAGAGAGAGAGAGAGAGAGAGAGAGAGAGAGAGAGAGAGAGAGAGAAATTCTGTTGCTCCATGGTTTTTACCTTTTTTTATTCACTCAGAGACACAGCACATGGAAGAGTGTTGTTTACACTTAGAGAGAACCTTCTGCTCTAGCATCTGCATATAGAATTTCCTCGTTGACATGTACATATATTTGTCTTTTAGGTGACTCTAGTTCATATCAATCTGTATTTGTCAGTCTGTATTGACCATCATAAATCTAAACCCTGTTAACCTGACTCAAGACCATACAATTTTACGCCTAAAATTCTTCCTCATTTCCACATAAACTCATAAACTCATTTTAAGGCAATATGCATTGAATCCATCCATGAGTCTCTGTCACTTTTCACAGTCACAACACTGTTCATAAACCCACCATCTCTTCTGGGATCCAAAACAATCTAACTGTGAGAGTCTATACAATTTTTTTTGTATTTTTTTTAATTAATTTATTCTTGTTACATCTCAAGGTTTATCCCATCCCTTGTATCCTCCCATTCCTCCCCCCCCCCATTTTCCCATTATTCCCCTCCCCTATGACTGTTCCTGAGGGGGATTACCTCCCCCTGTATATTCTCATAGGGTATCAAGTCTCTTCTTGGCTACCTGCTGTCCTTCCTCTGAGTGCCACCAGGTCTCCCCCTCCAGGGAGAGTCTATACAATTAAAACACAATTCACACTTCCAACGTGCAAGATCACAAAGGTCATTCCTATTCCAAAAGGGAGGAACGGGCCACATCAAGGATGATACGGCCACAAGCCTTCAAAAGCAAGCAACAAATGCTGAAATTCTGTTTTTGGCATCTGGGATTCATGATGGAATCGCTTTGGCTCTATGGAATTGTCTTGTCACCACCCCTCTACCTCTGACGCCTGTAGTAGAGATAACCTCTCTCACTGGCTGGTTCCAATTGATGCGTTAAGTTTCCCTCATGGACAGTTTGATGGACTTCACATTTGTAATATACTGTGATCTCTACTGACATTAAGCGGTACATACAATTACAATTTCATCCAGTGGCCTTTCAGAAGTCATTGCAGGGGCTCCAAACATGCATGGTGGCTCTTTGGAATTTTGATGCAAACCCAAGGAGCCCTCTTTCATGTTGACAAAGCTGCCTGTCACATGTACAATGTCATATGTACAATACTGCCAAAATGTGAGGCAAGCTTGAGAGATAGCTTCCCCACTTCTGCTCAAATCGTAGTATCTTAGGTGATTCCAGATCATGTCAAGTTGATAGTTCATGCTAACAATAACAAAAGTGTACTTCCTAAGGCTAACCGCAGTGGTGCCTGGAATACATGCTATTGTGTATGGTACTGTTCTTTGGAGGAGACAAGTGAAAGAAGCAGCGAGATCTTCACTGCTTATTGGAAGGTCTTAATTTGTTGCTGTTTTGTTATTAAGAATTCCAGAAGAAAGCTTGTTTCCAACACAATTTGTTCTTCTTTGCAGCAGGGACTCTTCTTTCAATAATTCTGATGACTATCTACAAAAGGTTGCATTATATAACAGTAACATATAATGTCCTATGGATTTGGAAATCTATCTAAAAGAAAAATAAAGGCAGCATTTAAGAATCTAGAGTAAATGCCAGGTATTGTTGGAATAAGTCCAAGTAAAATCCAGAACATTATTGAAAAATCCCAAGGCTGGGTTACTTAGGTTTCCTAAGTAACCTAGGTCACAACTGTACAGCAGTGAGGTCCGATTGGTCTCCCATTGTAACACACACTACTACCAGTGGATTAGATGTAAATGTGCTAAAGTTAAGAGATTATGGCATGGGCTCACTCATGTTCTGTTTGCTTGATCTATAAAAATTTAACTGAAACTGATCTAGTAATGGGTGACTACTTCTGTGAACTATCACTAAGGACAGTTATCAGGCCAAGTCTCATATATATATTAATCTAATTGTAATGAACATATTGTAGATGCAGCCAAATATGTTTGTGTTATATTTAAGACCGATTCCATTGACAGATACTATATTTGTTACTATAATCTAGACTTAAAAAAAAACAAATCTATGAGGTAGAGACAATCTAAGCATAAAGAGAAAGGAGTTTGGTGTTGCTAAGTTAAGGAAACATTGCTTGCACACCAAAAAACCTCCTATATGTCTGTATTTTAAATCTGCATTACGCTCTAATGTGCGTAATATGTGGCAACAATTGATTAACTATCTTCCATGACTCACAAAGACAAAAGAAAGAACTCATAACGGTTAAACTGCATGAAACTTATGTATGTTACTACAGTCTTGCAATGAAATGCTCAGAAAGAAATAAAATAAATAAATGATCTGACTCAAGATTCAGTGAACATTTCAAAATGGGTTATTAAGAAATATAGAAAGCACATAAGGTAAGAGAAATATATGAGATGGGGAAACAGAAGGACCCAGAGGGTCCTAGAAACCTACAAGAAGAACATCATGATGGGTGGATCAGGGCCTGGAGGGTCTGCTCAAACTGTTGCACTAACCAAGGGCAATACAATAGTAAACATTGAACCACTGCTATGATCTACCCAATGGACAGGACATTCTCCACAGTTATGTGGAGAGAGGGCACTGATAACTTTCATAACAATCTCAAAGTTGACGGAATAGTCACTTAACTTTTAAAGAAATCACTGACTTCCAAATATTCTCCCCAAACTGGCCCCCTCCATGCTAACAGTCAGGATGCAGTATAGCCTAATATGGAAAGCACAGTGATCCAAATGTCAGACAAGAAACCATCAGAAGGATAAGAACACAACACCTGCTAATCAATAGAGCAAGAAAACAGGTTCAAGTGTATCCCCTACTTTCTTTTCTGTCAGAATCATGGTAACAGGTTTATGTTGAGTTCCGTGATCCATTTGAAATTGAGTTTTGTGCAATATGGCAGATAAGTACCCAGTTTAAGTCTTCTCTGCAAAGCTATCTTGCTTACAATAGTGAGTAAATGGAACAATCCTATATAGCCATCTCCTGATGAATTTATAATGAAAATGTGGCACATTTACACAATGGGATATAATTGAGCCTTTAAGAAAAACAGAATTATGAAATTTGCAACTGAATGACTAGAACTGGAAACAATCATTTTGAGTGAGGAAATCTAGACCCAGACAGAAACACATCACATTTCCTCTCATTTATGGATATTATCTTTGAGTCTTTGTAATACACAAAGAGGCTGGAAAATTGCTAAGGAGATACAGAGAGTGGCTTTCAGGAGAGAGGAGGTAGAAATCACTCTTTATAAACTCAGGTATGAGTGAAGAAGGATTAAACTAGGATGCATGAAGGAAGGTGGAATATAGTAATATGAAAGGTGAAAGGGCACTAATGAAGCAGGAAGAGTTAAACAGGATAGGGTAAGGATATTAGAATAAGGAAGTGAATGCAGATAGAGACAAGTGAGGGTTCATTCATGTGACCTTCAACATCTGCTACTCTTCTTTCCTCACTATTCCAGAAAACAAGGAACAAGGCCCCAAAATTCTAAAGCAGTCCACTGGCCTTGCCTTACTTTGGGTATGATAGGCTCTACAGCAGGTATACAATCACAGCTGTAGGAAAAGACTGGCAGATCAAGCGACAGAAGTTATATAATATAAATAATCATTTATAAGTTAAATCTTCAAATTTATATTTTAAGTGATCTATAAATTATCAATGGATAAAAGCCTCTCACCAAAGCCTATCCTCTAGAATGCAATATGTTATTCTGAACAAATATCTGAACTGACACGGGTATTTATGGTTTAGGATATATTGTTGCTAATGGGGTGTGTTTTGGCAGAAGTTTATAGAACTAACCATTCACACCTTTTATTCACTTTCAAATCTTCTCTAGGTTTCACTTCTGTTTGCTCCTACATGTTAATTTCTAACTGACTTCTCTGCTTTCAACTGGGTAATAAATGAAAGTCACTTGAGAAAGAATTCCAATCATTTCTCTATTATACTCTTCAGCAGAAACCCTTCACCCCGGTGTAGTGATGAGTCTACCTATCATACTAAATC
Organism: Acomys russatus; assembly: GCF_903995435.1. Classification (NCBI taxonomy): domain Eukaryota; kingdom Metazoa; phylum Chordata; class Mammalia; order Rodentia; family Muridae; genus Acomys; species Acomys russatus. The sequence goes on from NC_067139.1 coordinate 12,828,720, forward strand.
TAATTTATAATGTTATGATTGCTCATTGTCTGATTTTCTACCATAAATCATCTGAAAATAATTTACCTCAACCATTATTTTCCACCCTATGCTTCCATTTACCAACATGTCTGACCCACCCTCCATGTTTTGATTAAAGACAGAAGCACTTTGTGGGTCTAAAATTCTCACTTTTAAAAATGCAATATAAACAATGCAGTGTAAAAATGGAATTTGAGGAAAGCGTTATCTTTTTTGACAGTTACTAAATTTCTGAAAACTTCACAAAGCACTCTACTGGCCTTTCTGAATTTAACCTTTTCTAAAATCCTGCTATACAAGGTCACTGGCTACATTTTACATTGTATCATCTACAAAGCTATGTTTCCAGTACCAATATGAATAGCAAAGGGAAAATTTATTTCAGCATCTTTAAGCAAAACCCACCTCTATTTTTAACTGATTTCATCTGACTTCAATATGATTGTTCAATGATAGTTGCTTAGCAAGAAGTCGTACTGAAAGCGGTACACAGTCTGTTGAGTGCCTGGAACAACCCATTGTACCATCTAGTGACTGAAATGTCTGTCATCCAAGGAGCCCCCACTGTTCTCCTATCTAAAACCAGAGAAACTGAGAGGGGGAAAAAAAGACTCCTGCTGAGAAGAAAGATAATGTTCAGCAAGGTGAGCAATCTGCTGACACTTTTTAGCTTTTCACTTGCTTAAGTCAGGAGATCTGTGGGACAACGAATGAATTATTAAATGCTTCGCCTTGCACAATAGGGAGAATACTGGAAACTCCACCCTTCTAAATGATCATTTTCTTAGAACCTCACATCTGGGGATCTCAGTAGAAAGTAACTTGTCCTCACAGTAATTGGAATATAGTACCTTTCCTGCTCAGAATGGCAGATGCCCAGTTACCTCAGCAGATCTCTGTACAGTCATCCCTTCACTATTTGCATCTTAAACCATCAAATGTGAGCTTCATTGGTTCTAAGGAATGGGATTTGTGCATGATTTAGGGAATTGATTTCATAGAAAGCAAGAAATAAATGTGATGTAATATCAGAACCCATGAGATACAAAGAATAATTCTGGGACTTTACAGGAGAATTGTAAAATTCCTTTAGTAAAAGAAATGAATGAAACTATTGGCTTTACTGTCTCTTTGTCAAATCCAGATCTAGAATTGAGTAGCAACTTGCCTCCAATTCATTGGTCAAGTCTGGTAAAAGCATACTTTATATGGGATTTCACATATGCCAAAACATCTATCCGTTTGGGTAATCTGGCTCAGAACAATAAAAACACATATGTATTGGACAATCCTTACTTTTCTCAAATACATATTCAGTATTTAGAAAGAATAGGGACCCAAAAATACTAAAATAAGTGTCTCACTACCTCACTGATTCTCTCCTTGGTGATTAGATTCAGACTGGAGTTGCAGAAAATTAGGAATGTACTCTCTGACCAGGACTGCTGGAGCCAGTTAATGAAGGAAACTATTTACTTCTTACAACCCATGATGCTACCTGCACAAACATTGCAGTAAGATTGACAATTATCTCAAGATCTTCAATTAATTAGCTAGTAGTCCATCACATTTCTTCTCAAAAAATAAACCAGTGTTTGAAATATCCCTTGATGCATTGGGGTGAAGCATTCCTTAGTTTTTTCCTTTAAAGGTGTTGGGTTCAATGAGTCTGTTCTCTTTTTTTTTCACATATCTTTTCTTTTTTTTTCCTTTTTTATTATTAATTTATTTATATTACTTCTCAGTTGTTAGCCCATCCCTTGTATCCTCCCATTCCTCCCCCTCCCGCTTCCCCCCCGATTCCCCTCCCCTATGTCTGTGACTGAGGGGGACCTCCTCCCCCTGTATATGCTCATAGGGTATCTAGTCTCTTCTTGGTGACCTTTTATCCTTCCTCTGAGTGCCACCAGGCGTCCCCATCCAAGAGACATGGTCAAATATGGGACACCAGAGTTTGTGTGAAAGTCAGATCTCCTTCCCCACTTAACGGTGGAGAATGTCCTGTCCATCAGCTAGTCTGGGTAGGGGTTCGAAGTTTACTGCCTATATTTTCCTTGGTTGGTGCCATAGTTTGAGGAGGACCCCAGGGCCCAGACCCACCTGTAGTTTTCCAGGACCATCTGGATCCTTCTATTTCCTCATTCTCCCAGGCTTCTCACACCTAAAGTCTCAATAGGATGTCCTCCCCTTTGACCCACTTTCCTGGTAGGTAAAGTTTTTCATGGGGACATACCCCTTGGACTAGTGTCTCGATATAAGTGAGTATATACCATTTAACTCTTTTTGCTTCTGGGTGAACTCACTCATTATGATACTTTCTAGTTCAATCCATTTGTCCACAAATTTCGGGAGTTCCTTGTTTTTAATAGCTGAGTAGTATTCCATAGTGTATATGTACTACAGTTTCTTTATCCATTCTTCTACTGAGGGACACTTAGGCTGTTTCCATGTTCTGGCTATTATGAATAAGACAGCTATGAACATGGTTGAGCATATGTCCCTGTTGTGTGGTAGTGCATCTTCTGGGTATATTCCAAGGAGTGGAACAGCTGGGTCTTGAGGAAGCCCTATTCCCATTTTTCTGAGAAAGTGCCAGATAGATTTCCAAAGTGATTGTACTAGTTTGCATTCCCACCAGCAATGAAGGAGTGTTCCTCTTTCTCCACATCCTCGCCAACATGTGGTGTCAGTTGAGTTATTGATCTTAGCCATTCTGATGGGTGTAAGATGGAATCTCAGTGTCATTTTGATTTGCATTTCTCTGATGACTAAGAAGGTCAAGCATTTCTTTAAGTGTTTCTCAGCCATTTAATATTCCTCTGTTGAGAATTCTCTGTTTAGTTCTGAGCCCCATTTCTCTATTGGGTTATTTGGTTTGGTGGGGTTTAATTTCTTGAGTTCTTTATATATTTTGGATATTAGACCTTTGTCAGATGAAGGGTTGGTGAAGATCTTTTCCCAGTCTGTAGGCTGTCGCTTTGTTCTCTTGACAGTGTCACCTGCCTTACAGAAGCTTCTCAGCCTCATGAGGTCCCATTTATTAATTGTTGGTCTTAAGGCCTGGGCTGTTGGTTTCTGTCCAGGAAGTTGTCTCCTGTGCCTATGTGTTCCAGACTCTTCCCCGCTTTTTCCTCTAACTGGATTAATGTCTCTGGTTTTAGGTTGAGGTCTTTAATCCACTTGGACTTGAGTTTTGTGCATGGTGACAAATATGGGTCTAATTGCATTTTTCTATATGTAGACATCCAGTTAGACCAGCACCATTTGTTGAATATGCTGTCGTTTTTCCATTGAATGGATTTGGCTTCTTTGTCAAAAATCAAGTGATAAAATGTGTGTGGATTCATCTCTGGGTCTTCAGTTCAATTCCATTGATCCACTAGCCTATTGCTGTGCCAGTACCATCACATATCTTTTCTATGGATAGCATTTCCACAAAGTCCTGAAACCTGGAAGCGTACAGTTTCATGTAACCAGTGACTGCAGGTCCTGAGCCACCTCAAGAGGCACATGACAATTGGTGTTAAGGATTTGTTCCTCCATAAGGAAATTTTATTTCCTGAATATTTTTTATTAATTTATTCAGATTACATCTCAATTGTTATCCCCTTGCTTGTCTCCTGCCATTCCTCCCTCCTTCCCTCTTTCACCCTATGCCCCTGCCCTAGGTCTGTGACAGAAGGGGACCTCCTCCCCTGAGTCTGTTCTTTTAATATTAAAAGCTGACACTTTAGCAATGCTGAAGTCTAAAAAGTGAATTGGTCATAATTTTTTACTGATGTAATACAAAATCTGCCTATCCCATTGTTATATTCTTGTCAAATGCTTCACAAATAACATCTTACGTGTGTGTGACTACATGATTCACAACTTATTGTTAGAATGACAGAAAATCAATGTGTGACAAATTGTTAGACTCAAGGAATGATATTAAGAGTAAATCTACCAAATATATTATGATCTATTACAAAAGCCAGGCACTTTTTATGAGACCATATTTTCAGTGACTTGACCAACAATACAAGTAATATGGAACTAGCTCATCCCTAAATAGTCCAAAATTTTTAAATAGTCTGATACATACCATAATACAACTATGAAGTGGCTCGTGATTTCTCTACAGCTGTCATCAACAATGCTCCTTTGTATTTTTATCTCTTTTGCATCACCTTAACAAATTTTATATGTTCTATTCAGACTGGATTAATATGGCTTCTCTAGGCCAATATTAACTTCAACTCATATCCAGTGTTTACCACTTTCCCTCTACCCCTTTCGCAGAATCATCAAGCTGTGAAGACTGATGTTCCCATTATGTTTCATTCTCTCCCTTATTCTGGATTTCCTTTTCTCTGACATTCTGAGAATTTCAGTGCCTTATAATATGATATCAAAGAGTTATTCTTGATTACAATTTAATTCATTCCCTGGAAGTAACAGGTGTCTATGTTGTTGGTTACACTAAAGAAGCCCTAAGATATATAAAGGTGGAAAAGTAAAGAACTTAGTGCTTATCAGTGGAACAGTTGCATAATATATGCCATCAACTAAAATTTGTTCTTTCTGCCTTCATTGTGGAAGAAATTTGCTCAAAATTTGATTTCTACCAATAGGCACTCAAGAACATTTTGGTTATCAGTCACATCTTGTAATGGCAGTAGATCATTCCTGTTCCCCTTCTGGGTATTGAATTTTTTTCTCCTTTAGTTTAAGTAGAATCAGAACTGATTTAAAAGCAAATTCTGGGACATAGGGTATGGCTCAGTGGGATAGGCCACTGACAATTCTGGAGGACATGAGTTGGATTCCCGGCACACACACGTAGTAGACTAGCCACCATTTATCAAAGTAGTTCCAAGGAATCTAATGCCCTTTTTGTGACCTCTGCAAGCACTACATGCATGTGGTGTGCAGATATACATGTAAACAAAATACCCAAGTGCATAAAGTAACAAAATAAATAAATTAAAATTACAAAGTGAGGTCCATATACAGAAGTTTACTTGAGGAATGGAATGCCATTATCTGTCCCTTTTGATTGTCCCTAACAGTAATCTATGAAGACATTGTTTTCATTCATATGGAGAAAGGTGATTTATTGAGGGTCTCTCAGCTTATTTCCTTCTTTGAAACACTAGGATTGTCTCTTCTTTCATTCTCGGACCTTTAAGGGCAAGTGTAGTTGTTAGACTCTCTTCCTACACATATTAAGGATTTTATAGGAATTTCTCAGACTATGAGAGACAGTCCAGAAAAAGTCCTCACAAACATGACATGAAATGTCATGGATTAACTAAAGTGAAATGCACTGTGGGGTGAGGAGAGAAGAAAGACTACAAGGGAAATATGAGTAAAAATGATGAGATGAACAGAGGATGTTGCCAGAATTCTAAACTTGATAAAAAGATAAATCTATCTTAATATAAGGCCTACTGGCAAAATTAATCTCATATTCTCCATTGGCATGCCTCAATATTCTCATTTACTCCTGAAAAATTGTATTTACTATACAAATAATGTGGGCCTTAATGTATAGGATGGCTGTAACTCCAGGAGAGGGAAGAAGAATTTGGACATTCTGCCTACTGATGAAGACACCACATATCTTGGACAAGAGACTTGGAGGAATTGGGCAGAAATGATATGAAAGCTTCTTCCCTGAGGACTAGCTCTCATAGTACCAGAAGGAGCTGTACAAGCTGCTAAGAGGGAAAATAAAACATCAGTCTACAGAGCTCTTAATGTCTAGAAAGAACAATGAACAGGATGATGAAACATTCCTAAATGTTATAATGAAGTATATATTCTGGAGTTACCCAACAATCAGTTAATTTAATGTAACACCCCACTCAATAGGAGTTAATGTATGCCTGGTACCCATTACCCATGGCTAATAAGAGAGTTAACTGCTGCCATTTCACTAAACTGGAATATTTTCTAACTATATTCCAAATACTTATGTTTACACACAGATAAATGTAGCCTAATCTCTTACCAATGAAACTTTTTTCACATCAGACATAGTTACAGAAAGCCATAATAGCTCCAGACACAGAGAGCAACTGACTGTGATATGCAGAGCCCCAGTTGGCCAATTTACAACACAACTCTTATACCTAAGTATAATAGAACACCACAGAAGAAATGAAAGAAAGATTGTAAGAGTACACAGACCTACCTCTGGCAAAGGTCTAATATCCAATATATATAAAGAACTCAAGAAATTAAACACCACCAAACCAAATAACCCTATTAAGAAATGGGACTCAGAACTAAACAGAGAATTTTCAACGGAGGAATATTGAATGGCTGAGAAACACTTAATGAAATGCTCAACGTCATTAGTCATCAGAGAAATTCAAATCAAAATGATTCTGAGATTCCATCTTACAGTCATGAGAATGTCTATAATCAAAAATTCAAGCAACACCACATGCTGGTGAAGATGTTGAGAGAGAGGAATACTGCTTCATTGCTGGTGGGAATGCAAACTAGTATGACCACTTTGGAAATCTATCTGGTGCTATCTCAGAAAAATGGTAATAAGGCTTCCTCAAGACCCAGCTATCCCACTCCTTGGAATATACCCAGAAGATGCTCCAGCACACAACAAGGACATGTGCTCAACCGTGTTCATAGCAGACTTATTCATAATAGCCAGATCATGGAAACAGCCTAAGTGTCCATCAGTAGAAGAATGGATAAAGAAACTGTGGTACATATCACTATGAAATACTACTCAGATATTAAAAACAAGGAACTCCCGAAATTTGTGGACAAATGGATTGAACTAACAATGATCATAATGAGTGAGTTAACCCAGAAGCAGAAAAACTCAAATAGTATATACTCACTTATAACTAGACACTAGCCCAAGGGACATGTCCCATGAAAGTCTTCACCTACCAGGAAAGTGGGACAAAGAGGAGGACATCCTATTGGGACTCTAGGTGAAAGAAGTATGGGAGAATGGGGAAATAGAAGGATCCAGAGGGTCTGAGAAACCTACAAGTAGAACATTATGATGGGCAGATCTGAGCCCACAGGTTCTGCACAAACTATGGCACCAACCAAGGACAATACCTACAGTAAACATTGAACCCCTACCCAGATCTAGCCAAGGGACAGGACATTCTCTACAGATGTGTGAAGAATGGAGACTGACTTTCACACGAACTCTGATGCCCCATATTTGACCTTGTCCCCTGGATGGGGAGGCCTGGTGGCACTTAGAGGAAGGTTAGCAGGCTACCAAGAAGAGACTTTATACCCTATGATCATACACATGGGGAGGAGGTCCCCCTCAGTCACAGTCATAGGAGAGGGGAGTAGGGTGAAAGTGGGAGGGAGGGAGGAATGGGAGGTTACAAGGGAAATGGGATAACAATTGACATGTAATATGAATGAATTAATAAATAAATAATTTTTTTAAAAAGAGAGAATATCACAGAGGAAGTGAAAGAAAAATTGTAAGAGTACACAGACCAGGAATGGATGTCTGATATAAAACACTAACTTCTATATATGGCACGGAAGCTATTCCTAAGAAAACTTAACAATATGACTGCCTAAACAAGACCCTCAAAATTGATAACACCAATTGAAATGTCACAGATTTCTGGGAAATTTTCATGTTAACAAGACAGTTTACTGAAGCGATGAAAAGGTACAACTATTAACATGAACAAGCTAATATTGCGAAGGAGATGTGGCTGTGTGAGACTCACCACAGGAATTTCTTTTGCAGAACTGGTCCTGCTAACTGAATTCAAACTGTAAATTATACAGGAGCAGTCTCCTGCTAACATGCTGGATGCTTCAAATGCAGTAAGTCATTGATTAGAAATTCATGATGATTTTTTTAATGCATCAGACAGTGAGAAGGGTGGTATGGATACAGAGATGGATAATTTCAAGTGAAATGGATTAGCATAAAGTAGAAGTGGGTAATGAGGTCAACAAAAAGTATTGCACAGTGTATATTTTACATTAAAAGCTTGCAGTATATGTCTTACTGGGACATATGATGAATTTTAGAGTTGGAGAATATCATCCAAGGAAGTGAAATTAGCTGAAACTAACCTATTCAAGAGAAATGAGAACCTTTGCTTGTAAGCATTGCTCACTGAGCCTGGAACATCTTAGCAGACAAAAAACAGTGATAAGCAGGTTGTGTTCTGCCTGTCCGGTGTCAGTCAGACAGAAGAATCCAGATGATACAGCAAAGTTTTATAGATAAAGATTGGCCCAATCCCGTAAGCACCCTAGTACGTTTAAGCAATGAGAGGTGCCTATACCCCAGAAACTCAGTGGCCCTGTGGATGTATCACAAAATGAAGAAAACGATTAAGTTATTGATAATAACAAGTCAGATTGCATTTATCACTGCTATGATCAAAGCCCTGACAGAGGAACCTGTGGTGAGGAGGAGTCTATTGTGTTTTGGGTTACAGCAGGCCACAATTTACCATGGCAAGGAAGATGAGGCAGCTGGTAATGTTGCCTCTACAAGCAGGAGGCTGAGACAGATGAATGCTGTTGCTTCGTTTCTGTGTCTTCTTATTTATTCAGTCTGAACACATGAAATGAATTTATCAATTATGTATGGCTGGGGAGATCAAGAAATCCAACAACAGAGTGTTCAAATGTTCTACTCTCCAGCTATAAAGAAACGGACCTAGAAACAGTATCTGCCACGTCTATAATTGCTGGAAATCATATATCTTACAAAATCTGTTTGTATAATAGAACTAAGAGACAACCTGGATTGCTGAGATACTTTACCCCTAGGAATATTCCATTAATTTCCATTACATTCTATATATAAATGATGTAGCATATATATATATGTGTGTGTACATATATGCATATATATATACAGAAAATTGAATTAGATCAAGTTCTACCTCCACAACATGTCTGTCCAGGCTAACTCAAAACAATCCATTTTATTTCAAATATTAGTTTCCAGAATCTTTGGGCAAAATAGAAAACTGAAGCAACAAATTTATGGACATATGTGCCCAGGAACAGTTTAGGATTAATGCAGCCAGGAGCTCAACTTTGATTAACTGTTCCCAGTGTTTGATATGGTGGGAATTCCAATCTCTTGTGATGTTTTTGCCCTGTCAGACTCCCTAAAGTTGTAGCTACTTATTGGAGATGATCGCTTTAACTGTTCATTTTAGTAACTGTCAACACTGTCTAGTTACATAGCTTCATCAGCAGAAGAGTCCTTGGTGAACATTTTTTAATTGGATTAATTGGTTTGTTGGTGTTTAATTTCTTGAGTTATTTGTATATTTTAGATAATAGCCCTTTGTTGAATGTAGGGTTGATGATCTTTTCCTAATCTGTAGGCTGTTACTTTGTTCTGTTGACAGTGTCCAGAAAACATTCAGTTTTATGAGGTTCTATTTATTAATTGTTGATCTTGGAGCCTGAACTATTGGTGTTCTATTCAGGAAGTTGTTTCCTTTGCTCTTCTTTTCCTTCTATGCTCTTCCCTACTTTTTCTACTAACAGATTTAGTGTGTCTAGTTTTATGTTAAGGTCTTTAATCCACTTTCACGTGAATTTTGTATAGGGTGATAAATATGGATCTTTTTGCATTTTTCTACATGTAGACATCCAGTTAGACCAGCAACATTTGTTGAAGATACTATCTTTTTTATGGCTTTGGCTTCTTTATGAAAAATCAAGTATTCATAGGTGTGGGGATTTACTTCTGGGTCTTTGATTTAATTCAATTAATCAACCAGCCTATTTCTATGCCAGTACCATCCTGTTTTTATTATTGTTGCTTTATAATACAACTTGAAATCAGGGATGTATATTCCTTAGGATGATCTTTCATTGTTCAAGATTGTTTTAGCTATTAAAGGATTTTATTTTTACATAGAAAGGTGAGAAATCAGGAATATGAGGCACATGCATAAACATAGTAAAGGTAATATATCAAGCCTATAGCCAACGTCAAACTAAATGGAGAGACACTTAAATCAGAGAGAAGACAAGGCTGTACACTCTTTCTGTATCTCTCCAGTATAATACTTTAAGTCCTAGCTAGAGCAATAAGAAAACTAAAGGAGATCAAGGGGATTTAGATTGAAAAGGAAGAAGTCAAAATATCACTCTTTGAGGATGATATGATCGTATACATAAGTGACTCTAAAAAGTCAACCAAGGAACTCCACAGGCGATAAACGCCTTCAGCAAAGTGGCTGGGTGCAAAAATCAGCTCCAAAAAGTCAGTAGCCCTCCTGTATACAGATGACAAATGGGTTGAGAAAGAAATTATGGAAACTACTCCCTTCATAATAGTCACCAAAAAAAAAAAAAAAAACCATAATATTAGTGTAACTCTAAGAAAGCAAGTGAAAGACTTGTATTAAAAAACTTCAAGTCTCTAAAGAAGGAAATTGAAGAAGGTATCAGATACTCCAATACTGGTGGATAGAGAGAATCAGCACAGTAAAAATGGCCATCTTACCAAAAGCAATCTACAGAGTCACTGCAATCCCCATCAAAATGCCTACATAATTTTTCCATACCTAGAAAGATGAATTCTCAACTACATATGTACGAGCATTTCTGATCACTGATTTGTTTTTACAATTTGCAATCCAAAAGTCATTGAATCTTTCAAAGTTTCCAGGGAACAAAATATAGTCAGGGATGACAATTCAAAGATATGGTTGTTGGCAATTGCCACACTTCTCTTGGTGCTCCAGAAAACAAGGAACAAGCGAAATGGATTTGAGTGAGTCCTCCCTCATCATAGATGAGTTCTTCTGAAGCAATATACTGGCTTTGGAGTATTGTTAGTTATACAAACTACTCTATAGGAGAGTTTGAACTGACAATGACACTCAAGTTTAAATATACATTAATGGAAGCTTTTAGTGTGCCACAGTTATATATGCATATATACATATATACATACATATAAATATAATGGCCTTATTGCACTTTATGTTGCAAGAGTCTTGTATGTTGACTAATTCACCAACTTCTCTTGGCCTTCAAGTATCTGATATTTCTATTTCTGCTGTTTTTCCTAAGCGTTGGATCCTGATTGCTTTGTCTATAACCTGGGTGATAATTGAAATCCACCTGAAGAAATGTATCCAGTATATGCTGTGTGGTTTTTCTCATCACACAACTGCTCCTCATGTCAGCTCTAATGCAGTTGCTATCATCTCTCTCTTCTGGTCTCCTGCTATAAATTACTTAAGATGATCTATATTGAACGTTATCATATATCCCTATGCCCATACGTACTCCTACACTTACAATTAATCCTCTATGTCTTGCTCAATGGTATAAGCACTCTGTAAGTCAAAAACTCTCCTTTAAATAACTGTGAACTAAATAAAAGACAATGAGATAAAAGGGAAATGGGGGATTGACATACGTGAGTGTTTCCACTCCTCTAGAAACTTCAAAAACACTTTACTAACCCTCTCTAAAAACTGAGTTAAATCCCCTCTAACATATCTCCAGTGGATACATTTTACACTTCTGCCTCATCTATTGTACTCAGGAAATGTTTTAAGTATGCATGTGCATTGTCAATGAAAACTGCATTTCAGCCTTTTTGGACAAAAAGCTTTCTCAACCTGCTATGTTGCTCTAGTTTTAGTGTGCTTCAATTCTGTTTTCTTAGTCATGAATCTTACTGAGATTGGTGCCCAGACCACTGAATGTCTGGACTATCCCTCTGCATCATCTCAAAAGTTATCATCCAGCTTATATGTAGGTTCTTATTTTCTTTTGTCTAAGGCTAGATATATTCTGGAGAAAAACTTTAGACTTCTATGAATTACTAGGAACATTCTCTGCAAGGTAAGAAGTCTACTCGTATTTCTCTTCTTTTCCTCATAAATTAATGAGGCAACCTATACAATTACGATTAAATTTTTAGAAACATCTTTTTGAAAAAAAGACATTTAAGCATCCAAATAAGTGAAAGCCTCACTATGAACAGATGCTGGCTGGTATTCCACACTTTTCAGGGGTACTCTGCTCAGAAACTCACACCCTGGGATCCCAGTAGAAAACAGCAGTTCCTTGTAGTAGTTCACTTTCATAGCATAAAGACAAATTTCTAACTATGTTAACATATAATATTTGCCTAGAACCCTTTAATTATTGGTATCTTAATCAAGTGCATCCCTTATTGGGGCTAATTTTTAGAAGACAGAACTAATTTGCCATGAAATAAGGAACTAAAATGCTGTAACACTAGAATGCATAATACACAAAGAGCAGTTAGAGACCGAGGACATGAAAAGTTTCTTGTGTAAAAGGAATGGGGAAAAAATCATAAATTTCCTTCATTGTCATTTTATTTAATTCATGTCTAAAATCAAGGAGCAATTTTCTGGCTGGCTGGCTGTCAACTTCTATAAGAAAATATTTTATTATATTATACATGCAGAAAGCCTATTCATGCTACATAATTCTGTTGGACCACATGAATGGAAACCCACGTATGTTTAACAAATCTCATTTTTCCCAAATCTTTTCATACACACACACACACACACACACACACACACACACACACACACACACACCAAAATTATTAAAATATAATTGAGACTTAGCTAACTCTTCTCATGGTGATTAGTTTCAGATTCAAGATGGAGGGAAAGGGAACTACCCTGCCTGGCCTAGGCTGCCGTCCTTGCAGGCATATACTGAAAGGACTTGTACTTTCACTTAGTGTAACTTCATGTATTGCCTGCATAAAGATTACCAAAAGATTCTTATTTACTTTGAGGTTCTGAGGTGTCATCATCTCCCAGAAAACTCTCACTATGGTAACAGAATTATGTTCCCTGTGATGTTCCTTGGTCCCTTGCTGTTGTAAGACTTAAGATCTTTCCTTTTTGTATGCATGCTTGATATGAGGGATGTCTCCTTTAAAAAAAATACAAGCTGAGTCTTTGAAAAACCAAAGTCTAAAAAGCCAATTGATTGACTTAATCCAAAAGACACCTATGCCAATGGCATATTCCAACCAAATAATACAGAAATAACAGAAGCAAGGCATGCAATATTTTAAGGACCCAAAAAGAAGTTCATGAACAATTTTGCTAAAATTTGAAACAAACCAACAGGGTAGACAAACTGTGAATCTTGTCAGCCACCTGGAGGAAGGAAAACTGGAAGAGAGAAAGCCACATTGCTGTTAATCCTCCAAGAACTAGCAAGAGCAGCTATGGAATTTAGCAAACATCTGTCTAGTGGAAGTGATGGCGATGTCTCAGAGAAGGTGAAGGAGCATGTCCAGAGCATCAAGTGCAGCATATCTCGAGGGGGAGGGAAGAATACAAAGTAAGAAAGAGAAGTATACTAATGCTTCTGAGTTAGAACTCCCAAAAGCAAGCAGGTTGGCATAGTGGTGCTCTTTGCGTGCTGCTGAAAGTATCTGCAATAAAACAGGAAGGAGTTTTGGAAGCAAAAGTTCAGTAATTCAGTATCTCTTTAAGAAAATAATTATTTCTATTGTATAGCTTAGATTGCCAAGTCTCTGTCTGGGTCTGAAAAAAAAAAAAAAAAAAAGCTCAGATTCTGTTCTTCTGACCAGGAAGAAGTAGTTTTATCATAATAAGCTACAAGAAAGCTCTGAACTTAAAACATTTTATATGGTAATTTACACTCTAAAGAGATACTTCATTGTTCAGGAAAATGGTAGGTACAATGCAAGGGAGATGTCCATTCTTAGTGTCCACATAACTTGTTAATATCTGCTTAGCTAAGTCATAGAAGTTTCTAAGCAAAGAAAGGCAACAAGATCCTCATAGATATCTATAAGAGCTGTGAATACAATAAAGTAAGCCAGGGAGGAAGGAAAGACAATCAGAAAGAAAATTAGTGAGAAGCAAGGAATGCACAAAAAAATGCTAGTAAACGTAGTCTTGTTCAAAACCTAAATCTACCATAATATTCTCCCATGTTCTTCTTTCACATCTATTACTACTCTCACTTGTTTTCTCGTAAGTTGATTTACCACAGAATCCTTTGCCTTCCTGTGTTGAATGGCTATAGTTCCAGAAAAAAAAAAAGTAAAGCTTGGGTACTCTGAGCCAGACATCAAGGTCTTCTGTAGCAGTAAAAGAACAATTCCTTATATTTACAGGTCCACTATCCAGCCAATCCAAAGTCTTCCCTCATACCACAAGTTTTTGATTTTGGTTTTGTTTTATATAAATTCTGTGTCTGCAGTTAGTGTCTGTGAACCCATTCTTTCAGAATATTTGGGAATACAATACCTCAAATTAGTCTATCAACCCCTCAGTTTTCTCTTGGATTCATGTAAAATGGTAGCTCTGTCATCTCTCACCCCACCCCCACTCTATGCACTTTTAAAACACAGAAGCTTGTGTTCAACATTCTATAATAAGTATCTAAGACACTTGCTTTTAGAAACACCAAATTCTATTTTGCTTACTACATAAGTTTCTTCCATCAATTTGAACATTTCTCCAAGGCTTTGGTGTTATTACCAAGATTCAAATTTGGCAATGAATGAAAATAAAACTATGAAATATTTCTCATGTATGCATTTAAGACTTTTGTCAAATCACCAAATGCCAAATATTTTTTGACAAAAGTCCTCTGCATAGTAGCATTTGGCTGGATTCTGTAATATTCTGGAAAGACTGAGTAGAGACTTGCATGTTATACAGAGTGAGCAAGCACTAGCTAGAAAAGATGTTTGGTGATATACAAACTATTCTCTTTTCAACAAAAATGAGTCTTCTTTCTTGCTTTTTTCCATCTCCCACAGACTTTAAGGAAGATTACATTTCACTCAAACAGATGACTCAAAGTAAAGGACAGAACTAATTATTCTAACAGAAGCACAAGAAATCTAAACGTTGATTGACCCCATAGGTTAGCAAATAACACATTACGGGGACAGTCTGAAGTAAATGAGCAGTTATGAAAGTCTGTATTCCAGAATCTCTGTTGAATTTTTTAGAGTTTCATAGGGATGCAAATTGCTAAGCTTGGCTCAGTAACACAGCTGATGCTAAACACGAGACAAAGTGAATCTAATGAAGATTGAAGATAACTGCGTGTGAGACCAAAAACTTTATGCGAAGTTTCATGGTAATGACCACCTTAACAGTGATTGACTTCTCAAACTTTATTTTAACAGCCTTAATAATATTAAGATTAAGCTACTTTTGTGCAATTATGTAGCTGTACTTTTGACATATCCACTCTTAAAAATACAATGTTTAAAATTACAGCTGTAACAATAAGAGTCACAATAATGGGGTACAAATGAGGAAGCAACTACACACATCATTCCTACAGCAAATTATCCCTCCGCACCCTTTTCTGTCCTGCCTCCCTATGTAGCTGACCACTTCTTGCTCATAACAGTCCTGTTTCAGCTTTCATATAGCACAAACAGACATATGCAGACTAACAAACACACAAAGACAAGGAGTAAAATCTAGCTTCTCCTTCTCTGATCTTGTCTTCCTCCCTTTAGGAGTGACGACTGACCACAACCCTGTGGCTCGTAGCTTTCAGTAAGGACACTGTATCTACCACATGGGGTACAAACTCAGGTAGTCTACCTGAATTCTCCCTCCACTTTGTCCACTCCAATACTCTATACAAAATCAACCTACAGGCCTAGTCCTGGTTGTACCATCTGTGCCTGGCTTCAGTGGGGTGAGTTCTCTATACCTCACCACACCTGCTTCTTCCCTGACCCCATGACCTAGGCACAGTTTTATATCCTGAACAAAAGTCTGGCCTTGTAAGCTTCTGAAACCGTAGCTAGCCCATACTGCAACCAACCATTACGTATTGCCTCTGATATATGTCTATGTATATAGCCACCTTAAAGAGTCATTGGAACCACATCTGCCAGTGCCATAGCTAAACCATAAACCTTGCCTCAGAGACTGTACACTACCCTAGTTTCAGACAGCCTGGACACCCATACAAGACACACATTCAAGGAAATAAGTCAGTATGCCCAGGGTCGCGTCATAAAACCATGATAATATGAAAGACAGAGGAAGCATGTCTGCCCCTCAGATACATCAGTCTTATAGAAATGTGTTCCAATGAGGATTGCCTAAATGAGCCCAAGAGCACAATGCTTTTAAAAATCATAAATTTCATGAAAGAATTTAAGCACTTTATAAAGGACAGTAACAGTTCAATGAACCGAATGAGAATAGGACTATTATGAATAGGAATAGGACATATTATGGATGAATAAAATAACGAAGAAAACCCAGGACTTAAAGTGTAGTGAGGAGATGGAGATATTGAATATAATTCAAGCTGAAACTAATATGCAATTGAAAATTGTAATAACCCTTGTACAAAGGTAAGCAGAAAGCATTTAAAGTAGATGACGTAGAAGAAAGAATATCAGGCTTTGAAGATGAAGTATAAAAATTATACCACAAAAAAATTATGTTTTCAAAACTCATAACAGAGAAACCAGATAGATAGCTGGAATAAAGAACATTTTCTTCTCTTCCAGATGGCCAATTTTTAGTGTCCAGTGTAGACGTAGCTGATCACAACCATGTGTAACTACAGGTCAAGAGCATTTGATGCCCTCTTCTGGCCTCCTAGGTTATTGCATTCTTCCGGTATCTAGAGTGGGAGACAATCTGCAAACTGTATATCTAGCATAGGATTAATATCCAGAATACAGAATGGACTTCAAAAACAAAGAGAGAGGAGGGCAATGGTGGCACACGCCTTTAATCTTAACACTCTGGAGGCAGAGGCAGGCAGATCTCTGTGAGTTTGAGGTCAGCCTGCTCTACAGAGTAAATTCCAGGACAGCCAACACTATATGGAGAGACCTTGTCTCAAAGGGGGAAAAAACAGGAGAGAAGAAAACCCAATAAAAATGGAATAAGGATAAGAACAGATTATTTCTCAAAAAAATTTTAAATGGCTTAAAATGTCTTAAGAAGTATTCAACAGCCTTACCAATGGGGGAAAGGCAAATTAAAAGGAATCTAATGTGTCCCCTCACTCCAGTAATTACAGCTTAGATCAAGAAAGCAGTTGACATCAAATGCTGGCAAAAATATAGGGAAAGAGAAACCTCTGCTGGCTGTTGGTGGAATTGCAAGCTGGTGTGTTCACTGTAGAAATTCTTGTGTAGAAACCTCAAAGACCTGAAAATAAACATACCATATGACCCAGCTGGATCACTTCTTTGTACTTTCCCAAAACGCACAGCATCCACCCCTCAAAAACTTACTCAGCCATATTTGTTACTGCTCTAGTCTCAGTAATGCAAAACAACCTAAGTGTCCTTCAACTGATGGCTAGACAATGAAAATATGGTATATATACACAAGGGAATTCTATTCAGCTCTAAAAAAAAATGAATTTTGGAAATCTGTAGGTAAGTGGATAGAACTATAAAATATGATACTGAGTGAGATTGACTTTACTCAGAATAGCAAAGGCTATGTGTGCACTTTTGTGTGTGCTTCCTAGCTCCAAACGTTTAGATGTGTTTATACAACCTGGGGTAAGTATAGGAACCAGAAATGTAAACCTGGACTTGGGCAGAGGGGGTACGGAAGGAGCTCTAGCGATTGTAGAAGGTTGCAGGTTCTATAAAAGGAGAACTGTGATGTCTGTTTACTGAAGAGTAGGGAGAGGGGACAATACAATAGAGGGAGAGGGGAGAGGGGGGGGAACTGACACTAAGGATCTTTGAAAATCTCCTAGTGATTCACATTATTTTTGTTAATCTAAAATTGTGTGTGTGTGTGTGTGTGTGTGTGTGTGTGTGTAAAATGAAGGTACACTGCTAGTTGTGAAAGTGATTTCCCAAAAGCTGACAAAATCCTCTGTACCAAGCATAAGAATCATCCTTTTGTATTCTTAGTCAAAGGGCTCCATAGGGTTTCCCAAACAGCATGGACTGTTGTTGCTTTTCATTTCTTCTCTGATTTTGAAGGTAAATCCTTACTGCTGAATATCCACACACTTTGCACACAGGAGTGGATCAATGGGACTGAAAATGAGCTGGAAGCCACCACCCTAGCACCAGCTCTGAAAGTGTTAGAAGGTTCTATGTAGGCATTCAGCCGTCTTAACATCTACAATGCCTGTGACAGTGGCCAGTGTGGAAAGATCCCCCTAGCAGTACAATGATGAGCTTATATTTTGGAGGTAGCCATCAGCTGTCTAACTGAATTTAAGGTCTGCTGAATGGGACTGAATTAATGTCTGGTTCTGTAAACCTAGCCAACTGCTGAGGCAGTGAGGTCATGGAACTTACAGAAGAATGTACTACTGCTGCATGCCCTGATGAGTATAAGTTTTAACTGCATCCTAAAACCTTATACCCACAGATAAGTAGAGCTCTTACTCCTTATCAAAAACAAAACAAAACTCCATTTGCAGTACATAGGATTTTTTTTAAGTGGACATATTCCTCATCTTTTAATTTAAATGAGGACAAAAAAAAAAGTCAGATTTCCATTTCACTGTTATGTTCACAGTCCAGAAAATAGTGTTCCATCTCTTTTTCCTGCGTCACCAAGTCTATTCTCAGTAAACAACTACTATTCCAAGTATTTGGAATTTATCAAAAAGCAGGGAGGATAGTACAGCAAGCCTGAAGGGAGGTTGAAGAAAGACTAAGGAGGAGGGGGAGGAAGAGGTAGCATAGGAGAATAGGTGACTGGATGTGATCAAAGTACACTATATACATGTAGGAAATGTCACAAGGAAACCTATTATTTTGCAGTACAAATGTTTAGAAATCTGGATCTTCTTTTGGAAAAAAATGCAGTAAAGTCTTTTCTTTTCCTCGTTACCTGTTGTCTCTCAACCTTGAGTTATTTTCAGCTTTTACCTTTCCTGCATTGCCCTTTCTCTTTATCTCTCAGGCCATGCATGTGTATTTATATTCGGATTTAAGTTGATACCTCATCAGACCCCACAGTCCTTACCTGTGGTCAGACTGTGCCGAGTCTTGGGAGGGAACTCTGCAATACCAGGTTTGTGGTGGCCTTGGAGGAAGTTCAGTCAGCAGAGACTACTGTGCGTATGTGTGATGAATTTACCCCCAGAAAGGCTCCTAAGGCTGACAGTCAGCCGCCCTCCCTAAAGCTCTGGTAGAAGACATGCTGGTCATCATAGGCAAAGCAAAAGCCAGAATATCCTTTTGAAATTTTGAGCTCCTCTACCACTGAGCTCTGCTAGGATGTGCCAAGAGGCTCTCATTCCTTAGCACAGCAGGCCACCACTGCCTCCCTTGGCATGGTTTTTACCCTTGGCAGAATCAGCCTTGGTGACTTCTGCTTTGAACCCAGCTGCTTCTTCCTCAGAGCAGTTGCCAGTGCAGCCCAGGAACAAGATGGTGTTTTCTCTCCTTCCAGACTCAGCCTTCCCAGAGTCATGCTCCACTTGAAGCTCACTCAATAGTATCCTTTCAATGTGTTTTATTTTGTTTTGATTGCCTTCTTGTAGAACTAAAATTTGACCATAGATTTTTTTTAAAGATAAACTATAAGAAAGAAAATATATAATGCCTATATTTCCAAAGCATGTTAAAGTCCACTTCAATGCATGTTTCTGCTCACTGCATAATGTCTTTCTTTTGAGCCACATTAAATTCTATTTTATGAGTATTGCAAGCACTCATTTTCCTTTTTTTTACTAACAAACATCTAGGCTCTCTCCATATCTGTATAATGCCAATGGATTTGTAACTATCTCTTTAGTAAGTTGCCCCAGAATCCTCTCTGTATATATAGGTGGATCCTATGGCAATCTAGTTTTATTTTCTCAATAACACCAAATACTGATTTTGATAATGGCTGAGGGAGTTTATATTTACAAAAGCCATGGAGAAGTTTTATTATTTCCTCACATCTGCAGCAGCATTTGTCTTCTAGATGACAGCCATTCTACTTGGCGCTAGAAGGAATATGAAATCACTTTAAATTTCTAAGCAGTGTAGGCTAAGCATGTTGGCCACTAAAAATATTTACTTGTCATTTGTATGTCTTCCTTTGGTAACTCTATATTTAATTTCTTTCCCACTTTAATTTCATAAGTCATAATTTCATAAGCATAATTTCAAAAGTCTATGGCTAGGTATGTATTTTGCTATATGTTCACCTACCAGCATTAAAGTTTCATGTCATATATTAAGGCCTTTGATATAATTTGGTGTTTATGCAGACAGAGAGAGAGAGAAATGTCATTTCATTCTTCTGCAAGTGACTATACACATTTTACCACATAATGTATTGAAGAGGCTGTGTTTTGCCATATATGGTTGTATAAGTTTGCACTCCCACAAGTAATGGAGGAATGTTCACCTTTCTAAACATCCTAAAATCTATCTTATTGAAAACATTTGCGTGTGTGCTCCTCAGGATACGATTTGGGGTGTGTGTGTGTGTGTGTGTGTGTGTGTGTGTGTGTGTGTGTGTGTTGAGTGGTTTTAGTTTGAGAGTGATGGTGTCTTTAGGAACTTAGTTTAGTAGCAATCCCTCCATTTGTTTTTTAAGTAATACCTTGAGTTGGATTTGTTACTGCATATTTGACTACAATTCTTTTTTAAACTTTTGATGGTTTTTGCATATTCTTTGAATATATCATACAATACATTTTCATTATACTTTCTTCTCTCAAATTCTCTCAATTCCTCCTCCACATCCCTATTCACCCACCTAAATTTCTTTCACTCTCTTAACAAAAGACAAACACAAAATCAAAAGAAAATAAATCCAAGAAAATCCTTTGGAGTCCAATTTCTGTTGGCCAGCTATCGCTGAGCGTGGGCCCTATACCTATGTCACTCCACCGAAGAAAGCCTTTAACCTTCTTCTAGTAACTATTGTAAATATATTCTTACCTATGGGTTAGACTTTTGCCCATTTTCCCTCTCCATGCTGCAATTTTTTTCTGGCTTGAGAGTGTGCAGATCTTATGCACACTGTCATAGTTTCTAAGTTAATAGTACATCAGCACTGTTGTGTCTAAAAAATGTTTTTCCTCCTGATATCAACTACCACCTCTGGCTATTATTCTTTCTACATTTTCCTTCCACATAGATACTTGAATCTTGAGAGGAAGGGTGGGATAAAGATATCTCATTTCAGGCTGAATGTTCAAGGGTCTCTCAACCTGGACATTTACCCAGTGTGGGTCTCTATGTTAATTACCATCTATTACCAGAAGAAATTTCTCTGATGATAAGGATTGAATGACTTATTAATCTATAATTATACAAATACACCATTAGAGTTATTTTATTGCAATGTTCACTTAGCATAATAATTGTATGTTTCCCCCTGGGACAGTAACCTAAATTGTCTCAGGTTTTTGGTTTCATTAACAAGGTTGGGTACGGGTTCCAGCTCATGGATAGGGGCGAACACAATCAAACAGTGGCTGGTTACTCTCATATCATTTGTGCCACTATTTCACCAGTGGATTTAATCTTGCAGGTAGCTTGTTATTGTAGCTCATATGGTACATAGCTGGGTGAGAGTGGTGTTTATTTTCTTCTTTGTAGAATGTATAACAACTTCCAGTACTGCTCATTCTGGTAAGTGGAGATGAAGCTTACATTTGAGTACAAACTAAAGTTTTCCATACTCGATATGTGTGTGTGTGTGTGTGTGTGTGTGTGTGTGTGTGTGTGTGTGTGTGTGTGTCTTCAACAATAGGGTCTTATAGTCAGGTTATAAGTGCAACCAATAGCACTGGCCAAAGGCTGTAATATTTGAGGAAGTCTGTAGAACCCTGTTGGCCAATGACTCAACTATATGTAACTTATTTCTCGTAGTGGCTATATCCATTTACAAGTAGAACATTATGATAGGCAGATTTGATCCCAGGGGTCCCGCTCAAACTAAGGCACCAGCCAAGGACAAGACAGGCGGTAAACTTTAAACCCCTTCCCAGATCTAGCCAATGGTCAGAACATTCTCCACAGTAGAGTGGAGAGTGGGATATGACTTTCTCATGTACTCTGGTGCCTCACATTGACCATGTCCCCTGGAAGGGGAGACCTGGTGGCACTCAGAGGAAGGACAGCAGGTTGCCAAGAAGAGACTTGATACCCTATGAGCATAACCAGGGGGAGGTAATCCCCCTCAGGAACAGTCATAGGGGAGGGGAGTAAGGAAAAAATGGGGGGGGGAAGAATGGGAGGATACAAGGGATGGGATAAGCATTGAGATGTAGCAAGAATAAATTAATAAAATTTAAAAAATAAAATAAATATATGCTTATGACGTTTATAGCAGTGGATTTTTATATGAATTTTCAAAAAGCCTTTAGTGTTAGTTATTTCTTCCCATACTTCTTCCTCTACCTATCTCTCTTATTCTGTGCATCCTTTGATTATCCTTTGTTAATTTCCCTTTTATCCATTTCCCTTCATTGTAAGATCCTTTTCACCTACCCGGTTAACTACCTAACCTCTGTGGATATTCTAAGTGAAACATATGCAAACGAAGCTTTAAAACTAGGATTCACATATAAGAGGAAATGCAATATTTGTATTTTGGAACCTAGTTAGGATAATTGGTATTAGTTTCATTCATTTATCTGCAAGTCTTACCTTGAATAATAACCCATTGTGTAGTGTACCATGTTTCTCTGTGCATTAATCAGTTGATGAACATCTAGACCATATGCAGTTTCATATTATATTATGAATAAAGCAACAACGACCATGAATGAGCAAATGACTTTTTAGGAGACATAGAATGCTTTGGGTATATGTTCAAAAGTGGTGTTGCTGGATCTTTTGTTGTTTTTTTATTTTTTCAGCTTTTTGAGGAGCCTGTGCAGTAGCTGTCATAGCAGCTGTACAAGCTTACACTCCCACAAGCAGTGAATAAGTACTCCTCTTTTCTCTCATCCTTGACAGAATCTCTGTGATTTGTTTTTATCAATCTTAGATGTTCTGATTGGAATATGATATCTCAAAGTCTCTTTCCATGTTCTCTTCCTCCGCTGTCACCACCACCACCAGATCCCTCCTCTTCCCATCCCTACCTGCCCCTAGCCCATTCATAAAACGTGTTCTATTTTTCCTTCTCAGGGAGATCTATGGGTCCTTGTTACTTAGCCTCTCTGGGACTGTGGATTATAGCATGATTATAATTTAATTAACAGTAAAGATCCACTTATAAGTGAGCACATAATGTTTGTCTTTCTGGGTCTGAGGCACCACACTCAGGATGAATTTTTCAACTTCCAGCCATTTTCTTGAAAATATCATGATGTCATCTTTTTAAAAGCTGAGTAATACTACATTGTGTAAATGTGCCACATTTTTAAAGTCATTCTTTGGTAGAGGAACATATAGGTTGTTTACAATTTCTGGCTAATATGAATAAAACTTCTATGAACATTGCTGAGCAAGTGACTTTGTGGTAGGATGGAGCACTCTTTGAGTATATTCCCAAGAGTGGTCTTGAGGTGAGTTACTTTCCAAATTTCTGAGGACTTGCCATATTTATTTCCATAATTGTAATAGCTTGCACTCCCACCAGCAATGGAGGAGTGCTCTCCTTGCTCCACATCCTCACCAGCATGAGCTGTCACTTGTGCTTTTGATCTTAGTCATTGTGACCAAATGGAATCTCAAAGTGGTTTTGATTTGCATTTCCTTGGTGTCTAAAATGTTGAACAATTCTTTAAGTGTTTCTGAGACATTTGAAACCCCTCCATTGGGAATTCTCTATTTAGATGTGTACTTCATTTTAATTGGATGATTTAGTTTGTTGACGTCTAGTTTTCTGAGTTCTCTATATCTTTTAGTTATTAGCCCTCATTTGATGCAAAATTGGTGAAAATCTTCTCCCATTCTGTAGGCTGCTCTTTTGTTCCCTTGACCATGTCCTTTGCCTTATAGAAACTTCTCAATTTTGTTAGGTCACATTTATTAATTGTTAATTTTAGTGCCTACATTTTATCAATGTTCAGTTCTTTGCATGTTGTAGATACTAACCTTCCATTCCATTCTATAAGCATCCTTTTCTCTTGAATGCTGCTCTCCTTTTTTGCACAGAGGCATTGTACGCGAGCCCACTCTTTAAAGAATAGAACTTGGTGTATTTGAACCCAAGCTAAATTTAGCTTATACTTCCTTCCATTGGAATTTTACTCTCACTCATAAATTCATTTCACCATAAGTTCTTGTGCCTCTTTACCTCTTCTGTCTGCTTCATTCTCTCTATAAATTAATGACTTTCTGGTGTCCTCACGTATCCCTACTTTCTCCCTCAATGAATAATTTTTAGGTTTGGAATTTTTCCTTTTTTCAATATCTTTTACTGGCCAAACTTTGAATAACACTATTGTGTAATCAATTTCCAATTTTAGCAGATTTGCTTTCTTAAAATGACATACACTGAAATTCTACTTTTAAACAGAGTGTACAAGATTCTCGGAATGATATACAGTATACCATGTAAGAAGAAATTATTCTCACCAGAGTTTTCTTATTATTATGTGTGCAGTATTTTGTGCATCCTCAAGTAAGGAGTAAAATACTACATAGCTCCTAAAATTAGTACTGAGTACATCTTAATTTCTTATATTGATTTATGTATTGAAATCTCACCCTTCTCTTTGCATGACTTTAGTATGAAATTATCACTATACTGAAGAAAGAATAAAAAGGATGGACCTCTGGATATTCTGCTTTATTTTAGAACATATGTTGTCAGTTTTTCTTTTCTTTTTATCTAAAAGAGTATTCTCTCATACAATATACCTCAATTCCCCCTCCCTCTATTTTTCCTAGCTCCCCCAACTTATTCTCTTTCTCTCATAAGCCCACTCCTCCTCCAATTGCTCTTAAGGTAAGAACAGGCCTCCAAGAGACTACAGTCAGAGAGGGCAAAACAAGATAAAATAACACAAGGCAAACATTCTCCTATTCAGTCTGGATAAGGCAACCTAAAAGGGAGAAAAGTATCTTAAGAACAGGTAAAGGAGTTGGAAATACACCTCTCTGCACTGTTGGAAATCCCACAAACCCACCAACCTAACAGCCATAACATATGTACAGAAGATCTGGTGCTAGTCTTTATGGTAGTTAGCAGAAAGTGAAACCTGGAGCTCAGCCTAGTTACAGATCCCTCCACCTACAACCTGTCCTGCCTGCAAGATGTGCTTTGGCAGTGCTGGCACAGAACTTGTGGGTTTAGCCAACCACTGTTACCTTTAACTTAAAGCCAAGTCCACGAGAGAAAGCCTATACTCCTTGGATGTCCAGAAACCAGAAAAAGGAGGGCCCAGAGATCTAGGATAGAACCAAACAACTGGCAAAAGAGGCAATGAAATGATTCCTAATGATATTCTGCTATACTCGTAGATCAGGGCCTTGTCCAGTCATCATCAGAGAGGCTCCTCCTGCAGCAGATGGGAGTGAGTACAGAGACCCATGGACAGATATTATACTGACAGTCTAAATTGGAGGTCTCCACCAGGTGCCTCTTCTCAGAAATCACAGAACCCTGCAGAAGAAGGGTACAAAAGACTATAGGAGTCAGAAGAGGATATGTCCTACCTAATCAAGTAATCAGAGCTCACATGTACTTAAAAAGGCTAAAATGGCAAAGAAGGGTCTGTTGTCAGTTTTTTCCCATTTATCATCACATTGGTTAAACATACTTCTTCTATTTGTCATATACATCTTTTGCTATGTTATATTTAAGTCCTTCTATCCCTAATTTTATAAGTGCTTTTGATGTTGGAGAACATTGAACAAATTCTAAAGTAAATTTTATGTGTATTGAGAGAGTCATGTGATTTGTTTCTTTGAGTCTTTTTGTTAACTGTAAATCCTTATTGACCCATATTTTGAGTGAGTCTTGCATCTTTCCAATAACAACTTGTTCATCATCAATAATATTTTCCTTTGTTATTTGAACATCATATTTGACCCAATATTCTATTGAACACTTCTTGTCAGCAAACATGGCTCTTCTGTCATGTCTGACAACTGCAGAATTCACTAAATTGTCACCATTGTGCAGAACATTTTCATCATTAGCCACATAGTGATTCCTCAGAAGTTTCAAACTCATGGTTAAAAGAATTCATTAACAAATTACTAATCCCAACAACACAATCCCCTGTATGCAAATATGTAAAACTCAAGGGTCAAAGAAAAATATGGAGCAACACAGACTTTCATATTTTCAGTAAGAAATAATCTTAGATACAAAATAATATGTTTTTGCCACACTCTCCTGACTTCTAAGAAAACAGATCATAATATAAAAAAAAATAATAATTATCATGAAGGATTTAATGAAGTTTGCAAGTATTATATTCTATAATGGTCTAAAATATTGAGCTCCTCACAGAAAGAGGAAAAACTAGGATTCCAATGAGATCAACCCTGTGTGATGGCTGTTCTTGGATGTCAACTTGACTACATATGGAATTAAGTAAAGCCTAAGCAGGGAGGCATGTCTCTAAGGAATTCTTTTTTGTTGGATTGTTTTTAAAGATGTAAAGAGCTACCCTAAATCTGAATTATTAAGGCAAGAAGACCCAACTTAAACCTGGATCACACCTTCTGAAAGCCAACTGTGGAAAGGAATAGAAGGACACGTTTGCTCTTTGCTTGATTGCCTTGATTGCCTGATTGCAATGAAATTTTGTTGGCAAGTTCATTTCTTCACTCGTATTAGAGTCAACTTCTTTAAGATTCTGACATATACTAAAAACCAGCTGAGACATCCAGCCTCAGAGACTAAACAATGTTTGTCTTCTTGTTTTTCATGGAGAGGCAGCCTTTAGTGTGACCATAGCCTGTAAACCACTCTAGTAATAGTGTGTGTGTTCATTCTATCCAGTTCTATTTTATTAGCAAACCTTGACTAGTACAGATGTTGGTATCACGAGTGGTTCTACAGCAACAGAAACATAAGGATAAAAAATATCTGAAATAGGCTTTCCAGTTTGCCATCACCTACTTAGTGAAGCCTCACCTATATATATGGAAGACAGTTTTTAAAATCATGGTTTGAGCTGGGTGTGACGGTGCACGCCTTTATTCCCAGCACTTGTGCAGCAGAAGTAGGCAGAGCACTGTGAATTCAAGGCCAGCCTGGTCTTCAAAGTGAACCCAGGACATCCAAGGCCACACAGAGAAACCCTGTCTCAAAAACAAAAACAAACAAACAAATCCCATGGTTTGAACTGTTTTACAAACGCATCAGACAAATTCAATTGATTGTGATGATTCACCAGTTACGAGAAGCCAGGAATTTAATGACTTTCCGTTATTTTTGACAACTTGTGGAGAAATATGGAACATAATGATGCTTTTTGGTTACTCCTAGCATCTCTGGAAAATTTTATGAAGGAAAAGGATGTGTTCTATGACAAAATTAACTATGATATGAGGATATAATGGTAAAGGTCAACAATAAACTTGGCAATACAATTGACTAGATCCAGAAGCCCATAAACAGTCTACAGTTTTCTAAGTTGGCCTGGAAGAGAAACCTCCCTCCATCAGGCATAGAACTCAAGTTTCAGAAAATCATACTGAAACCTTCCTTATAAGGTTAGCTGGATTACAGCAAAAATTCAAGTCTCAGCTTCAGACGGTGTGGTTAAAGTAAGGACATTAATTGGTAAAAAGTAGGATCCTGTAATGGGATGGAGATGTGTGCAAGGACCCTATTGAGGCCACAGAATTTGAACCCTCAGATTCTCAGGTGTTTTTCTCACCTGAAGAAAAAGTCTTCACCCTTAACAGAAGGCACACTCCATTCCCACAACCTGAAATATTGCTTTGCCTTCCTCTGCCTGAGGAAATTAATCTTTCATAGTGATAAACCAGCAGTGAATGTCCCCAAAGGAAGTGTGATGCAAGGCAATACTGATGTCCTTCAGGCATCAATAATTGCCTCTAGACCTATATCCAGAATTAGAGCTAAGCAGTCTCCTAAAGAAGAAATAGATTGAGAGTGTAGACCCTGAAGAGGTGTGTTACACAATTAAAAGGCTTAAGTAAATATCTGGGTAATACTCTGGAAATGGATTTTAAGGGTTGTTTAATAATGGTGAAAGGAACATGACATTGGGTTTATTAATATGGTCCAATTGAGTCAGTTTTCTAGGTTGAATATGGAATCTCACACAATTTAAAAATAATGCCTAGAAATATTGTTTGAATGGTTGGCAGAAGTATTTGTCAAGAGATGGGCTTCAGAAAAGCGTCTGGAGATGCCTGATATCCTTAACTTAAGGCTGATGAAGGAATTTTAAGACTTAGGGAAATGTCAATCCTAGAATGGGTACCTCGTGTAGAACAGAATCCTCTCCAATGAGAATGCCCATAAGACATGCCCTTCGATTATTCCATAAGAGGCAAAATGGTAAGAGGGGCATCAGCCTACTAAAAAGCTTTGTCATCATCCTTTGAAATGCACCAGATCCTAGGATCAGAGATGCTGCTGCTCAGTTGGATGAATTAAATGCAGCGTAATTCATTGGACCATGAAGTAATAAGGGCCAGGTGGCAGCACTGAATCTCACAAGACAAGGTGACGATAGTTATCATAGGCAACACAGATAAAACAATGTCTGTGATGGCCTGATCCATAACGGACAGCACATGCAAACTGATTTTTATAGAGATTTTATTTTATTTTTGGCATATAGATTTATATTACTACACACAAATTAAAAAATTACATACAGTAAGAAGAGCCACAAAACAATCAGGGACTATATGAATGTTACATTCATGGTGTTTTGGCTAATTATATTTGGCAACCTTATAAAAAACATCTTTCCTATCTTGGGGATTCTAAAATTCTGAATTAGAATCAATATCTATCATATTTTATCTCTGTCAACTTAAACATCTATCTAGACCTAAAAACTTCTTTTTTTTTATTATTTTATTCATATTACATCTCGATTGTTAGCCCTTCCCCTGTTTCCTCCCATTCTTCCCTCCCTCCCATTTCTCCCCTTCTCCCCTCCCCTATGTCTGTGACTGAGGGAGACCTCCTCCCCCTATATATGCTCTCAGAATATCAAGTCTCTTCTTGGTAACTAGCTATCCTTCCTCTGAGTGCCACCAGGTCTCCCCATCCGGGGGACATTAGACCTAAAAACTTCTTAACCACTAAACAAATAAAGTTAATTGTAAGACTAAACTATCTGGCCTTTGACCCCATCAGAGACTTGAGAAGGAATAAACTTAATTTTTTGAGTGAATCGGAAGAGCAGGTTAGCAGCTTCCAAAATGAGAGAAAAAAAAAATGACAGAGACAGTTTGGTACCTGAGCAGCCACCCAAAGCTCTCTATACTGTTGCAGCAGCATCTTCAGCCTTCTGATCCAATATATATAACAGACATATTTATGAGGCAGGAGCTATTAGAAACTTGCGTAGGCTGTCTTGGCAGAATTTGGCCATTGATTCAGCCTGCATCCACAAATTGATTTTTATGGTGGCAGAAATGGATACTATACATTGAGCCCCAAAAACATGGACATCCACTTGCCAAGGCTGACATCACTACAGCTCCTGCTGAGTGTCACAGCAGAGACAAACACTAAGCAGCTCTCTATGGCACCATTTTCCAGAACTCCATCCCTACTGGGAAGGACAGAACTTTGCCCTTACCATAGTAGATACTTATTCTGAACATGGTTTTATGCTTTCTGTGTGCTTCTGCCAGAGCTACCATCCATGGATTTACAAGATGCCTTATCCACCATCATGAGATTCTAAACAGTATTACTTCTGAACAAGGAACTCTCTTCACAGCCAGGGAAGTGAACCGTGGGTCCTTAATCATAAATCAATTGGTCATCACATATTCCTCGCCTTTCTGAAGCAGCTGGCCTGACAGAACAATGGAGTGGCCTTTTGAAGACACAATCAAAGTGCCAATTAGGTGACCACAAATTGAAGGGTTGGGATAGAGTTCTCCAGGCTCTAGTAGTATATGCTTTGAATTAGCATCCAATGTATTATATTTCTCCCATAGCCAAGATTCATGGGTTCAATAATCAAAGGATGTAAAAACAAGCAGTTCTACAGTTCCACTCACTGTCACACGTAGTCCCTCACTAATAAAATGTTAGCTTCCTGTTCTCACAACCTTAAGTTCTGCTTGGCTAGAAGTTTTGGTGTCTGTTTGTTTGTTTGCTTGTTTGTTTTCAGAGAAGGGAGGACTCCAGCCATGAAACACAGCAAGCATTCCATTGAACTATAAGCTCAGACTTCTTCTCCCTGGCCACTTTGGGCTTCTGGTGCCCTTAAGCCAACAGGCTAATAAAGGAATAACAGTGTTAGGAGGGGTGAGTGATCCAGAAAAACAAGGGGAAATTGCATTGCTTATACACAATGGAGGTAAGAGATCCTTCAGGACATTTCTTGGTGCTACCATATCCTATGATTAAAGTCAATGGAGGCTACAACCTAATCCAGACACAATGACAAAGAACTGAGACACTTCAGTAATAAAGGTATAGGTCATTCCTCTAGGAAAAGAACCAAGATCTGCTGAAGAACTTGCTGAGGGTGGAGGAAATGCCAGGTAGACTGTAGAGAAAGAGTTTTATCAGCTAAGGACTTACGACAAGTTCCATAAATTAGGATTATTGACATGAATGTTTCTGTCATGCCTTGTTAAAAAAAATGTGTTTGTGCAGATATTTCTGTTTTCTTCTCTCAATTTCTTTATGATATAATGTAACATGAATTCAGATAATATCAGTGGTTAACATATTTAAATTTTGATGTACTAAAGGACTGCCCCTCAGAGGACTATGGCACCTAATCTAAAATATATAACGTGTTTGCATTGTACACAAGCTAATCAAATCATCTGAGGCATAATTATGATCTGTTTAGTGTTTTTTTTTTTTTTATTAAGCTTGGCATAAGGAGATATGATTGTGTGTTGAATTGAAAAGGCGTGGGCTCTTCTTGGTTTTCTCATTTCACAAACGAGAGCAAAAATGTGTCATGCATTACCCACACTGAGGTGACATTGTGCATCATGAGTAGCCATCCTTATCAGTGTTTCCTGGATTGAAAAATGTGCACTGTAATTCTGACGAGGATGATGCCACACTTACACAACCTAATTTTTTTTTCTTTTCATGTCTGTCTCCACATCTCTGCATAGCTTGCTCACTGCAGCAACTGAATTTCAAAAATTCCGTGAATTTATACTCACTTGGCTAAGACATACAGCTAGACAGAGTTCAGCAAGTTATTTGTGGATAGAAATCTGTAATAAACACATTGTGATCAGGAAATCCTTCCAAGAGCCCATCAGACAGAAGGACCCAAGCGATGTAGCACAGAAAAATGACTTGTGGGTACCTACAAAATATATCACAACTCTGACAAGAGCCTGACAAAACAAACTGTAGCAAGGAAGAGTGCGTTGTGCATTATATTGGAAGCAAACACAGTTCATAATGGCAAAGAGAATGAGGTCGCTGGTCACACAGCTCCTACACTCAGGGAGCAGAGACAGGTGGGTGATGTTGCCCCAATTCTTTCGTCTTTTAGTTAATTCTGGGACACAGTACATGAAATGAAATGGCCGACATTTAAAGTGTGTACTCAACCATAAGGTATCCTAATGTGAGAGTGTAAGTTCATGGCGTCACCAAGGATATCACTGTAAAATATGTTTAGGAAGCTACAAAAAAAAAAAAAAAATGTGAGGCACCAGAGTACGTGAGAAAGTCGTATCACACTCTCCACTCAACTGTGGAGAATATTCTGACCATTGGCTAGATCTGGGAAGGGGTTTAAAGTTTACCTCCTGTATTGTCTTTGGCTGGTGCCTTGGAGACCTGGTGGCACTCAGAGGAAGGACAGCAGGTAGCCAAGAAGAGACTTGACACCCTATGAGCATATACAGGGGGAGGTAATCCCCCTCAGGAACAGTCATAGGGGAGGGAAATAATGGGAAAATGGGGGGGGGGGAGGAATGGGAGGATACAAGGGATGGGATAAACATTGAGATGTAACAAGAATAAATTAATAAAAAATAATAATAATAATAATAATAATAAATTCTACTGGGAAACCCAGCTGTGTTACTCCTGTGCACAGACCCAAAGTCCTCTGTATCTTACTATACTATTTTAGAAGCCTCATAAAGCACAGATGTATTTTTATATCAAAAGGTTGTATGTGGAGCTATGGGTATTCAACAGCATAGCCTCACATTCACACACAGATTGTCTACACTAAGTGGATTCAGTGAGCTACAAACCAACAAATGATGTTATTTTATTGTGCCATGAACATTTGAACAAATTTAAGAATTTTTATTAAAAATTTAATGGTCATGAACAAAACCAATGCCTATATGGCCCCTATAGGGAATTATGACTGAATTATGTTCTTTGTAGACTTTCTTCCTGCTAGGTCACTCAGTTCATGATAAAGAATGGAAGATTATTGTGTATTTACTCCAATATAAGCTTCAGCTCCCAAGTAATTTCTACTTGGTAAAAAAACTAATCTTATGAGGTTAAACATGGCAGTAAGACAAGGGGTTCAATTCTAAAGCTACAAGATCATTCATTGACTTTGTAAATGCACACATTGCCTTCTGGCTCTCTTCCATTAAGGGTCTTCACAAGAATGGTTGGGATGAGATTTAGTGCAAAGGAGAAAGAGTCATGAGCCAAATTGCAAACAATGTGCCTTCATAGCCAGAAGAAAGCAATAGATACTATTATGTGGAATAAGAAAATATGAAAGTAAAATATTTGCCAAAATACATTGATTTTTTAAATATTTTATTAATTTATTCATATTACATCTAAATTGTTAGCCCATCCCTTGGAACCTCCCATTCTTCCCTCCCTCCCGCTTTCCCCCTACTCCCTTCTCCTATGTCTGTGACTGAGGGGGACCTCCTCCCCCTATATATGCTCACAGGGTATCAAGTCTCTTCTTGGTAGCCTGCTATCCTTCCTCTGAGTGCCGTCAGGCCTCCCCATCCAGGGGACATGGTCAAAAATTGGGCGCCAGAGTTCGTGTGAAAGTCAGTCCCCACTCTCCACTCAATGGTCCTGTCCATCGGCTAGATCTGGGTAGGGGTTCAAAGTTTACTGCCCGTATTGTCCTTGGCTGGTGCCATAGTTTGAGCAGGACCCCTGGGCCCAGATCTGCCTGTCATAATGTTCTTCTTGTAGGTTTCTAGGACCCTCTGGATCCTTCTATTTCCCCATTCTACCATGCTTCTCACACTTAAAGTCTCAATAGGATGTCCTCCCCTCTGACACACTTTCCTGATTTTTTTCTTTTACTATTTTTTTAGAAAATCACTTTGTTTTACTCTGGTGACGTAAGGTACTGAAGAGCATGGACAGGGAGAGAATTGATTCTCTTTCCATTACTTAGTTAACATATTTCTATTGGCATTCTTCATTTGGGGCACTGTAGATAAGACATTAAAGGAAATCAGCAATATATTAAATTATAGTGATTAAACAGAGTGACAGGCACTGAGGATATATCTATATGTGAAAGGAAATTAATAATTCAACAGCGATAGGGGAAATTTCACAAGGCCCTGCCATAGTTGAAGAACCGTAGGCAATCAAGAGCTGCTGAGAGAAGGAAAGTCAGCCATGTTTAGGAAGGAATCCATGATACTTTTTCCAGTCCCAAGTGTCCATCTCTAGATGCAGAGCAAACAGACTCTGACAGTCTTACGTGTGTGTGTGTGTGTGTGTGTGTGTGTGTGTGTGTGTGTGCGCGCGCGCGCGCGCACGCGTGCGTGTGTGTAACAATTATAAGTATAGAAAGAGGTCATGAATCTAACCAAGATTAGGGCCATAGTGTAAGGTACAAAGGGGCGGGGGAGAGAGAGAGAGAGAGAGAGAGAGAGAGAGAGAGAGAGAGAGAGAGAGAGAGAGAGAGAGAGAGAGAGAGAGAGAGAGAGAGAGAGAGAGATGGAAATGGCATAAATAAATCAAATTATTATAATTTAGATATCTCCAAATACCATGAATTAATTTTTTAAACAACTACATTATAACATAATAAAAACAAGGTCTGGTACAGATAGACAAATATGACCTGTCTTAATAATAAAAGCACATTAAAGGCTGTGTGCTGCTTATTCTGGTTAATTCAATGAAGCCAGATGGGCTAAAGAACTCCACACAAGTGCAAATGTGCCTCAATGTCATCTATTTATATTTATGTATTCCTGTCATTTACTTTATTTTTTTTTTTTACCATTCCACTTGTTTTATGGTCCATATTTATAACATCTTAACAATCCTTTCAGATTATCTATTAGTTGAATAAGATTTTTTTTTTTCTGGTTAGTTTCTAATCTTATGCCAAAGGTAACACAAATTGAAGTCATTTGGAAAGAAGGAAGTCACCTGAGGAATTGACTATAGCAGATTAGCCTGTGGGCAGGTCTCTGTGGAAGTTTCTTGATTGTCAGTTGATGTGAATTGGTGCATCCCCTTGTGGGAAAAACTACTAATAAGCAGGTGCTCTTGGGAAGCAATAAGAAAGCAAGCTGAGAAGAAGGCAGAGAGGAAGCCAGGGAGCAGTTTCCCTGCACAGTTCCTCTCTCTTTTCCTGCTTGAGTTCTTACCCTGATTTCCTTCAACAGTGGACTGTACCTTTAAAGTATAAGATGAAATAGCTCCTTTCCTGCCTTAGTTGCTTTTGGGCAGAATGTTTCATCACAGCCTCAGAGAGCAAACTAGAACAGAAGTTAGCATCAGGAGAAGCAGAATACCGCTGAGGTGCACCTGATTACGTGGTTTGGGAAAAGGATTAGGAGAGTTTTGGAAGCTTTGGTCTGGAACTTAACTTAATGCTCGAAGCATACAACGTTCCTGTTCTGTGGGCACTTGTGAGATGATAATGTTGATAAAAGTGCAGATGATAGAGAACTGGCTTGTGACGTTTCAGAGGAAAGCAAAGACCTTCTCGGGGCTATCTATGTAATGTTTTAGATGAAGAGTGTGTTACCAAGAAGAGACTTGATACCCTATGAGCATATACAGGGGGAGGAAATCCCCCTCAGGCACAGTCATAGGGGAGGGGAATAAGGGGAAAATGGGAGGGAGGGAAGAAT
This sequence comes from Acomys russatus, assembly GCF_903995435.1. Taxonomy (NCBI): domain Eukaryota; kingdom Metazoa; phylum Chordata; class Mammalia; order Rodentia; family Muridae; genus Acomys; species Acomys russatus. Next base: position 12,863,872 of record NC_067139.1, read on the forward strand.
GGGAGGATACAAGGGATGGGATAACCATTGAGATGTAACAAGAATAAATTAAAAAAAAAAAAAAGAGTGTGTGGAAGGGAAACATGTGTTCCACTGGGTGTCCTAGCTAAGTTTCTATTACTATGATAAAAATCACGGGACCAAACCTGCTGGGGAGGACAATTTATTTGGCTGACACTCCCACATCACTGTCCATCACTGATAGAAGTCAGGGCTGGAAATAAAGCCGGGCCCTGAGGTAGAAACTGAAGTAGAGGTCATGGAGAAATGTTGTTTACTGGCTTGCTTCCCATTGCTTGTTCAGCATACTATTTTATGCCACTTAGTGCCTCCTGCCCTACGATGGCATCACCTCCAGTGAGCTTGGCACTCCCACACCTATCAATAACCAATAAAATGCCCCACAGACTTGTCTACTTCTCAGGTTAATGAAAGCCTTTTCTCAACTTAAGTCTTCTCCTCCAAAATGACTCCACCTTGTGGCAAGTAGGCAGAACCCCAGCCAGCACACTGGGATAATGGTAGCTGGTGAGCTGAGGCTGAGGCTGAATACTAACAAAAGGTCAGCAGCATCAGGAAAAATCTCCTGAGATGTATTTGGGGGGGGGGGGTCTGCAAACAGAAAATGTGGTCCAAGATGACTTAGGGTGCACATCAAGCTGGCAATGAAACATGGCCATGTTGAGAGCCTCCCTCATGCTGCTTACTTCCTCTGAACCCCACAGGGTCATGGATAGCACTGAAGGTTTGATATTGTGGTGGCTTGGTGGCCTCACAGCATGACCCTGAGAGGCCAACATGAAGGTGCAGTCTTGGTTGCAGTGGAGATTTGAGGTTTGGCAGATACCAACTTTAGTCCTGTTTCTCAAATAATAATTTATAGAATATGTGAGAATAACCAACTAGGAAGACTCCAGGATATTTGAGAGTTGGATAATTATAGATGTAACTCCAAATCAATGTTTAAAATTTAGGTAAAAAGAATGTTTTCTTAGTATATTAATTTAATTTTTCAGAACTTTTAAAATTAAATATCTATCAAATGCATTAGCATTCTGATCATTGATTAGTTTTACAATTTGGAATCTGCTAGAAATGGAATATTTTATTATTTCCAGGATACACAGTCTTCCCTACTATTAGGGCCAAAATCAGGGTCTTCAACAGATGCCATAACTCTTCCTTCCTACTCCAGGAAACTGGGGCAAGCTGGATGGATTCACAGCCGTAGTATTTTTCTGAATTCAGTAGAGGTCTACCGAAGCCAAACATTGACTTTGATATACTATTGATTGTCACAGAAACCATAATAAGAATATTAATCACACTTGCAGGAAAATTAACAACAAAAGGAAAATTATATTACACAGCTGACAAATTATAAATGAAGTCTAATAAGTAATATTTGAACAGTATGGGTATCCTTGCATAATACCTACAGCTTCAAGGCTGTACTTAGTACTCTGCATGAAACTTTGAAATTATATTGAAATTTGTGCTAAAATATACACTAATATAAGCTTCTGTGGTGCCAACACAAAACAATGTCAATATTGCACCCTGTTTGGGCAGACTTTTCTATACCTATGAGTTTACCAACTTCTCTTGGTTTTCAAGTATCTCCTGTTTCTACTTTTGTTTCTTTTTCTAAGAGTTGATTCCTGCTGTACCTATACCCGGGTCGTAACTGACATCAACTTGAATAAATGTATCCAGTATATGCTGTGTGTTTCTCCTCATCTTACATCTGCCCCTCTGTGTGGTAAAAGGTCTTTGTATCACGCCAGCACTAATATACAGTTGCTATCATTTCTCACTTCTTATCTCCTGCCATAAATTACCTACGATTTATATTGAATATCAGTATATATCGCAATATAGACCTGCATTTAAAATCCATCCTCTCTGTCTTACACAATGGCATAAGTCCCCTGTGGGTCAAAAATTCTCATTTAAATAACTATAATATAATGGAATGAAAGCGAGAATAAAAAAGGAAATGGAAGAGATTATATTTATGAGTGTTAGCCCTTGACTAGAAACTTCACAGAGCTCTCTACTGACATTCCTAAATGTAATCTTCTCTAGAATTCTGTAACGTGCGGTCAGTGCCTACACTTTATACCTCTATCGCTGTCATCTTCAAAGAAATGTTTTAAATATGCATGTGGGTTACAAAGAGAAACTGTACTGCAGCCTCTTTGAGTCACTAGGTGAACCAGCTGTTTTCCTTTTTTTTTTTTTTTTTTTTTTTAAAGCAATTATTTGATTCTAGTTGCTTAAGGCACAATTCCTACTAAAACTGGTATCCAGAATACTAATGCCTGGAAAAACCTCTTGAATAGATCTGATAATTGAAGCATCTTCAAGAAATGGATCCCCTTGTTTCATCATCTCCAATTTCAGATATAGTAAGGAAAAAGTAAACAACTACAAAAACCCAGAGGATTTAGAAGTTACTACACAATTATTGCCCAGCTTAGGCGGTTGCTTATACTCCTCTGCTTTTCTCGTGCTCACTGAGACGTCCTAAGCAAAAGTGGTTGAGTTTTGAAACACTTCTCTTTACAAGGAAGAAATTTATTTTATTTTATTTTGTCTTCATAGATGCTTTGTTTAGTAAGTAATAAGTTTGTTTTCGGGTTTGAATAAAAAATGGTACACATGGACTCATTGGGAGTGGTATAGGAAGTGTGGCCTTGTTGGAGACTGTGTGATGTTGTTGGAGAGGCTGTGTCACTGGGCTCTCAGGTTTCAGAAGTTCAAGCAAAGGCTCACTGTCAATTCTTCTGCCTGTTGATCAGGATATAGAACTCTCAGCTGACTCTCCAGCCATGTCTGCCTGCAGGCCGCCATGCTTCCCACCATGATGATAATGGACTAAACATCTGAATTGTAAGCAACTCCCCCCCCTCCAATGAAATGGTTTCCTTCATAAGAGTTGCTATGGTCATGGTGTCTCATCATAGCAATAGAAACACAAGCAAATACAATTTTTATCTGTTAAGAAGTTTACCCCCATTACAAATAAGAATAAAACCTATTTCTATTTTCCACCATAAACTTACAAATTAAATACTCATAATTCACTGTGGAGTAGCCTTCCCTGTTCTCAATTCTATATTTAATTCTGAAAATTATCTTTCTTTTTCAAAACATATCTGTGGGCAAGGATATATTGATTTATCCATAGCCTTATAAAATATGATTATTTTGCATTAAAATAAATATGCACCGAGTTTTTGTGATACAGATTTAGGGTAATATAATACAAACTTCTATCTGATAATCTGAAATAGTCTATGCAAGAGGCTTCATACAGTTTACAAACTTCAACTTTGAGCTCAGACATACAGAAGAATAAAGTCATTAAGAAACATAACTCTTCTCCATTTAATTAAATTCCAGTTGACTCTATAAGTCAAAAGCCCACTATTTCAGAGGTGTTGACAACTTGAACTTTCTGGAGGGTGCTTCACACAGAAACTCCCATCCAGGGATTTCAGAAGAAAATAGCCTCCCCTGGCAGTTGTTTACACTTCACCTTCCTGGGCGGAAAGATGGATGCCCAGCTACCTCCACACATCATCTACACCAGTCATCCCTTGACTATTTGAATCTTAGTCATCAAGTCAGCTTTTATTGGGCCCTAAGGTTTAGGATACTGTAATGATTTGCTCTGAAATATGAGGAATAATAGTGATAATAGTGCAGCATCAAAATTCATACTATATTGAGAATTGTTAAAGAATGAGGATAGGCCAAGTTCATTCAGTAAAATAAGTGAAACCAGTTTATTCGTTGTCCATTTGTCAAATCCATGTCTAAAATCAAGGAACATCTTCCTGGATGTCTATCTGCCAATTGCTGTAAGAATATATATTGTATGGTATGTCACGCATAAAGGAAGCCTATTTATTTGTGTTCCTAGGCTACATGCATGAATTCATGATATTTATATTTTACAATATAATATGTTTATGTATTACTCATGCATTGTGTATATATATAATGTAAAGCAAATATATAACATCTATGTGATGAAATTATAATGTAAACATATAATTATAGCTAATATATTCATTTCTTATTATATATAAATATATATTACATCTTTCCTTTTCATAAATCTTTTCATACACCTTCCATTTTGAGAAGAAATATCTATCAAAATTCCTTGGTATATGTGATACTTGACTGACTCTCCTGGTGATTAGTTGTAGATTTAAAGTAGAGAAAAGGAAGACTGTCCTATAGTCTGGAGTGACATCCTTATGGTCAAAAAACAATGACACTAGATTTTGTTTATTATAAATTTTTATACTGCCTATGCAACTATTTACATAAGGTTTACACTTATCTGAAAATCCCGAGGTCCCATGTGCTCCATGGCAACTCCTGCAAAACTAGCAGAAGACATTCTATATGAGATGCCCTTCAGTGATGCATTACTGAGGTGAGACTTCCTTTATATTCTTACCTTTTGAATGTATGCTTGGTACAATAGATCTCTTATTTAAAGATAAAACTGAGTCCTTTAGAAATACCAAAACCTACCAAACTAATTGGCCATTTTTTTTTTGCTGATTTAATGTGAAATCTACCTATACTATTGATATATTCTGAACAAATATTACTGAAATGACAGGCATGCAACAAAAACATTTTGCAATTTTTTTAATAATCAGAAATATAAATGTGTGTCAAGCTGTTATGTCAAAAACCCAGTAATTTTAATCAGTCTCTCCAGCTTTTCAAAAAGATAGAGGTATCTATTATGAAAATTCACCATTCTTGTGGCTACTCAACCCATATTTACAGAGTGCTGACAGACAGCACAAGTGCTATGCAACTCGCCTCTCCCTAAGTACTTTGAAACTTTATCTTTTTATTTTTATTTATTATAATTTATTCAGATTACAGCCTGAATGTTATCCCCTCACTTGTAACTTCCCACACTTCCATTCCCACCCTCCCTCCCTCTTCTGCCCTATTCTCCTCTGCTAGACCTCTGACAGAAGGGGACTTCCTCCCCCACCACATGGCCACAGCCTATCAGATAGCCTGCTTCCCCTTCCTCTGGGTGCCTGCCAGGCCTCTCCACCAAGGGGAAGTGATCAAATCAGGGGCACCGGAGTTCATGTCAGAGGCAGTCCCCACACTCCCCACTACTGTAGGGAATGTAGTCCATTGGCTAGATCTGAACAGGGCCTCTAGGTTTACTACATGCTTTGTCCTGCCCCCCTGGTTGCAGAGTCACCAGCCTTGATGGTCTCCTTGTGGGCCTCCTGAACCCTCTGTGTCCTTCCATCACTCCATTTTTCCATTGCACTCTCGGTGCTCCACCTGGAATCCTGCAGCACATGCCAACATCTGTCCTGATCTTCTGCTGGGTGGAGTCTCTCAGAGGACATCTATGTTGGGCTAATATCCACTTATAAGTGAATATGTACTATGTGTGTCTTTCTGGACTGGGATACCTCACTCAGGATGATCATTTCTAGTTTCATCCATTGGCCTGCACATTTCAAGGTTTCCTTTTTTTTTTTTTTTTTTTTTTTTTTTTTTCTTTTTTGATAGCTTAACAGTATTCCATTGTACAAACATGCCACAGTTCCTTTATCCGTTCTTCTCTTGGAAGACATCTAGGTTGTTTTCAGATTCTGGCTATTACAAATAAGGCTGCTGTGAACATAGTTGAGTGATTCATAACCTCTGCAATGTGTCAGATACACATATGGAATGGATCTCAGTTTCTCTACATTTTCTTTCAACAAAACTTCTTTGACTTATTCTTCTTAGCATCATATTAGACTTATTCCATGTGTTCAGTTGTAGCTCATCAAGGCAATTTAATTTTCCAAAAACACTGTACCAGAACCCAAAACATGCTAGCAAGGGCATTTAGCAAATATGGCTTCTGCTTTTCATTCCTGCCATTGATGGTGACAATTTTGTATCCCAGTGGTGGGAGCTCAAGTTTACAACATGATCTGATTGGTCAATTGACACAAAAGGGAAGGGAGAGGTTCAGGAAACATAAGCCTTTGTCAAGCTGAATCCCTTTGATAGAAAAAGATCTTACTCCAGGAATGGGGGTGAACATCTGAATTCCCAGCACTGGAGGAGGCAGAGGCAGGCAGATCTCTGTGAGGTGCAGGCCAACCTGGTCTACAAAGTGAGACTAAGACCATGAAGGCTACACAGAGAAACCTTGTGTCTAAAAAAAAAATTTATGAACGTATGAAGCTTTCTAGGACTAACACAACTGCATCTCACAGTTAAGTTGCTTAGCACTATTCCCTCATTTCCTGCACCTCACACTTGCACTGCGCCTTGTGCACTATTGCCTATTTCCCTGCATCTCACAATTATCTCATTCTCTGGTGGTTGAGTCACAAATCTAGAAAGATGGGGATGAGCAGAAACATCTGTGAGGTTTCCTCCCCTTCTTACTTATGAGTCTCTATTCCTTTGACTTTCTGATATTTGGATAGAGAATTGGGAGATGTGAGAAAATTATGATTTATTGCTGATTAAAACACAAAATTAATTCCCTGAGGACAGCAAGATCCTCTCACAAAGGACAAGATAATTATTTCCTTAGACACACAGTTGAGATGACTCAGAATTCAGTGCTTTTAGCAGTTAAAAAAAAAAAAACAGTGCCGGATATGGTATCTCTTATATTCATTGATGATTCAAACTATGGTTTTTACCAAGAGGCCGGCAGGAGTGTCCCAGCTCAAAGACACCCCTTGTGAAGAGCACCAAATCACTCCTGCTTCCCTCTTGGGTCCTCTACAAATTCTTATTTCTTTTGTTCAAGTTTGTTTGAAATCCAAATGACTTTCTTCACCTGAGGAATGACATATCACCTTCCCTTCCTTTTCACCCTATACAAAATTTCCTCTACCCAATAATCAAGGAATAAGCTAAGAAGACATTTTCTTCATAAAGTCGGGAGAGAAGTGGTATGGGGGCAGCTCATCTTATCTTCTGATTCTAAGGAACATAAGCTTTTGACTTCTTTCACTCTTTGATCTTTAATGGCATCATGCTTGCCAGATGATCTCACAGTTCATGACATTACTAGAGAGAGTAAGTGTTCCTTCCAGAGTTCCCAGCCTTATCAGTAAAAGAATTCTTGAGCAGACTCAGGAGGAAGTTTGAAGACAATTTTATTAAAGATTGAAGGGAAAACGGAAGAGCAAGCAAGTTGTGAATCTTGGTAGTTGCCTGGAAGAAGAGTAGCAGGAAGTAAGAGAGAGAAATCCATGTCCTGTGAATTAGCATCTAAGAACCCTGACAGTTCCAGCAGTAGAATCTGGGAAGCAGCTGAACTGGACATCAGTGGAGTGAGGACGCGGAGCCCAACTTCATCCGTTTGACCACAGCATTAGCAAAATTAAAAATTGTATCTTGTCTTTTTGTATTAAAATTTCAGTTTATATTTCTGTATAATATAACAAAAAATTTAAAATAACAACCTAAACAGGCTTGAGGAGAATTTAAAAAGAAAAGTAGGAATAAATTGAAATAAAAAAGTATTTGAAATATTTCATGTGATAGCTAAAATAATGCAAACGAATTGTATATTTCTTAAATCCCCATGCAAACCAAAAAGAGTTTAGCCAAAAATACAATCAACTAAAATTAGATTATCTTAAATTTTCACGTAAAATTATTTATTGGTACAGCCTAACACTGTTACATCAGAATTTCTGCAGGATGCAGTAAAAACTAAAGCCTCCCAATAACTTCTTCCTCTGTGGAACTGTTGTGCTGTGAATATTTTCTCCACTTGCAATAACCTGAATATAAATTTTCATTCTTATACAAGAAACCACAATTTTATAATTATTTTTGGATAGTTCTAAATATCCCACTGCGTAGTAGGAAGTGTTTTAAAACTCATAATTAAAGCTGTCTTAAAATTTAAAGATTCCAAATCTTAAGTTAAGCCCCTTAAGTTTATATCTTTAAAGGTTAATAACCACTGCAGCATATTTAATGGGTTTTGTCTGTTCTTTGGTCTTCTGTTTTCCCTTGGTTTGATAAAAGATCAGCCTCTGGCAAGAAAAAATAGTTAAAAGAGGCTCCTCTGTTAAAGGCATTGTCTTATATGATATAAAGACAAATTTTATACAGCATACCAAACTGCTAATGTGTAATTAGTACTGAGTGGTCATCAGCTTGACATCTGGAAATATAGCTATGTCTTCGACATTCTCTGCTGTTAGATATGTCACGATCTATCCTCAAAGTGCACTACAGTCATGCGTAATGCCGCTCCCTAACTAGTCAGCTACAGACCACAGCCCCAGGCATACCATGGGACCTTAGAAACTCCGGAAAACTACCACTGCATCACTCTGAAACTTGACTCTATCAAATACCTTCTTATGCATTTCCTTTCTAGGAATCTCAAAGAAGTTAAGCACTACTAAAAATGGTCCTGCTTGTGCCAGCAAATGATTTGGGAAATTTTAATATTAATCATGTTACTGAAATCTCTCGCTATCCAAAGAGTCAAGCTATTATGAAATGACACAAATCAGATACTTAATTGACAAATAAATAAATAAGTAAATAGATAAATAACTATGAGGATAGCTACACTGACCTAAATCCTCACATACTATTTAGCTATAATAACTTTAAATTAAAAATAAGTTTTATTTTAAAGGTTAATGCTTTTCCCCCTATCCCAAAGCATCTGCCCTAAAGGAAACACAACCTAAAGTAAGTGCTGAATAAAAACAAAGGAGCCTGGTGTTCTAACATGGAGGCAAGGGTATGCTTATGTCTGTCCAGAAAGTGAGCAGAGTACCAGACGGACCTACAAAGACCACTAGACGATGAGACATCTAAAACATCTGGCCAGAGACCACAGGATGAATGACGCATCTGAAGGCAAATGACAAATCCATCAAAGGAGATGTCCTAACAGGAAGAATAAGCTGACAACCTGGAGAGACATCAGAGCTTTAACTCATCAAGCCAAGCCTTTGGGAAAACAAGTGACTGTGTCACATGTTAATTTTTGTCAGTGCAGATTCCAAACGCCTTTGTCAGGGGAGATAAAGACACACCTATGAGAGGAGACAGTATTATATTGTTTTTCCCTGCTAAGAGTTATTTTTTATTTTTATTTTTTATTTTTGTGTATTATAATTTATTCACATTACATCTCGATTATTATCCCATCACTCTTATCTTCCTGTTCCCACCCTCCCTTCCTCTTCTGTCCTATTTCCGCCCCCCCCAGACCTCTGACAGGCATGCCCACCTCCCTTACCATCTGACCTCAGCCTATCAAGTCTCATAAGGATAGCCTGCATTCCCTCCCCTCGGTGTGCCTGCCAGGCCACCCCACCAAGGGGCAGTGATCAAATTGCAGGCAAGAGAGTTCATATCAGAGGCAGTCCCTGCTCCCTACACACACACACACACACACACACACACACACACACACACACACACACACACACACACCATGGAGAATGAGCTGTCCATCAGCTACATTGAACAGGGGGTTCCTTCTTTGCTTGCAATGTCCTTGGTTGGGGCATCAGTTTGTGCAGGCCCCCCGGGTCCAGATCCACTGAGCTTAATGGTCTCCTTGTGGAGCTCCTGACCCCTCCAAGTCTTTCTATCCCCCAATATATGTGGAATAGGCTATATCATATCTGTTTTGATCAAAGCAAAAATATTAGCAGAAATTAATCAAGATATGGGTAAATTAACGATGACTTTCCCCTTTCTGCAGCCCTCTGTTAACTACTATTATAAATCTCTTATGGTTGCCTGTATTAATTAAACTACCCATATCAGAGGTAATGCATTCAATGCTGGCCTCTAGTATAGCCACTATTTTCTTTTTTAAAAATTAGAAAGGAGGAGATATTAGGAGCACCAAGGTCTTTGTGCGCTAGTACTTTGTACACAGATCACTAGGAAAACCATGAATGTTAAACACACTGGAGCCTCTTCTCAATGGAGGAGATTAAATATAAGTTTAATTTCTGCAAGTGTGTGGGGGAATTTTAATCCTACTTTGGCAAGGAATCACATCCGAAGACCTGGACCTGTGTGATCCTGCTGGAATACAAACAGGCCCTTAGTATATACCTTTAATTAATATTTAAGTAATATTAGTCCTCTGGGTGGTATACTCACCTTTAATCGCTCTCACTAGAATATAGGTGTGCTTTTATTATAACCTTTGATGCCAAACAATGATGTCTAATTGAGGGAAAGATAAAGTGACAAATCAGAAAAATATTTGACAGAATGAGTCAGAAGTAGTATATGACCAAGTGTTACCAAAACTGATAGGAAAGAGAAACTACCTAAGAGAGCATCAGAGAGAGAGAGCGAGAGAGACAGAGACAGAGACAGAGACAGAGACAGAGACAGAGACAGAGACAGAGACAGAGAGACAGAGAACAGTACAGTTAGGTGCAGTTGAGTTTGTGCAGTTCAATTCATGGAGTTCAGGGCCAGTTTTTCCAAGCAGAACAATTCAGTGAGAAGTTGAGAGAAGCCAGTCTTGATCAGTCAGTTTGGGGAGGAGTTTTGAGCCAAAGCAGCTGAATTGAACCAGTGACTTAGAGTTTAGAAAGGGTGGGCATATTCAACAGTAAGTCTCAGAGGCTGAAAACACTCTAGGTATAAGATAGCAGGCAGAGGCTGGAAGCTGAAGATTTCAAGGTCCAAGCTTGCAGGAGATTAGATTGTTTGGAGGCTAGAAGCTTCCAGGCCTTGGCCTAGGGATAGCTACAGAGAAACAATCTGGGCTCAGCTCAAGTCATGTATTTGTAAAGCTTGGGTATAGTTCTCATGTCATCCCATTTTCTGAAGGAATAAAAAAAAATACATTTACAGGAGTGGATTTTTTTAATTACCTGGTGACCTTTCTGCTAATTGTGGCTGCAGACCTCAGCCACCTTTTGCTGTAGAAGCCGACCTCACCCACATTCCCTACAATGATTATTCCAGACCCTTCCTTCCATAGACTGCAACCTGTCTTTAGAGAAGATGTCCATGTATATATAGCATGCTGACCTACCTTATGCTATCAGAGACCTCATTAGGTTCTAAGCCTTTTGGCTTAGAACCATCACGGTCACATGTGCCTTGTAAAGTAGTTTCCATGTAGCTGCATCTTAAGCTTCATTGTGTGCCTGTAATTGGAATGATTACTTCCTGAGAACCTTTTCCCAAATTGTACTGTGTTTTAAATATGCTGATAAGGAACCACCTAGCACTGGACTTCCCAAAGTCTGATCCAGGTTGATGAAGTTATTCTGAACAGGGTTCGCATTCTCGTCTCTTCATGGGTCACTGCCTGTGTTGACATCTGCAGGTCCACCTTCAATCAGTGTCACCCAGAGCATGGAGACCTGAAGACATAGTATGAAATCCAGCCATTCCTGGGCATCTCTTGCAATGTACTTGCCAATAACACAAGTATAATGCAAGTGCTCTATCTCAATGTACTGTGATGCTTTTAAAAGTTTACAATGTGTTGGGACAGAAACATGAAATGGTTTATGAATCCTCATCTCCTCGGTATCATGTTAGACAGTTTGGCAGTATTCTATTCCCACTGAACCTAACATGGCTTCTCTGGATTCTTTCAACTTCATCCCATTGTGACATTATTTAGTACTTGTTCCTAATCTTCTGGTGGCTGATGTTACATAACAGGAAAGGTGGGGCTTTGCAGCTCCTACAATGCTGCTGCTTATTATTTGTTGTTCTGAAATTTCATCCCTTTGACTATGTGAGAATTAGATGGATGGTTCAGAGCAATTCTCAAGTTCTCACATCACTGATTTATGGCAGGATATCAAACATTTCTTGTATACTTGTGCTTAAAATGAATTCCCTAAGAGACAAGTGCCTGTCTTGGGCACTCTAGTGATTTTTATTGGGTATACCTCAAAATATCAAGTGACTTCATCAGGAGAAATTCCATGGTTACATTCCCCATATCAACTCCACTCTCTGCCATCTGTTCCTTCCTTTACAATCTTTTCTTATGCCCTCACTACCACAGAAAGATGACTCAAATCAGAACTTCTGCCAACGGACACAGTAGCATCCTGTGCATCCTGATGATTCCACTGTACTGTTTAGCTAAGGATGCCATCCTGAGTTTCAAGTATGATTTTTTTCTTGTTCAGCTAGTTCCACTGTGGATCATAAAATAAACATCATGGGAATAAACTGGCCTGAGAAAGGACTTGCCACTTTGACCTTCTTTCAACTCCAAGAGTAGTGTCCTTTATCATTAGTCATCATAAAATAAAAAAGTAGACCGTTTCTGTATCCATTTAGGAGAGACATGATGGATTGACAGTAGATCAGTTTGTCAACCTGCTCCTAGGCAGCTTAGAAAATGGGTTCATCTCACCATTGTATCATCATAAAAAGATTGCCATATTTGACCATGTCCCCTAGATGGGGAGGCCTGGTGGCACTCAGAGGAAGGATAGCAGGCTACCAAGAAGAGACTTGATACCCTATGAGCATATACAGAAGGAGGAGATCCTACTCAGTCATAATCAGAGAGAAGAGGAGTAAGGGGAAAATGGGAGGGAGTGAGGAATGGGAAGATACAAGCGATGGGATAACAATTGAGATGTAATATGAATAAATTAAGAAAATATATTTTAAAAAAGAATGCATCGGCAGATATTGCAGAGATCTCTAAACAATGGGAGAGAGCTCAGTAAACATCTTCACAGGCTCATTGTTGCTGAGTTCATTGCTTTGATAGGTAGAATACAGAAGCTTTAAGAAAAAAAAAAAAAAAAAAAAAACAAGATCTTTGGTCGTAAGCTTGAGAGCTGCTCACCTTTTCTGTATGTCTGATAAACACACTGCTTTTGTTAGTGCACTGTGGTGATAATCTGATAGAAGGGAGAAATTTGAATGTTTCACTGTAGAATAGCTACTCACTCACTGGCTATGACATCAGCCTAGAATCATAGGGAAGTTTGGGTGACACTGAGTGACAGACAGGAAAGGAAATCAGATTAGTAGGATGCTAAAAAAAAAAAAAAAAAAAAAAGTCAAGTTTTTTTTTCTTTCTTTTTTTTAATTAATTTATTCTTGTTACATCTCAATGGTTATCCTATCCCTTGTATCCTCCCATTCTTCCCTCCCTCCCATTTTCCCCTTATTCCCCTCCCCTCTGACTGTTCCCGAGGGGGATTACCTCCCCCTGTATATGCTCATAGGGTATCAAGTCTCTTCTTGGTAACCTTCTGTGCTTCCTCTGAGTGCCACCAGGTCTCCCCCTCCAGGGGCATATACTCTGGTGCCTTACATTTGAAAAAAGTCAAGTTTTTTGTTGGGTTTTTTTTTTTTTTTTTTTTTTTTTTTTTAGAAAAACAGGAAAAAGGTACATTGTGTTTACCTTCAAGCAGGGTTTCTTAGAAAATACAAATGCAGGAGGTAATGTGTTGCTTATCAACCTCAGGGAAGCTACAAAGTCTGAAGGACAGTTTGCTGATAGGAGGAATTTGGTGTAAGTAGTTTCTCCAGCAATGTGCGGAATGTAGCTGTTTTGGCGAATGTCAGACCAAGTGGGAAAAAACATCCATGACAAAATCCACCAAAACGTACTGATAAGTAATGAGCATCAGTTCCTGCACATAGAGAAGAGCAGTGATAGTGACAGACTTTAGCATGTCCTGGGTGGGCAACAGGCCCTGCTTCAGCTAATAGACAGAGTATATATTGTTCTTTCCCCCACGGAAAAAATTATGCTGAGCAGTGGATTCACTGCTAAGATTCATAGTGTATACCAGAGTTAGAGACTTCTCTCTCCACCGTGTGATGTAGCAGGAACTTGTGTAGGAAAAGAGAACATTTGGGGATGGAAACCACGCTGCCCTGGGCCTTTTCAGCAGACAGATCTGACCGGTAAAAAGGCAATGACCACAGGATAGCCTAGAAAGAATGGAGATAGAATCTTGAAGATACAGGAAAGAGCACATCCTGTTTACTCTTGACTCTGGCCTACGCCAAGCAATGTGATCTGCTCTACACTAACCCATTCCAGGTAATAAGCCAAAAGCCGCACTGATAATGATGGTTAATTACAGAGAGCTAAATAATGTGATGTCTCTCATTTACCCAGCTATACTCAACAATGACTGTAAAAAAAAAAAAAATTAAAGAAACAAGTAATGATATATTCTTGTTTTTACTAGAACACTCTTACTTTATTATTTTAAGTGCTAAATAATCATATCAGTCTTGTTCTATATAGTGCTTAGAGTCTCAGCTAGAGGAAGAGAGGAAAGGAAAGCCCAGGAGATACAGATGTGGCAGGCAAAAGCCAGATTCACTAGCTGAGTAGTCAAACAAACAAACAAATAAGCCAGTCTTCATTTGAAAAGTACATATGGTCCCGCAAGAAGACTCTTTCAGAGGATAAAAACTTCTTGAAGTGCCCTGCTCTACAGAGCTGTACCGGAAGTGGGAGTGGGTTCTGTGCTGGCAGCATGGGGCCGCAGCCCTCACTCCTCCTTCTCCCACCATGAGCCAGGGAAGTTCTAGGTCCTGGGCCCCCTAGATCCCATCTATGTGCCCTCAGCATCCTCGAACACATCCGTGCATGACTTACACCTCTCTGGCCAACGAGAGTTAAGTTCTGTTTCCTGGAGGTTATGCTGGCCCCAATCTGCGTGCTTCTAGTTTTTATCATCCTCTTTCTTCTTTGACCCTTCACGTGGCTCCAAGTAGCCGGTCTCACTGAGGAACAGCTTCAGGAACCAACTGCAGGATGGAAGAAGACTGTTTGCCACAGTGGGCTCTTGGTCTGAGCCGCCTGCTTCTTCCTGCTTGGCTTGCTCTAGATCCTTTCAGGGGCCAGGGAACCTCTCGCCCTGAAGTCCCTGCCCTGGTTGCTGGCCTCCACTCGACTTTCTTTGACCCAATTTCTCTATTCCCCTGTGACTGTGACCTGTCTAAGGTTGTGTATTGAGTTGAGAATCTTTGCGTGCCTGTCATCGGAGCCCTTCTCATTTCCATCAAGCCAACCTAGTATGCGGGCATGACCCAGCCTCTCCACACCAAGGACGTCAAGTGGTTAAGGAGTTCCAAAGGCAGGATACCTCAAAAGGTAAGTGGCCTCGGGTACTGTTTTTTTTTTTTGTTTTTTTTTTTGTTGTTTTTTGTTTTTTTTGTTTTTTTTTTTTTTTCTGAAGACACCTTTTTCAATAAGAAGGCTTTGCTGAAGTGCAAACCAGGAGCCTTTATTGCAAGGGTGCCTGTTCTCATCTAGTACCCCAGGAATTTGGACACCACTAGCGGAGCAAGGACGGGCCCTGGCGTACCCATAGTTCTCTGGCTTGCAGCTTCTCGGCCCTGTAGCATCGTGGAAGTAGAATTCAGCTCAGCCCTAATGAGAGTAAGCACTCCCACCCTTTATGCCAACAATGCCTGTCCAGAGAGTCATGGCACAGCACCTGGGCAATCTAGCCGCTGAATGTGAGTTTTTTGGGAAGCACACCTGTGATTGTGGTGGGCCAGCTGTGAGTAAGACTGGAGCCAGGGCTATGGGAACTGGGAAAGGTGCTATGGGAACAGAAAGCTGGCCTGTCCCCTAGCTGTGTAGACATGAGGGCAGAGGTGTTAAATCATCAAGCAAGAGGCATTCGTTGCCCAGCAGCTACAACTCTCAGATCCTCAGGCTATAGCTGATGCCTCCATCTACTTCCAACAGGATGCCAAGAGTTTGGTGGACTTCTGAAATGTGTCCCTGGATGGAGCCACGAGCCTGGCCAAGCTAACTCTCCTGGCCTTTGAGATCTTTGCTGAAGAGCAGGCCGAAGGACCTGACAACCTGCTGTACAAAGATGGCTTCGGCGCCATCCTCCTGAGGCTACAACTTTGCACACCAAGCTGTGCCATCCTAATTGCAGCCAAGGCCTCTCCCTGTGTCAATTCCAGAATTTCTCCCTCCATGATTTTCTGTGCGGAAAGCTTTTGAGCATCTACCCATGCCCCATCAACAAGCCACGAAGCACCTCCCAGATGCCAAATGCCTCATCCCCCACCCCCACAGACCCACTGCCCTGGCCAATGTGACTGTGCATGGCCCCAAGCAGAAAGATGACTGAGCACCTCAGCCCCCTACTCTTTCCTCAGCTCTAATGCAGGACTGCTCTCAGGCCAGGCCAGAAGGCTACTGAATGGCTCAACCCCATCTCGGCTCCTGTTTGATTTGTTGTTGTTGTTGGTGGTGGTGGTGGTGGTGGTGGTGGTGGTGGTTATTGTTTCTTTGTTTTAAGTTAAATTTAGTTTTTTGTTTGGTGGTGATTTTTTTGGTAAAATATTATTTTACATATGATTATATATCTACCAAAAATAAAGCTCAAAAACAAATAAACAAAACTTTCTGAATGCACTAAATCATAAAGTCAACCAAAGTATTGATAACTTTCCTGAATACAAATAATAAATTTCTCTAAAATGTAATCAGAAAAAATTACATTCAAATGGCTTCAAAGTCAAGTAAAATAACTAGGACTATCTCAAACCAATGTAGTGAAATGCTCAAGCTTTAAAAATTTAATGTAATAGAGAAATGAATGAAGGACAAACTAAAACTACTAAAAGATAGGAAAAGCCTCATATACACATTGATTAGCACAATGGACATTGGGAAAATGGTTCTATTACCAAGGTTTATGTACATACTCTATGCAATCCTATTAAAATGTGAATAAAATGTTTTCCAGAACTACAAAAACAAACGAGCAAAAAGTATCTGCTACCCAGAAGAATTGAAATTTTCTGAGTAGCCAAAGCAACTTTCACAAAAGAGCAATGTCGGACATATGTCTACAACCATTTTGTGTTTTTTTAAAAAAATCAGAATCTTTGTATCGAAAACTCACAGAACCAGTAGAAACACAGACACACATAACACCGTAGAAACCCCAGAAGGAAGCTCATGCACACACCACCACTTGTGTTTCCATATGTGCTCCAACATGTGTGTTGAAGAAAGAGCCTCCCAACCAACAACATTGGGGAATATTTATCTCTATGTAAACAAAAATCTAGATCCATTTCTCTCACCCTGCAAAAACTCAAGTCAAAACACATCTGACTTGAATGTAAGACCTAAAGCACAGGTGCTGCGATGTTAAAACGATTTCAACTTATACACAGAAATAAGAATTTTCTCTCATGGCTACAGTAGCAAGTCAGGGTGTCTTCCCCCTACCCAAAGACAAATGGAATTATATGAAAAATTAAAACATCTTCATATCAAATAGAGAAATACTATGGAGAGGGAAGATGAAGATGTACTGGATGAGTGAAAAATAGTTACTAATACATCTGACAGGGGATCAATATATAGACAGTCTACTTAACTCAAAAAAATTAAATACCAGAAAATCACCCAATCAAATGTCCAAATGAATTACAGGATTGCTTGTCAAAGAGAAAAATAAATATTTAAAAACATGTTTACTCTAGAAAACAGGAAAATTGGAGGGTCTGCTCAAACTACTACCCACATACCTACTGACACTTGATTGTTTGACAAAGAAGCCAAAACCATATAATGGGGAAAAAAGCATCTTCAACAAATGGTGCTGATCTAAGTAGATATCTACATGTAGAAAATGCAAAAAGATCCATACTTATCACCCTGCACTAAACTCAAGGCCTAGTGGGTCAAAGACCTCAACATATGACCAGAAACACTAAATTTATTAGAAGAGAAAGTGGGGATAAGCCTTGAACTCATTGGCACAGGATACAACTTCCTAAACAGAACAGCAGCAGCTCATGCAATTAACAACATTTAATAATAATAACAATTAATAAATGGGACGTCATGAAACTGAAAATCTTCTGTAAAGCAAAGGCTACTCTCAATAGAGCAAAATTTCAGCTTACAGATTGGGAAAAGATCTTTACTAACCCTACATCTGAAAAAGGGCCAATATCCAAAATATATAAAGAACTCAAGAAATATATAAAGAACACCAACAAAAGGTAACAAAAATGGGGCTCAGAGCTAAACAGAGAATTCTCAACAGGACTATCAAATGACTAAAACACACGTGAGAAGTGATCAACGTCCTTAGTCATCAGGGAAATGCAAATCAAAGGGATTCTGAGGTTCCATCTTACACCCATCAGGATGACTAAGATCAAAAACTCAATTGACAGCACATGCTAGTGAGGATGGGGAGCAAGGAGAACACTCTTCCTTTGTTGATGGGAGTGAATATTTGTACAACCACTTTAGAAACCAATCTGGTACATTCTCAAAATACTGGGAATAGCTCTACCTTAAGACACAGCTATACCACTCGGGCATATACCCAAAGATGTTCCACCATACAACAAGGGCATTTACTCAACTATGTTCATAGCAGCTGAACTGTTAAGTACATCTAGCCAACTAGAAAGAGCTGCTATAAAGTTATCCTCAGTTTCCGTTGTGGCGTCAGCCTTTGTAGGCGTTCGGCTCTTTTTAATCTGATTTACCTTGAGGCTCTCTCAATCAAAACCTGGAGCAGTTATGTATCCTGGTGTGTCTGCTTCTGCTGAATCTTTCTTGCTCTTGGGACTTCAGGTTCCTGTCTGTTGGTCATAGAGCACGGCATCTGAGTTGAAGCTGTTCATATGAAGGGGAACTTTGCATTCAAGGCTAGAAGTCGGTTAGCTCCATCTAAGCAGTGTGTAAACTGAGCTATATTCCTAGCTTTACATGGTAATGACAAATGTGACTATATCAAAGAAGAGACACAACACAAGAAAGAAGAGGTGACATCACTGAACAAAACTCAGAAGTGCATCTGGAAATGTTTGGGCAATGGAAAATCTCTCTGAGGCAGTAATGGGGAAAACTAGCAGGGAGGGTAAGAAATGATCCAGAAGATCTGACCAAACATGACCTAAATCTCACACTTCAGCAAAACACATTGTCCACAAAGAATGTGGCATGGTGGTCTTCAAACAGAACCACAGATATTTTGGGGGTCTGGTATAAGTCACTCAATATAATCTTTTCTAAGTCCATCTATTTACCAGAGACTTTCATTTTTTTCTTTAGACCTGAATAATATTTCAATATGTATATGTATCACATTTTCACTATCCATTTATCTGATTTCATATTTAAGGTTGTTTTCATTATCTGTCCATGGTAAATAGGGTGGTAATGAACATGCCTGAGCAAGTTTGTATGGAGTAGGATATTGTGTCCTTTGAGCATATGCCATGGAGTGATAGAGCTGAATCATGTGATAGACTCCTTTTAGTTTTTCAATGATTCTCTACACTGAATTCCAGAATGACTATCAGTTTGCATTCCCATCAAAGATGAAAGTTTCTGTCTTTTTAAATATATTTTATTAATTTATTCACATTACATCTCAATTGTTATCCCATCCCTTGTATCCTCCATTCCTCCTTCCCTCCCATTTTCCCCTTACTCCCCTCCCCTATGACTGTGACTTAGTCCACAAACTCTCTTAGTCCACAAACTCATTAGCACAGACATACTAACACTTACAATAACATCAAAGACAACAATATGACTTGGAATAACTCTAACCAATGAGACAAATGACTTCTTCAATGAAAGATTCAAATATTTGAAGAAAGGCATATAGGAGCATCCCGTGTTTATAGCTGGGCAAAATTAAGATTTTTGAAAATGACCGTTCTATCAAAAGCAATCTACAAATTATATTCAGTCTCAATGACAGTACCGAAATTATTCACAGAAATAGGCCAAACCATCCAAAAGTTCACATGGAAAAATAAGGGACAGCCAAAGCAGTTCTAAGCAGTTATAACAATGCTAGAGAAATTACCATTCTGATTTCAAGATACCATTATATAACCATTGTAATACAAACAATATGGCATGACACGAGAATAGAGGTGGAGACATATGGAAGAAAATAGAAGACCTGAACATGACTACTCATAACTTCAGGCATCTGCTATTTGACAAAAAGGCAAGAGAGAGAGAGAGAGAGAGAGAGAGAGAGAGAGAGAGAGAGAGAGAGAGAGAGAGAGAGAAATAATCGCATCTTTAACAAATGACACTGGGGAAACTGGATAACCACATGCAGAGGAACAAAATTATACTCCTAACATCTGCTAAAACACATTAAGTCCAAATTGATCAACAATCTCAATTTGAAACATGAAACACTGAAACTGCTAAAATGAGAAATACTCCTTAAGATATAATGGTATAGGGCTGGAGAGATGGGTCAGTGGTTAAGAGCACTGGCTGTTCTTCCAGAAGTCCTAAGTTCAATTCCCAGCAACCACATGGTGGCTTACAACCATCTGTAATGAGATCTGATTTTTTCTCTTCTGGTGTATGTGAATGCAGAAAAAAAAGAAGATATAATGGTGTAAGAAAGGACTTTCTGAATAGGATGCTGTTTGTCTATCCTATTGGAATTGAGGAATTAAAGCCAACAATTGACACCTGGACTTCATAGAACTAAAAAGCTTCTGTTCCACTAAGAAACAATAAATTGAGTGCAAGAAAATCATGGAATGGGACTAGCTATAGTTCTCACAGAGAATTAACATCCAGAATATAGAAAGAACTCAAAAAAATCAAAGAGCCAAGGAAACAAGTGGCCTACTTAAAAAAAATGAGCTAGGGATCTAAGCAGAAATTCCTTAATAGAATTAATAAAAATAAGTAAGAAATACCTCAAATGTGTTTATCATCCTTAGCATTTGAAGAAATGCAAATTAAAACAACTTTGAGATCCCATTGCACCTCAGTCAGAGTGGCTAAGTGGAGAGGTTTTGGTTTGTTTTTTGTTATTTTTTTTAAATATATAAATAACTTTTTATTTCAAAGCTAAGGCTTTGTGTAAAACCTATTTTAATTTTTATTCATTTCTTTATTAAATATTTTTTTATTTTTTACATATACATTTATATTTTTACACATATATACAATAAACCAACAACAAGAAGGACCATGACACAATCAGGAATTATATAAATGTTACATTCTTAGTGTTTTGGCTATTTGTATTTGTCAGCCTTGAAAAAAAAAAAAATCTTGCCTATGTTGGTGAGTCTAAAATTCTGAATGTAAATGAATATCATATCTCAATGTTATCAACTTAAAACATCTATCTAGATTTAAAGTGTCTTAACCTCTAAACAAGTAAGCTTAATTGTAAAACTAAACTATCTGGTCTTCGACCCCATCAAAGACTTGAGAAGGAAAAAACAGGATCACCTGAATATACCAGGAAAGTAGGTTAGTAGCTTTCCAAATGAGAAGAGGACTCAGTTTGCTACCTGAATAGTCACCCAAAACTCTCTATAACATTGGAGCATCAAATTCAGCCTTCTGGCCCAATATATTTGACAGGCGTATTTGTAAAGCAGGAACTATTGAGGACTTGCTTACCCTGTCTTGGCAGAGTTTGGACATCGACTCTGCCTACATACAAGCTTGCTGCTTTTTAGGCAGAATTCTGTCAGTGATAGAAACATGGACATTTTCCCCAGTGGCTTGTTTGCCACATTTGAAGCCATCTTCAAAGGAGGTTCTTTGATGCTCACCATCCTCTTCAAGGTAGGCGGAATATTGCCAAGAGTTAACCTGTCTCATTGTCAGTGAATCTTTAAAATAATAAAAACATTTTTAAGTGTTATATTCTTACATTTGAATTCTATACCACTGTATCTAAAATTAAACTCATTTTAAATGTATATACAAAATTCTATACCAATCAATTACAAATAACCTTGTGAGTAACAATTGAGGCATAAAGTTGGGGAGTAGATTTAGTAATCTACATTCTTTTTTAATCTTCCCTATATAATTCTATATTCCTCCTTTCTTTTCATCCCCTATCTCCAAATCTAAGAATGGAAGATAGAGGAAAAGAGAGAGCTCTCTGAGTCCAACCTTGTTTTCTCTCTAAATAAGGCCAATAATAACTTGTAACCAACTCCCATTGAAAATAACCCTCGATAGCCCAAAAACGCAATCAAAAACATACCCGATCCCCATTAAAGGAAATAGGGCATCATTCTCTTAAGGTTTCTTCTGACTGATTTGGGAGGAATAATACCTTTGTAGGGGCCTAAATAAAATTGGGGAAATGATTAAACAAGCTAGAAATAGCATTTTTTGGTCCGGTTTCTAGTTTTTTGAGAGTATATGTGGATATGTTCATCTTAGCAGGCAAAGTGCCATAGTTGATCACATTGCCTTTACCATTAGAAAGGAAGCTGGCAGACGCTGGAGTTCTACATGCTTTCTCCTTTGTATTTGGTTTTGGACTCCATGGAATAATGTCACTAACATTTAGCATTTCTTCCTACCCCAGGTATCCAAATAAAGAATCCTAGTTAGAGACATGCTTTGAGGTATGTCTCCAAGATTATTATAGATTTTCATCATTGTGACAATCAAGTACTGTCAAAACTATAACCCCTATCACCTTGACATCCATCCATACAGCTTTGAAATCATCACTTTCCACCCCTTGTCATTACTGTTTATGACTATCTTGTGTTGCAAATTGTATTCAGTCTACTTCCTAAAGCCTTCAAAGTCTTCAACACTCCCAGCACTGCTCTGAGCTGCCAGGCTATCTCTTAACTGTGAGATACTATAAAATTAAAAAACAAAAACGTAAAACAGAACACAAAAGAAACATTCTTCTCCAAAAGAGAGGTGTAAGGACGCACATAATTTCTCTCTTAGGCCAGCTTCACTCATATCCATAGCTTACTATAAAAAGTAATTTGGTGAATATTAATGTGCAAGTATGTCTGCAATTTTTCATTTGGAGTCTTTTCTATAAATGGCAGGATAGAGTCATTTGTAGCTCTAATTTAGTTTCTCAAAAGTAATACAATCTGATTTGCAGAGTAACTACAATAGTTTGCCACCAATAGTGTATAAGGGTTACATTTTCTCAAATCTTAGCCACCATTTGCTAAGTTTTCTTGAGGATTGTGATTTTTGGCTTGAGAGAGATAGAACCTAATATAGTTTTAATTTGATTATCTATGTAGCTTTGTTATGCTGAAGATTTTCTCATGTGTTTACTGACCATTTACAGTTTAATGCTTGAGAACTATTTCCTTGTTCCATTAACCTATTAATTGATAAGGTTGCTTATGAGATGAAGTTTGTATAGTTTGGTTAAATCCTGATAGATAAGTTTAGGAATCCAGAATATGTATCAATTATCTTGAATATTTTTTGTGACATAGCTACATTCTTCATATTCAGGAAAAGAAGCTGAAATATATATATATATATGTATATATATATCACTTTAAAATCAATAATTAATGCTCATTTTTAACACCCTTAGGCATCCCATTATTTTATGCTGTACACATAATAAAGAGACTCTATTGATTTTTTATATTACAGAGTACAATATATATATGAATTTAGAAGTTTTTCATTTATTCTATAAGGCAATGGGAAAGCAGCACATTCTAATTTAAGGTCAAAATATGGCTGTAATTGAAAAATGAAATTTTAATAATCTGTTTTGAGTAGAATATTGGGATGGTTTAAAAGAAAAGAAAGATTATAAAACAAGGAGCCCCCAAAGATTGCCCTGAGTTTATTTTCTGTTGGCCATTTACTTCTGAGCAAACAGCCTACCCTTCAAAGATGGAGGAAAGAAAGATGGATATGAGACAACCAGGGACATCAACAGGCCATGGAAGGAGTCCTTCTGTGATGGAAAATTCTAACAAGACAGGCAAAGGTGTCTGCATGAGCAGGCTGTGCTATGTGGCTAAAGATACAATGTTCAATGACAAACTTGTTGATTTCCTGCCAACATGTAGACTTCTGTTTCAGGGTGAATGTTCAAACCATATAAACATTAATTCATAATTCTGAAATAGATGTAGGATGGATAGCCACAGTATGTGGAGGATATAGCACTCTAAAGGAGAACAGGTTTAAACTTATCTTAGGAGTAGATAATTGCCACAGATGGTAGGTATCCAATGTACATGATCTCCTTATAAGGAAACTGTGCTGTTGTATGTGTGTAGTGGAGACAAATGACATGTACCTAGGGCTATAGCCGCGTTAATGAGGCCATTACAGTTCCCTGAGGGAGTAGTGTCAATTGACTGTCATTTGAAATTCCACATACTCTCCTTCCCTATCATATGACCTGAAAGTGGTGTGATGGAGTATATAGGAGGTGGAAAGTTAACTGAAGGGGAGTCATCCCGTGAAGAAGCTTTTCTCCTTGAGTATCCAAGCTTCCGTGAGACTTCTCAGACATGCGTTTGTCTTTGACTCAGCAGTGCTCCTCCAGTAAGTGTCACATTTACTCATGTTCTTCTACATAGGATTAAGAAACGTATTGTTTTACTACGTTGAGTTTGAATGGCCTATTCTTCTAATGTTGGTGCCCTATCTGGGAAGAAGTGCCAGAAGGAAGGCGACATAGATCTGAAAAAACTTTTTCTTTGTCACTCTAAAATGTAGTTGCACAGTAAATTCTTTAACCAATAGTATTTAAAGAGGAGTCTTCCTTCTCCTAAAGACATGGGTCAATGTCTTGAGACATTTGGGGTTGTCTTAATTGACCTGGGTTAGAAACTGGGAGCTTTTTTGGTACCTAGTGAGTAGAATCCAGCAATGCTTCTATGCAACCTCCACGCAAAGAACAGTTACAAGTCAAGGTATGATTATTAATTCACAATTGCAGGGATTGAGATGTTTGCTACAATGAAGATATAGTGAGTCTATGGGTAATATTCTTTCCAGGGTCACTTCTACATGTTGCTAGACATGAGTAAATATAAAGAAATCTTCATTACAGGAGACTAGTAGAGGTAAGCCTGAAACATGCAAGCATTAGACAGCTTTCACAACTTCCTTCAACCAAAATATCAGTTCAACAAAAGGCTAGGGTTAAGATTTTCTCTCTAGAATCTTGGTATTTTCAAGAATAATGAGTTAGCTACAATGATGAGAGTTCACAAAATGAAAAACCAAAATCATTAGTCTCTAAAACTCGTCGTAGGTTGTGAAAGCCATACAGATAATAAATATGAAGAATGTGTGTGGGCACAAAATAATATTTGGAAATTATTGTGAATTTAGAAACTAAAAATATGTAATATAAATTATTTGACCATATTATATCATTTTTAGCAAAAAATTTAAAGATTTACTTTTATGGTATACAATTTTTGGAATATTTAGTTTGTTTGAATATTTCACTTTGGAGATTTTACTATGCATAAATCTTCACCAATTCCATACATTTGTAAAGGACATTTCCAACTACATTTATTAAAGGTTATCTGGACATTAGTGCCTTGAAACTCACACTCTGTATCTGAAATCTTTCAGGTTAATGTGTCTAAAGGCAGATAGACTTAAATTCCATATATACATACCTGCTTATCCTTTTGAGACTGCAAATTATTAATTTGTTAGAACTATGTCCCCATCAATATAATGAAAGTCAAATTAATGATGAAATGATCGATGGTCATTGTCATAAACTGAGAAGGTATGTGCTACACAGATCAGGAAAAAGTAGACACAATCAAACTCCTAGGCAATCAATGGCAATGTATCAGTCTTTATATGTAAGGCCAGCAATCCCAGGCAGCACTGCACCTAAGTACTACATCCTGCCACACAGATGGACAGTGATAGCTCACAGTCATGTAGAATGTGTGACAAGTAGAGTGCAATGTCCACAGTGTAGCCATTCTGCTTCAACATATTGATTCTAGGACTATGAAAAATCATGTAACTTTATTCCACCATCATTTTCATGAACATAATTTGATGATACATATGAAGGCCCACAATACTCGGAGGGTTATTGCAAACATTAGATTCAGAGAACCAATCTGAAGTTTTTTGGCAAAGGGGCAAAGCCATCACATGACTGTGGTGAGTTAGAGAAGCCATGCTATGGCATTGTTTCTGTGGGAGAACTGTTTTCATTTTCCATGTCAGCAATCCAGGACTCATGTGTTTATTTAGATCACACAGGATAATAAATCAAGCCAATGAGCTGTGCTGTCCTTGTCATGTCAGTGTCCAAAATGTTAGTACCTGACATTGAATTATAAAAGATAAAACTGATGAGAATTTTACACTGAAAATCACTAGAAACCCCCAAGACATTAACCCACCTGAGGAGAAAGACTAGCTCATCCTGGATCAGATTTAAGTTAAGATAGAAATGTTTGGAAGAATACAGAAGCATTCTTACAAGTGATAGAAAGATTCAGGAAGTCTTCTGTTTTCTTTTCAAACTATAAACCTGTGCAGGTATAATTAGTTATCTAAATCTACAACACAGAAGAAATTATTTCTTCACCAGGATGAAAGAATATTAACTTGTATAAGGCCCAGAGGACATCTCATGCTTTTCTAGACATGGTGACTGTTGGTAGCCTCATAGAGAGAAACCTTAGAGTGGCTCCTTTTTTCTTTAACAGGAACACTGCTCTTGTTGCTGGTATCCAACCTGCTCCTGTGGGAGGACATGGCCTCTCCTGTGAAAGCTGAAACATTGAATGTGTCCAACCAGACACTCTTCAATGAGGCAATCAAGACTTCCCAGGATATGAATCGCCGAATTCTCTTCCTGTCCACTCACTTTGTAAGTGTTATCACTAATCTCTGGAGCACTGGCAATCTGTTTTCCATGGCAGTGAAGCTGAAAGGGGAAGAGCATCATGGGCCACTTTTAACATGATATACTCTCATAGGGAAAACCTTACATCACTGAAAT
The DNA here is from genome assembly GCF_903995435.1 of Acomys russatus. Lineage (NCBI taxonomy): Eukaryota > Metazoa > Chordata > Mammalia > Rodentia > Muridae > Acomys > Acomys russatus. Next base: position 12,890,679 of record NC_067139.1, read on the forward strand.
GTGAAGTAATATAACAGCACACTTCAATGAAAGTCAAACATTCACTAAAAATACAATGTTTTTTCTTGATATTTTAACTTTTACTTTAATTTACTCTTGTAACACAAAGTCCCGAGGTATAAGGAAATGTTTTGGTCTTCTATTCCTTTGTATAGGGGACATACTAAGTCCTTTGATATCCTTCATTTAGGATGCTATAAATATCCAGTAAAGAAGGGCTGTTTCACAGTGAATTTGGAGGGTTGAATAGAATTAAAGAAACAAAGAATAGATGGGAAAGGAAGAAAAATAAGCAAGTGACTACAGAAATCCCTAAATGATAAGAACTATCATTGAATTAGTTCCAAGACATGAGTCTAGGATGGTGAATCACATTTAGAGTTGAAAGCAGACCCTCTATTCTTAGTGAAGATCACTTAAATTCAATATGCCATCTATTTTAGAGTAATATAAAAGGCAAGAGCAGATGGTACTTCAGTATATCTGTTAGCATGTAAGCATGTAAACCAAAATTTATAATATGTATTTCTATCATGCATTAAAATCACTTTGTATTTTTGTTTTGTTTGTTGTTGTTGTTTTATGTTTTTTCGAGACAGGGTTTCTCTGTGTAGCCTTGGCTGTCTTGGACTCACTTTGTAGACCAGGCTGTCCTCGAACTCACAGAGATCTGCCTGACTCTGCCTCCCAAGTGCTGAGACTAAAGGCATGTGTCGCCACTGCCCAGCTCACTTTGTATTCTTAATTATCCCAGCAACCTTTACAAACTTTCACAAATTTCTTTAGTAATAGTTTTTATGATAATGTGCTGAGTAAGTATACTGAAATAAATGAAACAATTTAATAATGACATATTGGCAAAAGTTTATGCAATTAATTTTTTTCTATTTTTAACTGACTCATTGTTTAAATTTTCCTAATTATATAGTACCCAGTAGTTTCGAATTCACTTTGCTATGATACAACTATTTTGTGAATTTATGAGCATATTTGGACAGTTTTGTAGATGCAGTGGGATTTGATAAAGAAGTTCTACTACTCTAATGACTAGTTAAGAAAACATCAGTTCAGATTAAAAAGAAATAAAAAATTAATGAATAAAAACATATAAGAATTTTGGAAGTGGCACAAATACTAGTTAAATATTACCATACTACAAAACTTATGTTTGCAACTTTGTAGGTTTTAGTGTCTACTTGCCATATACTCACTTTTAGAAAAGATGAGAATAGCAAGGAGGAAAAGAGGTTGATAGATTAGAAAACTGGATGACTCAGAAATTAGATTACAATTAAAATGGAAATAAGTAGATTAAAATAGTTACATTTCTAATTCTTTATTTTTATTTTTAGCATTAACTTTAATTTTCATATCTATCAAATACATTAATGCCCAGATCAATGATAAATTCACTTAATTTAGAAAAGACAACTAATTGTATACTTATCATTTCAGAATATGGTTTATGCCCAAGGCCGAGGATTTAACCAGAGGACCTTCAAATGCCACACTTCTTCCCTCTCTAGTCCGGAAAACAAGGAGCAAGCTGAAAATATCCAAGTGAGTTCTCAGCGTCGTTTATCACCAATACAACTGAAGCAGTGCACTGGTGCTCCATAATCTTATATTGCTTATATACATTATATTACAATATAATAGTATATGGCAACCACACTTACAGAAAAATAGATAAGGAATATGAAATAAAAGAAAAATCTTGAAAATTATTCATAAAATCATCACTAAGTAATATAGCAAATCTATAAACTATTCATTCAGAAAAACCCATTCTACCAATGCCTACACTGCAGTAAACGTGAATGAACTCCGAATCCGTGAATCCATACATACAGATGTATATGCAAATGAAGCAATAATAAAATTGTGTTCATAATATGTTACATTAGGTCCTATGTTGGCAGAATTGAAGATTACTGAACATTATACCATCTATTCTTGACGTTTCTGTCTCTACATGATCTACTTCTCTTTTCTTACATAAACACTCAGTCCTCTCTGATCTCTTCACCTTTACCTATGTCATTACTGGAAGCCTGGAAGTCACCTGAAGAACAGAGTCCTGTAAAATGTCATATGATGTTCCTCAAGATAAAACCTTATCCTCTTATCATGAGGAGTGTACAAACCGACTCTAATGTGTAATGGCTATCATCTCTAACTTTTGATTCCCTTCCATTAAGCAACTAAGGTGATTGACAATGAAAATTATTATATATCCAAAATGTCCCCCACAGATATAATCCAGTTCATTGTTTTTCTTGATGATACTAGGATTTTGTATGTCTACGTGCTTTTACTGTGATTATGATGATGATGATGATGTAAAAAGGGAGGTCAAAGAAGAAATGACAATTGTTTGGAGCTACTACTTTGCTAGAAATTTCATAAAACATTCTTCTGATATTTCTGAATTTAATCTTGTAAACATTCTACAACATGAGCACAGTGGCTACATTTAAACTTATAAAGTCTCTAACAACAGAAGAATGTTGTAAATATGTATAGAATGTCCAAAGGAGGCCTGGATCAGCCACTTGAGGGAAAGCTGCCTACATCTAAGCCTGCTGTGTTTCCTTTATTCTAATGGAACTGTTCAACTGTGATTGCTTAGTCGGAAGTCCTCCTGAAGTTGGTGCACAGTCTAATGCAAGCCTGGGTCAACCCTCTGTACCATCTATGGGCTGAAATGGGTGAGAGGCTGGGATACACTCCTTCTAAACTCACAAAAGCCTTGGAGATTAAAACTTTACACAGAAGTCTCCTGAAGACCCTGCAGAAGATAACCATCAATGTAAGCACCTTCCTAAATTTCCTTGTCTTTCTCACATAGGAATGGGATAAACTGTGTAATGGCAAATGAATTTTGAAACACTTTCCTTTGCAACAGAAATGTGGTATCCAATTAAGTCAATATCTTCACTACAATATTAATAACACCCAACCTTCTCAAAGGCATTTTATTTGGTATCTCACTTCCCTGGGATTTCGAGAGAAAAATCTCACTGTGGTTTGGAAAGCATCTCTCTGGAAAGAAAGAGAGATGTCTAACTATCCCAGAAGATTTTATTCCAGCCAATGTTGGACTTTCTACACCTTAACACACCCAATTCCAATCTTCACTGGGCCGAGGGTTTGAACACATGTACTATATGGAGTGCTTATTTGCTAGAAAGGGAGAAAAGAATAATAGTCTGGTATCTGAATCCGAAAATCACAAAGGCAAGCCACGAGTAATCCTGAAGAACTGTAAAGCTCAATAATTGACAGAATTTATGCTAGCCCTACCATGTTCCTTGATATCAAATTACTAGCTTCCCACCTATCTGTTCCTATGCTGTGTGAGACTTCTCCTGGAGAGGCAGAAGGCAAACAAGTCCACTCACTCCAGAAAGGGAACCCATGGCAGACTACACTGAAATCCACTTTGTTGAAACAATAGGTTTATACTAGAGTCCTAACACAAATATGGTTGAGAGTTACTTGCAAGAGAAGAGGTGACTCACAAGCAGCTGTATCCTGTATCACAGTAAAGTTCCACCCCAGTCCCAACACAGATGACAGTCAAAAAGCTAAGTCCTGAGATCTCTCTGCACAACTTGCAGGAAGCTTGAGCGGTCTGAGAGACCTTCCTCCATACAGTTCATGTGCCAGTATCTACAACACTAATAGTTGTTTAGTGTGTCTGTGAAGCTGGGAGGCACTTTGAGAAACTTCCAAGACTTCACATTCCCAGATATGGAATTGTATTTTGGGTTTTTTTTTTTTTTTTGTTGTTGTTGTTGTTGTTGTTTTTTTTTTTTTTTTTTTTTTTTTTTTTTTGAATCTTTGAAACCTGCCCCTCTGTCTTTGGGGTAGTTCTTGATTGGGAACAAATTGTACAATGTCCAGGAAAAATAAACTTCAGTAGACATCAGTCTCATGACACAGAATACATCAATGTGCCCCACTTCTAGTTTTAAATGGCTACCATATTTTAAGTACTTTGTGTCAGATAAATAAAAATCCATTGGTTTGGTTGAAGTTTTACAATATTAAATTCTGATGAAATTGAATTTACCCTGTAGAAGAAATAGGATCCCAAACTCTGTAATTAATACTTACCTATTATTTTCGTTGATTAGGGTACTTCTGTAATCGAAGCAAATGGGAACTACCCTGCTTGGTCTGAATTGGGATTCATGCAGTCGAATAACAGAGACACTAAATATTTTGCCTTTTTTAAACTGTTTCACTGCCTGCAAAAGGACTCAGAGTGTGCGGAAATGTTGCTAAAGCTCCTGAATTGCCGACTGTTCCAAAGAAACTGCTAAGAGAAAATCCTTTCCTTCTGCCTCAGTGAGAGTTCTCGATGATACACTTGTGAAAAGCTTTGTGTTTAACATATCTATATGTTAAACATGTGCCTAAGTGTAATTGCTCTGCTCTTTAAAATAAAGAAAGTAAGCTAAGGTGCTTAAGATATCCTTTGTTGATTTCATTCAAAGTTCACTAAAAGCATTAATGATTTCTTACTATAAATGTCACAGACATCAGAAGTTATCCTGCAAATAATATACATTGTAACAAAACCTTAGGGTCACAAAATGTTACATACATGAAGTTGTTCGGCTCAAAGGATGGTATTGCTATCAATAAGTTCACCTATAAACCATAAACATGGAGATCTATAGCTACATTATGAAAGATGACCACTCTCTAACCTGGCATTTGTGCCATATCCATAGACAATAACATTATAGTGAATCTGTCTTGTCCTTAAGTACTGTAAGTTTTTTTAAAAATCTGAAAACATGAGAGCACAAACAAGTGTCTCTGGGTTTCACTACAACTGTCTTTAACCCTGATCTTCTGAATTGTCATCCTTTTTCATCTTCTGGAAATAAGCATATTCTGTAGTCTCCCTTGGTCTAAGCAGAGGTCTCAGGAGTAGTTTCAACTTTATCACATTCATTAGTTGAAAACAAGTTATTCTCTGGTGCTTCAAGTCACAGAATTAGAAAGGCAGAAATGATTGTTCTTACAATATTTCTTCTATTTACTTCTTCCAGACTTCCTCTTTTGCTTTGTATCCTCTCTAGCTCAGATCTTTAAGGATGGCTTGGTTGTCAGGCTGATTTACAAAACATACCATGCAAGCGTTTTCCAGGGGTTTCTAGACAATGGGAGCTGGCCCAGCCAACATTCTCATACACATTAGAATTAGATTTAAAAATAAGTAAAAAAAAAAAAAAATAGTATCTGACTGATAAGATGCCCTTACAATTCTAACTTTGGCTAAAATCTAAGAACATCTTAACCTTTAGACACTTATAACAAGTTAACACTCCCACTGTCCAGATTTACCCGGTGGTCAGCTAATTCTCCACATAAGGAAGGGCCAGCCTGGAGCAAGGACAGTCTCTGACATGAACTCTGGTGGCCGTGATTTGATCACTGCCTCTTGGCGGACGACCTTGTGGGCACACATAGGAAAGGGAGTCAGCCTCGCCTGATGAGACCTGATGGCTGAGGTCAGACAGTGGGGGATCTTGACAGTTGCTGGGACTTGCTGCTGGACTCCTGGTGGAGCACTGAAAGTGGTATGGAAGAATGGGGGGATGGAAGGACCCAGAGGGTTCAGCCTCACCAGGAGACTATCAAGGCCGGTGGATCTGGGCCTGCCCAAACTGTTGTACCAACCAAAGTCAATGCGTGCAGTATACCTAGACTCCTGTTTAGATCTAGCCAATGGATGGCTCATTCTCCAAGATGTGAAGAGAACGGGAAACTGTCACACATGTGAACTCTGGTGCAGAGGCCTGGTGGGCACAGAGAGGAAGGGGAAGCAAGCTAACAAGATGAGACCTGATAGGCTGTGGGTCACATGGTGAGTGAGGAGGGCCCCTTCCCTCAGATTCTAGGGCAGGGGAATAGAGTGGAAGAAGGAAAAGGGAGGGGACCAAGTAGTCAAGTACATGGGTCTATCGGGAACATTTCGAATTCAAATCACCAGAACTACCATATTATCAAAAAGTGCAATAAACTATCATCAAGCATGACTAATTTATTGTCATTGCGGGGATGCAATGATTGTTTTATATATACAATGTAATCCAGGAAACAGATTTTTAAAAACAAATCACGTGACCACTCAATATATAACTGTAAGATAACTTTTAACATTTCTTCATAAACCCTAAATAAAATAAATTGAAAATTAGAAATAGAAAAAACATATCACAATATAAACAAGGCTACATCTGAGAAATATATACCAGGTAAATGAGTTTAAATTACATTTTTCCCAAATCATGGTGTCCATTTTCTCAACTCATGTTTAATATAATGCTTGAAGTCCTAGCAATAAGCAGTAAGACAAGAAAATGTGAAATTCTAAAGATCATTAGATCTCTGGAATGACAATAGCTTTACCACAGTCAATAATCTTGTCACTGTGCTGTTAATTTAGGTTCACAAGTATATTATTGAAAATATTAACTATATGGTATTTATAAACAAACAATACTCATTTTAAAGAAAATATTTAATATTTCTTACTTCATGGTGTTCAAAACACACACACACACACACAAACACTAGTACATATATGTATATATTAGCAAGCCTTGAGTTTATAATGAGAATGAGACAGATTGAAAACTGACGATCTAGGAATTTAAGATCAGATGAGTCAATGAATGAATAAATTGTAGGGAAAAACCATGAAGGAGAGGATTAGTTAAGATATTATTCCATAAAAAAGGGAGGGAACAAAGCATGTGTAGTCTTTTTTAAGGATTTCTAGTTTTTAAAAATATACACTTTTTTACTAAAACATGCTTATGTTAATTTCCTCATTACCTTCTCTGCCTCCAGCTGCATCCAGGCCTCCAAATATTTCCATTTGTAATATATCTACTCTCAGAAATTTATCAATGAAGGAGTAAGGAAAAATTCTCTCAACAAAGAAAACAGATGCACAGCTAAATTGTACCAAACCTTGAAAGAAAAGTTAATGTCAATGTTCTTCAAAATTTTTGATGAATACAAACATAGAAACCACTACAAATTCACTTTAAGATGACATGTAACCCTGATACCAAAAAGTGGACACAAGAAGAAGAAACAACAAAACAATAAAGCAATTATAAACTATGCAATCAATACATAGTGAAAAAACTGAGTAGATAATCATCAAAAGACTAATACATATGACAAACTATTTTTTAATTTAAGCTTTATTTGACAAGACAAAAACAAATAAAAACTGATTTAATATCACTATCACCCGAGGATGTAAGGAAAGAATAACACATATGGAGCCGGTAAGGACACAAATTGATATAGCGACTGTAGAAATCCCTACGGAATACATCCAAAACATTAGACTAGAAGAACTAGAGAAGCTAGCTAGGCCACTCATATGTATATTCCAAAAAGAATTGTAAGTCACCATACCACAGATATGTTTGCACATCCATGTTTAATATTGTGTTCTTTACAACATACAAGGTACAAAAACAGCTTAAATCAGTGGTCTTCAACCTTCTTAATGCTGCAACACTTTAATGCACTTTAATGTTTCTTATGTTGCAGTGACCCCCCCAACCATAAAATTATTTTGTTGCTACCTCATAATTGTAATTTTGCTACTGCTGTGAATGGTGATATAAATGTCTCATATGCAGGTTATCTGATATGCAATGCCCAAAGGAATCATAACCCACAGGTTGAGAACCACTGGTATAAATGTTCATCAACAGATAAGTATAAAATAAAAATATGATATATATATATATATATATATATACATATATATACAAAATGAAATTTTATTCAGCTACAGAGAATAGAAATCGATGGAAATGGAAAATAACATGTTAATAAAAGCAATCCTGTTGTTAAGCCGGTTTCAGAAAGAAGGGCATTAGTCATTTGATTTCTTTTGAAGAACTCAGATAAATACATTTGTATAACATAAAGCAAGAGGAGGAACAGTGAGACACACGGAAGCGCCGTGGGGGCATTGGGAGACAAGAAGTGAGATAGCAATAAGAGAGAGGAAAAACAGTGTCACATTTTCTCCCAAATACAGAATCTAGATATTGTTTCTGCGTCTGTCTGTCTGTCTGTCTGTCTGTCTGTCTGTCTGTCTCTCTCTCTCTCTCTCTCTCTCTCTCTCTCTCTCTCTCTCTCTCTCTGTGTGTGTGTGTGTGTGTGTGTGTGTGTGTGTGTCTGTGTCTGTGTCTGTGTGTGTGTTTGTGTTATATAAACAGAAATGTGATGCTTGGGGGAAGGAAGGGATCCAGAGAGATATGGGAGACAGAAACTAGAGAAGGCAATAATAGGAAAAAGAAAACAAATCATGACATATTCATCAAAATATTACATAATGAAAACTAAGATTAATATTCTGAACTAGAAGAAAGAAAAATATAGAAACGAAAAGCCAAGAACACAATAGAGGGTAAAATGCACATAGGAAGTAATAGCAGTTGAGACTTCTTGTCCAAGCTCAAGCCAAAGTGCCAGTATCAAGATAAGTGGGCATAATGTCCCACCTCTAGCTAAGAAGCTATTGTTAATTGCTGTGAGTCAGTTTTCTTTAAGGGTATGTCTGATTGATCATGGTCTGGTGGAAGGCCACATGCCCAGGAGCATATTAGCAGCAGAAAGTGTGTTTGACTAGCTAAAAAGAAATAAAAGAGGACACCAAACTGCATGGGTATGGAAGTGTCTGGATTGGAGAGAAGTTTGGAAGGTAATAATTGTGATCAAAATTCACTGTATGAAACTCTCCAAGAACTAATTTAAAAGAAGAAAAGGGGCATTCCATATAATTATTACTTTTGTAAAAATATAAAAAGGGTCATTATTATTATTTGATAAAATAGACCTCCAAAACTTATTACAGATAAAGAAGGTATAAAGACATTAACTTCTGTATCAGTCACTGTTCTATTGCTGTGAAGAGACCATGACCAAGGCAGATCTTATAAAAGAAAGCATTTAATTGGGGCCTTGCTTACAGAATCAGAGGGTCAGACCATTATCATTGTGGTGGGGGCATGGTGGAAGAATTGTGGCGCTAATGGTGCTGGAGCATTAGCCAAGAGTTATATCCTAATCATCAGGCAGTGAGGCAGAGAAAGAGACAAGGACAGAGAGAAACAAAGAGAGAGACAAAAACAGACAAACAGACAGAAAGAAAGACTGGGTCTAGCATGGGCTGTTAGTACTTCAAAGCCCACTCTCGGTAACATCCTTCTTCCAACAAGGCCATACTTTCTAATCCTTCTCAAATAGTGTTATTCCTTTGTGATGGAAAATCCATTATGATGTGCTACATAAAAGCACATACTAGTGACTGATGCAAAAGTTGGTATAAAGGAAGTGATGTAGATCAGTAACAGATTGTGCTTGATGGAGATTACTTCTCAAAGCATCAGTATGGGTATGCCCTCTCATGGGCCTCCGAGAGCCCAATTCCTATCTACAAGAGATATAATGCAGTTGAAAGTACAAATTAAACATTCCATATACAAAACTCTTGAGTAGAGGGCTAGAATTCCTACAAACCCAGAAATGGTATGTTGTAATGGTTTTCCCTATAAAGCCAAACTCCAATGAACCCAATTTCATAGAAAACATACTGATAAAATTAAAGACACAGATTAGCAGTCATCTGCACAAAACAGAGAGACTTCAGAATTTAATGACTTCTGTCAAATGATCCTAAGAGATATCTACAGAATATTTTACCCAACTAATAAAGAATATCTGTTCCACTAAGCAGCATGTGGAAGTTTCTCTAAAATAAAATACATACTAAATCACAGGGAAAATCTTAAGAAATACAGAAACTTTAAAATAATTTTATGTATCCTAGCTTACCATTATGTAATACTTCTTAAAATGTAGTACTGTCATTTTGCTAGATGTATAATCCCTAACTATATTATAAATCATATCCTACAACTATACCAAAAGCTGGATGTGGATATCTGTACCTATAACCACAGGTGTGTGGGAAGTGGTGACAGGGTGACCCCTGGTGCTTGCTGGTACCAGATTCACCAAAAGAACTTGTCTTTAGGGAGTAAGGCATGGGGATGATAATACAGGACACCCAACATCCTCCTCTGACCTCTGCATGTAAACATAGACAGTTGCATGTGTATACAACACACACACACACACACACACACACACACACACACATACACACACACAAAATTAATCAATAAAAAGTGAAAGAAAACCCCTTCCAATGGTGGATGTATTTCTGGGACACAGGGTGTATCCTAGAATTGGAAAGAATTGCCTGAGGATATGAAATATCTGTTTAACACAATGTATTTGGAGGAAATGAAAATCTGTGTGGGTGAACATTGCTTGTGCCACCCTAGACTCTTTCAACAGAAAGATTAGAATGATAAAGAGTTAGTGCTAACAGGGACAGCCTGAGGCCAATCATAGAGAGCTAGCATAAGTAGCAGGCTGAAGTAGATGAATTCAATTCTTGTTCCTCCACACCCCACTTGACAGGCCAGGCACTGTAAACCATCCCAACTAGCCAGGTCCTTGGCACTGTGCAACCACTCTACAAAGCTAGTGGTTAATGAGAAGTGACAGTATGTGGCCAAAAGCTTTCTATCTATCTTATTCTAACCAAAATTGCTCCTTGATTGGGACAAGTGATGAAATCTTTTCATATTTTTGTTAGAACTTGTCAACATTTTGTTGCTATTTCCTTAGATGCTGAGTATCAATATCACTTTGCATGTGCTTGGAGTTTATATCTACCATCTATAAGAATTTGAATTGTACAATGTTAACATCTAATGTCTTACAGACTTTAGATATAGTCTAGAGGAGTACACGATTACAAATTTGAAAGAAGGTTCCAGGTACAGTAGGAAAAGATACACTGAAAATGCATAAAGTTATTGAACTATCCCTGTGTCTGAGTGGAAGCTTCCTATGCATTATAGCCAGTAAGGCCTTTATGGATCTCCACACTACACAAGCTAATGCCGCTGGTGGCATGCCAGAACTAAAGTGCAAGAGACTCTCTGAAGATGCCATATGCTAACTCTGCAGCAGAGGAGAAATAGGGCTAGGTTTGACTTGTAAACTGCAACTATGCTGACTGGCTCTCATAATGGCAGAGAGCACTCAGCTTGAAATTAAAGTGATATTTCTGAATGGGCCTAGTCAACTCTATGCTAACACAATATCCTAACCATGAAGGATGTGACTACTCATTCGAGAATGACACAACTGTTGCAGGTACAATTAATTACTTTCTGATTGGATTTCCACACGGCTCAAGTGGACAGACTGATTCGGGTTCTGTAAGCCTAGCTGAAAATCGGTGCCAGGAGATGCCCTAGTCTCCAATGTGGAGGCCATTGCCATTTTATTCAATGGGCATTTTATGTCCACTAAACTGCTTTCTTAACATCCAGTTTTACATCCATGCATTGCTCATTACTATTTATGAGTACAACAATTTACAGTGTTCTAAGGATATTAGCAGACTCTTAAAAGGTTATACTGCTGAGAATGAGTGGCTGATACTGGGCAAGTTTGGTAAATACATAGAAAATCATCAAACACATCTATTAACCCACCATCCTAACAAAAGAGAACATTACAGAGAAGTTCACACCAAAATGTAAGTGCCAGAGTGAAGTAAAGAATGAATTGTTAACAAAATAGCTACTCTTATCTGGCTGTGAAATAATTATTAGTTACAATGGCTGTGGCGATTGATCTACAATACAAACTCATAATCTAGCAAACAATACACCTATAGTTAGACCCATGATAATGAGGCTGTTGACCTCTGCTGGCACTGGGCCTGAAGAATATACATGTAGTCCTTGTCAAACATTATACACTAAAAGACAGATAAGAAGATACAGGTGAGATGGAAAATCCACCATGTGATATTCTGCCTGCCTTGTCATCAAATAATATGATTATAAGTAGATCACTTACCCATGTAAACTACGTATTTGATCAGTACACTTTGATGATAATTATGAAGACCTCAGCTATTCGTAAGGACTTTACAAATATCAAGTTAAAGAAAAATCTGAAGCTTTTAACAAAGAAAAAATGCATGGCATTATTGTGGTTAACTGACAATTTCAGACTACGGCTTTATTTTATCACAAGCTTTTATCCTTATTCTAAATATTGAGAGTTTGACACTGAAAATTACCAGAAACCTTTAATTATTTAAAGATAATGATTAGATTAGTGTATTTCAAACTTAAGCTTAATTCCAAATATTTACAAAGTACAGAAATATTTCTTGAAGTAAATACAAATACGGAGAAAGTGGCCTCTCAAATTTTGTCTGTGCAGATACAAGTAAATACACAAATTTGTGCAAGGATTGAAAATGATTGTTTCCTTATCACCTTCATCAAAACTCAAAGTTGTATATATGGAGAGCTTCCCTAGTCAAGATAGTTCTCCATAGCTTTGGTGAATAGACTCAGAGTGGCTGCAGGGACATCCCTGCTCTTCCTTCTGTCAAACCTGCTAATGTGGGACAGCAGGGCTTCCATACCCTCATGTGACAGATAGAAGCTGTCAAGTGTCCTTTGGGAACTTGTTTGATCTGGCTACCATTTATTGCAATGTATCAATGAAATCTCTTTGCACACATACAGTGAATTTGTTGGTACTGAATTTACATCTGGTTCTGCTGGGATGCTGATCTGGGTTGAGGAAACCTGTTCAGGGCAACTTGCCAGATGTTGTTCCACCCACCTGAGGTTCTTGGTCTTGTTTTGTGTCTTGGCTGTCTTGTCTTTGTAAGTCTTGTCTTTGGTTTCATTTTTTATTTCTCCATCTCTTATACTTTTCTGTGAAATCATCTGATGGACAGCACAAGTAATAGGACTAGCAAGCCTACCAGCCATCTAGCCTGTTTTCTAAAGAATTTTTTCACCCTAGACCCTACCACCACAGCCTCATCCTGCCATGGACAGAGACATCTTCTGCCTGTTCTGCCCACTCCACCCCATCCCCTGGCACTGGGCAGCAGGAAGAGGATGCAGGCAGTCCTGTGGAGACTTGATACCCTGGGGTCAGTTGACAAGGGAGGAGGAGACTACCAGAGGGGGATAAGAGAGAAGAAGAAGGGAGAGAGGGAGGGAGGGACAGGGAGTAGACGAAGGAGAAGGCTACAATAAAGTGAATACATTTACAAAAATAAATTTAAATGAAAAAAAAGAAAAAAACATTTCCCCTCGAGGCCATGCTCCTCAAAAAGTTTGGTACCACATGCCAGGCCACTCATTTCAGCCCCTATACTCTGTATTGGTCTGCCACCTTAAAACTGGCTTGAATCTAGATGGAAAAGATTTTATTTACATCACAAGTCTCCAAATAGCTACTGTTGTTAAGATTATTTCCACATGAAATGGATTCACCACTCACCCATCAACTAGGCACCTGAGGAACACAACTCATGGAAGAGAAGCCCAACCCCGGAGGTGGAAAGTGACTGTCTAGCATAACTTTAAATATATTGTGTTCTTGCTATTGGAATCAATGCTATGATTATCCTATGAAAATAAGAGGCTGTCATATTTTCAGCCTCTGTAAACAGAACCTAAATGCATCTTAACAGGGAAAATAAAAGGTACCACTATCATAGAAACAACATCATATTGTCCTTCTGTAAAGAAGATTACTTTTATATACCAGGACCCAGTTTGCACAAAAGAAGACAAATAGATAGTCTTCCGCTATATGGCTGGAGCATACCTGACATGGAATAATCTAACTGACCAAATTTAACATAATAATGCAGACTTCAGCATAATCAAATACTCTTTAGATGATTCTGATAATGGAAATTACAGATGTGCTAAAATAAGAAAGAAAAAAGAAGATTCATTTCATTAATCACCACAATTGAACTTAACCTACCCAGAGTAATCTTCTCTGTAATTAATAGTGTAGAGTATAATCTCTGGCTCCATCTAAACACTAGAAAGCTAGCAAGAAAACTTCTTCTGTGCCAGAGGAGATACCTCTTTGAAAGAAATTTATACAGAATAGGGATTGCGGATGGAAATTATACAATGCTAACAGGGATGGGGAGGGGAGAGACATGCCCCCACTACTGTTTTAAAAGCTGTAGCTGATGTTCTTGTTAGTAATGTTTTTTTTTTTTCTCTATTGTCTATGTTTCAATTGCACTGATGTTCCTTTTTATTGTAATTCCACTTCTCTCATCAAACCCTCTCATTTGGTACAAGACGGATTTAGTTTGAACTTTAAAAAAAAAAAAAAAAAATACATATTCTGTTCTCCCTGAAGGGTTTAAGGATTTATGTAGCATAGGATGTATTACGCTTATTTTACTCAATCTTTACAATCAGTTAATAGAATCTCTTCCTGAAAATTTGTGGTAAGTCCTTAGACCTAGTAGACCCTACTACATTGCTGCTCCCGGGTATTGTGCCTTCTGTTATGGTTTCTTTGCTCTAGGAAGGAACATATATTTAGGAATGTAGATGAGGTTGAGAATTCATGGCTAGAAATATCCTAGTCTCTAATATAATAGGCCTTTTATATTGTTATGGTAAATTGACACGAACGATGTCTCTATCACTGGCTTCTAAACATTTGCATTTATTTCTGATTTTTTTTTTTTTTACAGCAGTTATCAGCTTAGGATACAGAGGCAGGTTCTCTCCATTGTTGCTTATTGGCAGGGATTCATACCATTCAAAATGCCAGGGATAAGCGACTGGCAAATGGTGATCAATGCTTAGGGAAAAAATGAAATCTGCATGTGTCAACTCTTCAAGGGGCTAGGAACACTGCGGAAGATATAACGGAAAGAATGTAAGAACTGAAGGAAAGGGTGCAGTGTTGAGAAGCAGCCATTTTCTTCTGAACATGACCGCCATTGGTCTTTATAAAATAAAGATGATTATGCTACTATAAATTAGTAAGGAAATAAGAAAAAGAGAGATATCACTAGGTGGGTAATTGACATTGAGTCTGTGAACACTCTCTAAAGTAGTTGTCATGGACTGTCACCTGCAATCTAAGAAATTATTCAGCCCTCTAGTGGACTGTGGCCTTAGGGATAGTGTGCTGGGATATTCAGGAAGTAGAAAGTAAACTGACATCTGGCCTCCAAAGAAGCAACTTTCCTAACTCATTATCTGTGCCTCAGTGGGACTTTTCATAGATGCAGTTCTCTCATCTTTTAGTAACTTTTTACCCATGTTCCACTAACTAAGCCCAACAAACTCATTGTTTTACCAAACTTGGCTGCAATTGCCCACTTCTCCTTGTACTATTTCTGCCTTATATAATATGAAGTGATATTTATTCATGATTCACCTCAGAAGGAAAGCAATACTGCTGAGAGCTTTCTAATAACTGCCCTAAGAAGGAACTATACGATTGCAAAGCAGACTGTAGATTAGTGATTCTCAGCAGGGAGTCTGCCTTGTCCTAGAGACTTGTCACAGTGCCTAGAGGCATTTTTATTCAGTTTTAATTGAAATGATATAGAGCAGAATGGCTTTATAGTATCTAATTGAAAACAAACAGGGTCATTGTAACTCCAGTGCACAGGCTTCTCCAAGACAAGAAATAATCCATCTCAGAAAAAAATCACAATTCAGGGGTTGGAGTAGTGACAGCTCACTGGTTGAGAGCGCAGGCCTACTCTTCAGAGCCCTGGGTTTTATCCTCAGTGCCCACATTTGGCCCCATACCAGTCTGTAACTGCAGTCTCAGGCAATCCGCAGCCCTCTTCTGGTTTCCAAGGTCACTGCGCACTTGAGGCGAACAGACATATATACAGCCAAAACAACTGTACACACAAATTAATAAAATTTTAAGCAATTTTTAAAATTCATATTGCTGGGATTAATCTTTTATTTATTTATTTATTTATTTATTTATTAGTGCAATGAAATCTCAAGGGTCAATGAGTTCAATCTGTCACAACTTTAAAAACAAGAAAGTGACATGTTCTGGTTCCTGGGTCTTTTCTATGATTGGATTGACATGAATAAGCTTAATGAAAATTTCAATTCTGAAATCTTATGTAGATGATGCTTACAGATACGTGACTTACATTGTTTTACCAGACAACTTCTCAGAGAAAGGCAGGCAAGTGATATTTGTCTTCATTTTTCTTGACAGCATTTCCAAGAAAAAACAAATTAGTAACAATTATAAAATTGATGTTATAGAAAACATTAATCTATTTGAACTCATCTTACACTGTTTAAATCTATCAGATGACAAATAGAAACACATCTACGTAGATTGTCTGAAAACTCATCAGCTTTTTCATCTGAAAATAGTTTTCGCGATTTGGTACTACACAATTTTGCATATTTAGTTATTTGAGATATTTTATCTAGCTGTTTATTTTTTCATGCATAACTCAATTATTTAATGTTGGGTATTTCAAAACATGGAGATGCATTTGTAAATGAGAAATTATTATTCAAGATAAGTGTTATTAAAGCCTTTTTTAACTTAAAGCTTTTTTTAAAATTGACATATACATGTTGATTTCTTTTTCCTCTTCAGATAATAAGTTAGTGATGAAATTGAAGTTGGACTCTGTCCATCTGAATAAAAAATAATTAATTAAAACACCATCAATCATTGTCAAACATGTTTAGGGTGCATGTAATACAAAGCAGGGAAGTAGATAAAGTCAAAGTCCTAAGGTCTCTCTTATCCTATATCAAAGACAAATTGTTACTCTATAAAAGAAATGGCATGAACCTCAGGGAACAATAAACTTTATGACTACAGATGTGGTTCCTTCTGCACAGACAAACACTATGAGGGTCACAGCTGTGTACATTGCCACTACTGAGACTCAAGTCTACAGTGCTGCCATTCTGCCCCCGTAAGCTGCTAGGAACAGGACTACGAATAATCATTTAACTCCTGTAAGCTGTTTCATCCCCATGGTCTCATGACAATTATGAAGCCCCAGTCTACCCAGTGGGTTATTATAAGAAAATAATAGAAAGCTTTATGCAGAGAGGAAAAAAATCCATGATGTTACTATGATGAGCTGGCAGCTCCAGGATGAATGCCATGTTAATAATGGGACTCTCTTCCTCCTCAGTGTGAGGAATCCAACAAGTATACATTGATTATTAAGAGGCATGTTGAGGAAACACAGATGAACTATGTTGTCCTCGTCATGTAAATTTGTATATTGCTAATATTGGACAGTTTTTAAAAAGTAGTAAGTCTGATCCATAAAAAATTATTACAAAACATAAGACATTAAGCTAGCTAGAAAAATGACTTTGATACCTATGCTCAGAATTAATGTTATTTCCAAATGTGTGTGACTGATAAAAGCACTTCAGGGAACATTCCAGAAACCTAAGAGGCCACACAATTTTCAAAGTGTGCATCTATGTAGCTAATTTTTAACTGAAATCTCAGAGTGATGGATGTTCACCTTCTCACCCCAGCCCAAAAATAATATCCCATGACATGTCATCCATGAGGCAAGAGAAGGCTTCCTCCACAGAGTGACTCACACCTCTACATGAATGGATCATTTCAGTGATTCTGTGCTCTTACCAGGGCCACTCCTGCTACAGCTATTGAAAAAGAAGGGGACCTCTGTGCCTTTATAACATGGCCAATGAGCACTTCCATTCGATCCTCAGAAACCTATATGACCATGGATTCATGCATCATAGCTGAGAATATCAATCTTCTTTCAGAAACATCTAGAAAATTCGTAAGTGCCTCATTTACTTCTGGCTTCTCCTCACAGGGAGGCTTCCTGTGAATCATTGGCCTGTACTATAGTGAAAAAAGCTTGCCTGGAAGGAATTAAAATTAGTAAAACAATTCTGGTAGTGGAAAGTAAGAATAATTTTCAGAATGCTTTTCAGAAAACCTCAAAGCAAGGAGTCATTGTCTGAAGAATCTGAGGTCATGAGACAAGAGCTCTGGTTTAGAAATGAAATCAGGTCCTTATTTCCTGATGAAGATGTTTTTAAGGATAGATGGTGACTGCTCTAAGTCAGATCCAGGAGACGAGAGCAGATGAAGACATCATACAACAATGAGTGTTCCAAAGGGCCTCAGGATTTTAATAACTACATATTCATATTGTCACTTTTAATCACTGCTTTTCTTTCATTTCACATTTTTGGCTGGAAATCTTTGACTTCTCTACATTCCCCTAATCCATTAAACTTTCACAATTTGGCTGATTATTTAAATATAAACTCTTTAAAGTTGAATAATAATGCTTAAAATAATATATTTATGAAAATACAATATTTAAATTTTCTTAATGTGTTCTTTGAGAAAATCAACAAGATAGACAAACTAACTAAAAGGCAGAGAGAGAGTATCCAAATCAACAAAATCAGAAATTAAAAGGGAGACATAACAACAGACACTGAAGAAATCCAAAGAATCATAAGATCCTACTTCAAAGACATATATGCCACAAAATTTGAAAATCTAAGAGAAATGGATGATTTTCTTGATCAATTTCACTAGCCAAAATTGAGTGAAGAACAGATACACACACTAAATAGTCCCATTTCCCCTACAGAAATAGAAGCAATCATTAATAGTCTCCCAACCAAAAAAAGCCCAGGGCCAGATGGTTTCAGTGCAGAATTCTACCAGACATTCCAGAGCGAGCTAATACCGATACTTTTCAAGCTACTCCAAAAGATAGAAATGGATAGAATATTACCAATTCATTCTATGAGGCCATAGTAACATTGATACCTAAACCTCAAAAAGACCCAACAAAGAAAGAGAATTTCAGACCAATTTCCCTTATGAACATTAATGCAAAAATACTCAATAAAATACTTGCAAAACAAATACCATAACACTTCAAAAGTATCATTCACCATGACCAGGTAGGCTTCATTCCAGGCATGCAGGGATGGTTTAATATACGGAAATCCATCAATGTAATCCACCATATAAACCAACTGAAAATAAAAACACATGATCATCTCTTTAGATGCAGACAGCATTTGATAAAATTCAATACCCATTCATGTTTAAAGTTTTGGAGAGATCAGGGATACAAGGCACATTCCTCAACATAATAAAGGCTATATACAGCAAGCCAATAGCCAAAATCAAAGTAAATGGTGAGATAATCAAGGAAATTCCTCTAAATTTGGGAACAAGGCAAGGCTGCCCACTCTCTCCATATCTCTTCAATATAGTACTCGAAGTTCTAGCCTAAACAATAAGACAACAAAAGGAGATCAAGGGTATCCAAATGGGAAAGGAGGAAGTCAAATTATCCCTCTTTGCAGAGGATATGATAGTGTACATAAGTGACCCTCAAAACTCCACCAGAGAACTCCTACAGCTGATAAACACCTTCAGCAAATTGGCTGGATACAAAATTAACTCAAAAAAGTCTGTAGCCTTCCTATACACAAATGACAAGCTTGCAGAGGAAGAAATTAGGAAAACCACACCCTTCACATTAGCCACAAGCAATATAAAATATTTAGGAGTTACTCTAACTAAGCAAGTGAAGGACTTGTTTGAAAAATTTTCAAAACTCTGAAGAAAGAGATTGAAGATGACATGAGAAGATGGAATGATCTTCCTTGCTCATGGAGCAAGAGAATTAACAGAGTAAAAATGGCCATCTTACCAAAAGCAATCTACAGATTCAATGCAATCCCTATCAAAATACCTACACAATTTTTTAAAGACATTGGAAGTTCAATTCTGAACTTCATATGGAAAAACAAAAAACCCAGAATAGCTAAAACAATCTTGTACAATAAAAGGTGCTCCACAGGAATCTCCATACCTGATCTCAAGCTGTACTATAGAGCAACAGTATTTAAAACAGCATGGTACTGGCACAGCAACAGGCTGGTTGATCAGTGGAATTGAATCGAAGACCCAGATATGAATCCTCACGTATATGGGCACTTTATTTTTGACAAAGAAGCCAAATCCATTCAATGGAAAAAGGATAGCATCTTCAACAAATGGTGCTGGTCTAACTGGATGTCTATGTGTAAAAATATGCAACTAGACCCATATTTGTCACCTTGCACAAAACTCAAATCCAAGTGGATCAAAGACCTCAACATAAAACCAGAGACACTAATTCACTTAGAAGAAAAAGTGGGGAAGAGCCTGGAACACATTGCCACAGGAGACAACTTCCTGAATAGAACACCAACAGCCAAGGCCTTAAGGTCAACAATTAATAAAGGGGACCTCATGAGGCTGAGAAGCATCTGGAAGACAGGAGACACTCTCAAGAGAACAAAGCAACAGCCTACAGACTGGGAAAAGATCTTTCCCAACCCTATATCTGACAAAGGTCTAATATCCAAAATATATAAAGAACTCATGATATTAAACACCACCAAACCAAATAATCCAATTGAGAAATGGGGCTTGGAACTAAACAGAATTCTCAACAGAGGAATATCAAATGGCTGAGAAACACTTAAAGAAATGCTCAACCTCTTTAGTCATCAGGGAAATGCAAATCAAAACAACTCTGAGATTCCATCTTACTCTCATCAGAATGGCTAAGATCAAAAATTCAAGAGACAAAAATAAATAAATAAAAAAATTCAAGTGACACCACATGCTTGCGAGGTTGTGGAGAAAAGGGAACACTCCTTCATTGCTGGTGGGAATGCAAACTAGTACAGCCACTTTGGAAATCTATCTGGTGCTATCTCAGAAAACTGGGAATAGGGCTTCCTCAAGACCCAGCTATTCCACTCCTTGGAATATATCCAGAAGATGCTTCAGCACACAACAAGAAAATATGCTCAACCATGTTAATGGCAGCATTATTCATAATAGCCAGATCATGGAAACAGCCTAAGTGTCCCTCAGTAAAAGAATGGATAAAGAAACTGTGGTACATTTACACTATGGAATACTACTCAGCTATTTAAAAAAAAAAAGGAATTCTCAAAATTTGTGGACAAATGAGTTGAACCAGAAATGATCATAATGAGTGAGTTAACCCAGAAGCAGAAAGACTCAAATGGTATATACTCACTTATATCTGCATACTAGCCCAAGGGGCATGTCCTATGAAAGTCTTCACTAACCAAGAAACTGGGACAGAGGGGATGAGAGAAGCATGGGAGAATGGGGGATAGAAGGATCCAGAGAGTCCTAGAAACCTACAAGAAGAACATTATGATAGGCAGATTGGGCCCAGGGGTCCTACTCAAACTAAGGCACCAGCCAAGGATAATACATACCGTAAACTTCAAACCCATACCCAGATCTAGCCAATGGACAGGACATTCTCCACAGTTGAGTGGAAAGAGGGGTATGACTTTCACACGTACTCTGGTGCCTCATATTTGACCACCTCCCCTGGATGGGGAGACCAGGTGGCACTCAGAGGAAGGATAGCTGGCTACCAAGAAGAGACTTGATACCCTATGAGCATATACAGGGGAAGGAGGTCCCCCTCAGTCACAGTCATAGGGGTCAGGAGTAAGGGGAAAATGGGAGTGAGGGAGGAATGGGAGGATACAAGGGATGGGACAACCTGTGAGATGTAATATGAATAAATTAATAAAATAATTTTTTTTAATTCCTGTTCCATCTAAGGAGAAAGATGCCTATTATGGTCTGAATTTCTTGTTAGTGTTATGATCAAAGTGTATAGATTCAGTGATAATAAAATAAAAACATAATTTTATAAAGTCTAGTTGAAGATATCATAGTAGTTTGGACCAAAGAATGCAATAGATTGATAAATGTTGATACATATGCACTATGAATTGGGCATACATTTTAGAGAAAGACACCCTGTCAAATGATGTTTTCAGATTTGTGTGGTTTAGTGCTTGCTTCTAAGAGGGGTGAGCAAAAAATCCAAAACAGAACAAAATGCTACTGTAGAAAGAGGTTGAGAAGATAAAAAATTAGATGAAAAAATAAGAGACAAGGGGAAAAGTAGACAAATGCATCACTTTCTTAATTCCTCTTTTTTATTTTTATGCAGTGCTCATTCAGCAACATGACTAAGTCTTTAAGGTTCTGAGTCTGGATTCTCTTACTCAGTTACCCAAGCGCAGCTAATTGAATGTTTTCCTCATTTTCAGCTTCAACAGTATGCTCCTGGATGGTTGTTCTTGTTCAGACTCCCTGTGATCTGCCACACAAAGAGGAAAATTCTAAAGAAGTAGGTGAATCCTCCAACCTAGATGACATCACCACATCAAGTACAGCAGGGTACTGGCTCTGCTGTGCTGTGGGTCAGGTACAATATCATGTCTGCTCATCATGCTTGCTGGTTAGACGGAGAAAAAGTGAATGCTTCAAGGAAAAATAAAATTGTATGTTGATAAATTGTAAGTAAACTCAGCAGTAAAGCAACTTGGTGGCAGATCCACGAACTATTCATGAAGGTGTTCTTATTTAAGCCACAGCCTTGCCCAGGGATTGAACCTATTTTTCTATAGAAAACCTTGAATGATTTGAACTTGCGTGGTTACATTTGCATTCGCTCATGTGTAAGGAACGCAAGTTGAGCTATATCTATTTTATCTTACTAAGGGTTCGTCAGTAAGTGACACTTCCATTACTTACCATCAAACCTTTCACCCTTCACTTTCAAGACTCTCTTGGGTCTCTTTCCATTTCTCTTACTACCTACTTACCCCACCTGACCTTATGGCCTTCTCCTGGATCATTGTAAGCGAGTGTTATCAGACGCTATACATATTTTACAGGATACGACTATGAATTTGGATTATCTAAACTATAATTTGAATTCCCATCTGAATTTCAACTTTAACCAGTATTAATATGTAAGCTAAATATCCTTACGTAGGACGCATGGCACAAATATAAATTGTTCTCCATCTATAACTTTATTGGTAGCAGCAAAAAGGTGTGCTATAAATTTTATGGTGGTGGTTTGACAAAGGAGCTGGCAGGAGACTGTCTTTCAGATGTGCATGAAGAGCATGTAAGAGACCTAGCCACCATGTATAGGATGGTATGGCGTATGAAGAAAAATGCATCCTTTATGTTAAGAGTCTAGATCTCATGAACACGAGAGGTCGAGAAGAGTTCTGACCAGGAATTTCTACACCATATGATTTAGCCCACCTAGCCTAACCTATACGTTAGGCACTAAGGAGGGTAATGAAATTAGCTTGAAGTTGGGGTGGGTGGGGGTAGGGGTCTGTGCTTTCCTTGAACTTTCTGCCCAATATATGCATGTGTGCAAGGGAGACAGAAGAGCACAGGGTGTGGTCGGTGTGGTCTTTTTTTCTGGCAAAGAGAGGAAGCTAAATGGTCTATAATCAAACATTCTCTATGTCTGCTCTAGATCAATAACTGTTAAGCATAAGAGAAATAAATGGAGAATTAATATGCACTGGGTAATTCTACAAGTATACACACTTCCTAAGCACTCTATTAACAATGCTGCAACCATGGTTCACAAAATTTCCGCTATACAAGCTAGAACGACCCCATGTGTTGTTATCTTGTGTAACAAATGCTGCAGTTCTAATGTAATCCTCAATTATACTTGCTTAGCCCGAAATACTATTGAGACTAATGATCAGAATGTTGGGTGCCTGGAAAAACCCTCTGCAACATCTACTGACTGAAATGAGTGCAATACAAGAAGCCTCTGATGCTATCATATCAAAAGTCAGAGATATTGATGAAAAAATATCAAGAGTTGTGGAGAGCATTAGGACCATACTCAGCCAGGTGAGTCCTCTCCTTGCATTTCTTTGCTTTTTACATTCATGAAAGCTGTGACATCTGTACAAACAAATGGACATTCAAATACCTCTGCCTTCACCAGAATGAATCTCAGGCATCCAACAAAGTATACATTCTCATGACTAAGCTTGTTGACAACTTCAAAGTTCTCTAAGGTGTCCCTCCCAATCAGTTCTTCACACTCCAGGAATGTCAGGAGAAGGCAGCTGTTCCTCCAAGTGATTTGAATAGTACCTTTCTTGGCCAGAATGGTATTCTGCCAAGATTCAGCATTCCTAATAACCCAAATCCTAGGACTGTGTGCATCTCTGTCTATCACATACAGTCCTCATAATTTCTATAGCTTTGCATTCATATGTTGTATGAGAATAGATTTGGTTAAAAGCAAGGAAGGGAAAATGCCATACTACCAACATTAATAAGTTTCAAATTGCACATCAGAGACAACACTCAGGAAGTAAAAAAAGCTCCTTCATGAAAGAACTAATACTAACTCATCCATGATCCCTCACATAATCATTCATCTAAAATCAACTGGCACCTTCTATCTATTCCTGTGGGGCATACTTCATTTGGAATCACTTGGATATTAGAAAGTACATATGTCTTTATCTGAATAATATATCTAAATTACTTCTAAATCTTTATTTGACATGTAGGATGATTAAGGATCAATATCAATATTCATATCAATAATATAAATGAAAGGTAATTGACTGTCATTTGGTTCTTAGGTTAATCCTGCAGTCAAAGAAACTGAGAAGTACCCTGCCTGGTTGGGACTAGCATTATAACAGGTGGCTGATGAAGACTCTCACCTGTATGCTATACATAGCCTTTTAAACTACCTGGACAATGATGCTAAAAAAGTTGTTAAATGTATGATGCTCCCAAGAAGCTGAATGGCCTTTAGGAAATGCTCAGTGCCCATTCATATTGTCTGCTTCTCAGATAGTCCATAGTCATTCACCTCTTTAGTCCTTCTGTTACACTTAAACATTTTCAAAGTGTGCTTGCATACAATGGGTATCTTCTTTTACTCATCTTGAATGTTTTTTTTTAATTTATTCATGTTTCAGTCTGATTCGAGCCCCCTCCCTCATGAGTATCTTCTTTTAAAAAGTAAATTTTATCCTTTATAAATGTGAATTTTTAAATTTAATTTCTAAAAAAGATCTTCTTCAATTAATAGCAAATATATTTTAATCACCAATAAAACTTTTGCTTGAAAGTAAGACACTGTATAACTTAGTTTAGAATCACAGTATGTTAATATGAGCCAAGTGATTATGATAATAAGTCTATCTCTTCTGCCAAGAACATGGAAATCTCAAGGTATTTTATGAAAGCCAGCCACTATCTAGGATCCAATTTTACAGAATAATGACAAATAATACAAATGTTGTACAACTGCATTGACTCTAAATGAATGAATTTATCAATCAAAAACATGGGAGGATACAAGCACAAAATGACATTGGGTTCCTATAATAAGCAGCTTCAATCAATCACATGCCTTCATATTCTGGTCTCACAACATTACTGTAGACATATTCTGCATGCATTCCTCACTCTGATTTTAACAAAGATTTTGTAGGCTACTTTTTAAATTACTTTCATGCTCAAATAAGTTAGAACTTTCCTCTCAACTACTGGTTGCTAAAAATCAAACAGCAGACAAGGCAGAAATCATTAGTTTCTACAATATTTCTTCTGTCTACTTTAATAGTTCCATTCTTTTAGCATTTCTGGAATTGGATTGAGGATCAGAGGATCAGAGGATCTTTTGAGGTCATTCAAAGATTTATTGCCCAGAGATTCCCACCTTGAGTCCTCTCAGTTTTAGGTGCCTTTCTCATAGAACATATTAATGAGTTCCTAAGACACCATCAGGGGGAAAGCTCTAGGTATAATGCCTTTGTCAGGAGAATTTAAATGGCCACATCCCCCATCTACTATTCAGCTTCTTGACCCAACTATACCAAACAGAAATTGCTCAAGTCAACTTTTTTTTCTTCCAACTGATATGGAGATATCTCAATCATCACGACCACTTAACATCCATAATTCTGGAATCCTAGCATTCAGTTCTCATCTCCTCTGTTCATATGGATCCAGAATGGATTAAAACATCAAAGCTATTAGCCGATATTCACCTGCAAAATGAGATGCCATTTTCCTTTGCTGTCAATCCCATGAGTAATTTTATCCATTGACAACCAACCTCTTCATTAACATAGATGTTATTCACAGGATCGCTAATTATTATATTCATCCTGACATTTCAACCCGTAATCTATAAACTCACTTAGAGGAAAAGCAATACATTGAATATAGTAAATTTGCCAACTGTCTCTATATCATATTGGACCTCCTCTAAAGTTGCTGGGATTGCTACTTTGTTTTTCCAGACAGGATTTGTTGGTCAGAGGTGAAAGAAAAAAAACACAATAGAGAAAATTAGTAAAGACAGAGTGGGCATCACATAACTGCCTACCAGTGCAGGACCAGGGAGTCTAATGCCTTCTTTTTGCATCCACAGGAAGCTATAAAAATGTGGTACCTATGTATACAGTCAGACACACACACAGAGACACACATTAGACAAACAAAAAAACAAATAAACAAATGTTTTTAAAAGAAAATAAATGTGTAAAATAGGATAAAACAGATAATCACTGTTATAATTAAAATGACATGGTACTGGCACAGCACTAGGCCGGTGGATCAATGGAATCAAATCAAAGACCCAGAAATGAATCCACACACATATGGTCACTTGATTTTTGGCAAAGAAGCTAAATATATTCAATGGAAAAAGGATAGCATCTTCAACAAATGGTGCTGGTCTAATTGGAGGTCTCTGTGTAAAAAAATGCAACTGGACCCATATTTGTCACTTTGCACAAAATTCAAATCCAAGTGCATCAAGGACCTCAACATAAAACCAGAAACACTAATTCACTTAGAAGAAAAAGTGGGGAAGAGCCTGGAACACATTGCCACAGGAGACAACTTCCTGAACAGAACACCAACAGCCCAGGCCTTAAGGTCAACAATTAATAAAGGGGACCTCATGAGGTTGAGAAGCTTCTGGAAGGCAGGAGACACTCTCAAGAGAACAAAGCGACAGCCTACAGACTGGGAAAAGATCTTCACCAACTCTACATCTGACAAAGGTCTAATATCAAAATATATAAAGAACTCAAGAAATTAAACACCACCAAACCAAATAACCCAATTGAGAAATGGGGCTAAGAATTAAACAGAGAATTCTCAGCAGAGGAATATCAAATGGCTGAGGAACACTTAAAGAAATGCTCAACATCTTTAGTCATCAGAGAAATGCAAATCAAAACAACTCTGAGATTCCATCTTACACCCATCAGAATGGCCAAGATCAAAAAAATCAAGCGACACCACATGCTGGTGAGGATGTGGAGAAAGAGGAATACTCCTTCATTGCTGGTGGGAATGCAGACTAGTGCAGCCACTTTGGAAATCTGTCTGGCGCTATCTCAGAAAATTGGGAATAAGGCTTCCTCAAGACCCAGCTATTCCACTGCTTGGAATATACCCAGAAGATGCTTTAGCACACAACAAGAAAATGTGCTCAACCATGTTCATAGCAGCTTTATTCATAATAGCCAGAACCTGGAAACAGCCTAAATGTCCCTCAGTAAAAGAATGGATAAAGAAACTGTGGTACATATACACTATGGAATAGTACTGAGCTATTAAAAACAAGGAATTCCTGAAATTTATGGACAAATGGATTGAACTAGAAATGATCATAATGAGTGAGTTAACCCAGAAGCAGAAAGACTCAAATGGTATATACTCACTTATATCTGCATACTAGCCCAAGGGGCATGTCTCATGAAAGTCTTCACTAACCAGGAAACTGGGACAGAGGGGAGGACATCCTATTGGGACTCTAGATGAGAGGAGCATGGGAGAATGGCAAAGTTGAAGGATCCAGAGGGTCCTAGAATCCTACAAGAAGTACATTATGATAGGCAGATTTGGGCCCAGGGGTCCCGCTCAAACTATGGCACCAGCCAAGGTCAGTACAGGCCATAAACTTCAAACCCCTACCCAGATCTAGCCAATGGACAGGACATCTCCACAGTTGAGTGGAGAGTGGGGTTTGACTTTCACACATACTCTGGTGCCTCATATTGGACCATGTCCTCTGAATGGGGAGACCTGGGAGCACTCAGAGGAAGGATAGCAGGCTACCAAGAAGAGACTTGATACCCTACGAGCATATACAGGGGGAGGAAGTCCCCCTCAGCTACAGTCATAGGGGAGGGGAGTAAGGGGAAAAGGGGAGAGAGGGAGAAATGGGAGGATACAAGGAAGGGGATAACCACTGAGATGTTATATCAATAAATTAATTAAATAAAATTAAAAAGAAATAAAAGATTCCAATAGGTACAAAAATTGCCAGTGCATATAAGGACCACATTTAGATATCATACCAGTTTCTTCCCTTACAGTGAGGATTGTGTTTAGTCTCAATCCATCTCTATCATCTGTCTTAATTATATAAATATATTAGAAAACAGGAAAGTAATTATTATTTCTTCATTTACAAACATATTTCTTCTTCTCATTTCTCTGATATACTTAAGCTCATTTCCTTCAAAGAGAGTAGAGGTGCCAAGATCATTGTATACATTTAATTTATTAGTTGTTTAGAGAGTTTAGTTGTATTCAGAATCCTATTTAATTTATTTTCCAGTAATTTATTTTTATCTTCAACACAGAGGATAGTAATTTACCAAGGGGAATAAATGGATGAAAAGGCAATTCTATAAAATAAAAGTGCTTGTGATATCATATAAGGTGATGCTAAAAAAATGGTAAATAAACAATATGGCATAGAACTGAAACCAAACTTTTAACAGAAGAGATGGGACAAGCAAAGGTATACTGAAAAGTCAGTAAAGAGGAGCTACAATGGATAATTAGTAGAAATAGAACAACTACTTCCTTTTGAAACATAGTGAATCTTTTTTCTGTTCTTCTGTGTATTTCTTCTTCTGATAACATTTGAAAAAATGGACCTTGAATAGCCAGAATAACAGCAGTGTTGGGGGGGGGGAAGAAACCTAACCTAGAAACTGAATATTTGCAATTCACTCATCACAGGTACCACAAGGGCCAAAGGTGACTCATGAAAGCCTGCTTTTCAGAAGTTTCTGCTGAACTTGTAGAAGAAGGTTTCACAAGCATCAATATTACTATTCAAAAGTCAGTGAAATTAGTGATGTTAAATGAAAAAGATGTGTGGGAGTGACTGCAGTTGAGACCAAAGCTTTCCCAGAATCCCACGGTTAATGGAGAAAAATCACTCATGGAACTGAAAGGAAGAGAAGATTGATATCTGGCTCCTCAGGTGGATGAGTTCTAATATATTTGCTATCTTCATGAACAGGAGGAGAAGAGAATTTGTAAAAATATCAGGAAGATTTTAAGTTGATAATGACAAGATGTGATGGATATAGATTTACATTCAGAACTATAGACGCACCAAGATAGGAAAGATGTTTTCTTCAAGGCTGTCAAATACAAATAACCAAACCACTACAAATGTAACATTTATAAAATTCCTGATTGTGTCATGGGTTTTCTTGATATAGGTAGTCTATTGTATATATGTGTAATAATATAAGTGTATATGTAAAAAATAAAAAATTATTTTAAAAATCTCAGGAAGAAACCAGATCCAGAGTTATGGCTGTGAAATGCGATCATGACCCATGAGATTCTTCTGAATAAGTTGGTGAAAATCTGCTTTGAGACACTTCTGTTTAATAGTGATGGGATAAGAACACAGAATGTAAAGGAAGCCACAGTGGTAAAGCTGAGGGCTGGAGAAGTTAAACTTACCAGGAAAGAAGTTCCTGATAATCAGTGTCCCTTAAATTGTCTCTACTGTTGAGGAGCCTGGGAGCTCATTAGTTGGTCCTGTGAGGGCTACCACCAGTCACTAGGAGGAAGTCAGGGTGAGAGCTTTGTAATATGCACTGAAGACTGTTGTGTCTGAGTGTTTCTCCTAATCCTTTATTCAACTGTGACAATGTCTCATTATGAAAATCCAGAGGAAAAAAAGAAGATAAAGGAATATAATGTCTATTCATCTTTGTTCCCTGCCATGTGACTTGAACCATCAGGGTATGAGAGGAAAGACTGCATGATGTGAGCATGAAATACAGTTGAAACTAGAAGAGGACAAACAGAACATTTGAGGATGATGCCTAGGAGACATGAATTCTGAACTCAGAGGTCAATGGTTCAACACCATGCTTAGAAACATCTGGAGTGGCTTTGGGTTTCTATTCTAATACATTTTGTCAAAAAATGTCATAGAATAATGAAGAGCATAATACTCATAACTGTACTTTTTTGTTATTTCGCTGTGAAAAGTAGCTCATACTAAGTGGCTGGCTTTCATCAAGTATCCAGAAATTTCCATGGTGTTTATAGAATCATATCCTCAGCCCATTTTATTCATCTAATCTATATTTACTTATTGTGAATCTAAGTTAAGTTGTGCCATGTTTATTTTCAAGACAAACATATTTTTTATATCGTACTTATTTTTTAATAATTTCATATGCTAACTATGTTCCTATGGATGGTCCCCACATTCATGTACAATTTACTGATTTGAAGTCCATAGCTATAATCAACATTCTGTCATTTTAATTTATTAGCTGTGGTGATTATTATTGATACAGTGTCTGTTCCTTGTGACCTCAATCTCCCATTGCTTCCGTTTTTTCTATAATGTAGCGTGTTTTTCGATATGAATGACTATATATACTTCTATTAGCTTTCTGGCAACATTGTCGAAGTTATAGCTTCCTAATCATTCATTTTCTGTGAAAATGGTTGAGTCTACAGGAAATATCTTCATAGTCTGAGATAAATGTGTGAACAACAGCTCTCTTTCTCTTTGCTACAGAAAAAGCTACAGGCTGGACAGGAAACATTTGACAAAATGTCTTCGTTTGGTCACACAACAAAAATGGGCAGAGGATATGTTCTCACTGAAAATGCCATCCCTCAGATGACACCTGACTCAGAAAATGTGTCCTGAATAAACATAGGCAGACATATATTAAGACAAACATATTATCTGTGGTAATCTTTTATTAAAATGTCCCAGTGCTATTGATATATTTGTTATTAAGTGAAGAATATAAATTTTGATAATTAAATATTTAGGATACACATACTCCTAAACCATGCTTCTTAATTCTGTAAGAAGATTCCCACAACATACATACACTAAAAACATTCTTCTTGCTGTTTGTAGTTGTGTGTGTGTGTGTGTGTGTGTGTGTGTGTAATATAAATGTATATGTAAAAAATAAGAGAAAATGGGGTGATCCAAGATGGTGTCGAGCAGTGTGGACCGTGTTTGGAAGCTCCAGTGAACAATTAAGGGAATTGCACAGATTTCTGAGCCAGGAACACTGAGGTCCCCACACCACAGCAGCAGGAGTGCTCCACGGTTCAGAGGAACCATGGTGCAGAGGACCTGCGTTCCCCTGCACACGGAAGGAGCGCAGATTTTCTCGGATTGGAGCAGCAGTGGCAGAGGTGGCAGAGGCAGCAGCGGTGGCGGAAGCGGCACCAGCGATGGCACCAGCGGCGGCACCAGCGGCGGTGGCTGGGGTTTGCAGCTTGGAGCCTTCCGATGGAGGCAATTGGTGTGGTGGCCGGTGGGAGTTGTTGCGGGAAAGGGAACTCTGGGCAAGATTTGGGTCGCGCAGTGCCTTGAGACAGTTCAGCCCCAGAGTCCCGGGTTAAGCTCAGTGCGCAGTGCTGTGCAGACACTGGCTCAGTTCAGCAAGCAGTGCTACCCGAGGCACTAGCTCAGCTCAGCAACAGCTCCCCAGTTGTGACGCAGGCTGGGCAGAGCACTCAGTTCCCGAGGCGCTAGCTCAGCTCAGCGAGCAGTTTTGCCCAAGACAGTAGCTCAGCTCAGCAGGCAGTGTTGGGGTGCTGATGCAGGCTGAGGTCAGCACGCAGATTCAGCCCAGAGTCCCTAGCTGGACTTGCCGGGCAGATGGGCCCAGAAACTCTAGCTGAGCTTTGCCCGCAGGCTCAGCAGCCCTAAGACTCCGGCTGGACTCTCCACACAGTTTAGGCCCAGAGTCCCGGGCTGAATTCAGCACGCAGTGTGGGTCCAGAGTCCCTGGCTGAGCTCGGTGCACAATTCCGCCCCGGAGACTCAGGTGGAGCTCTGTGTGCAGTTTGAGGCCAGAGTCCCTAACTGTGCTTGGCAGACAGATTGGACCCAGAGACTCTAGCTGAGCTTTTGGCACAGTCCTGGCTCTAAGACTCTGCTTGGAAACAGTGCGCAGTTTGAATACAGAATTCCTGGCTGAGCTTGGTGGACGTTTTGGGCCCTGAGTCTATAGCTGACCACAGCACACACTTTGGGACAAAAACCCCTAACTGAGCTCACTGCGCAGTCCCAGCCCAAAAATTTTGGCTGCAATCTGCGTGCATTTTGGGGCCAGAGTCCCTAGGGGAGCTCAGTGTGCGGATTGGGCTCAGAGTCCCTAGCTGAGCTCAACAGATGGTTCAGGCCCTGAGAATCTAGCTGAGCATGGCACGTAGTTTGGGCCCAGTGTCTCTGGCTGGACTTGGCAGGGGACACAGAAGGCTGTGGATACCTTGGCTTGACCCAACGCTCATTCAGAGACCCAGAATGATTGCAGGACCCACAGCACAGGGGAGCTGAGGATCACTGGCTATGAGAGTCCAAAATGACAGGGCTAGCCTCCTGCCATCCACATCAGTGAAGCGTCAGAGCTTCCAGCATAGGGAAAGCATGAGAAAACACATGAATCTATAATCAGACTCCCTCTACCCAACTCTGGAATCTACCCAACAAAAACAGAGATGGCAAGATGTCTAAAGGACAGCATAAAAGCATATGCAAAAAACCCCAAAACAACATGGCGTCTCCAGTTTACACCTATCCCAAAGAAAACAACCCAGAGAACTCAAATACAACAGAAATACAAGAAAATGATCTCAAATCCTTACTAATAAGGATGATAATGGAGGAAACAAATAAAATTCATAATCAAATGCAGGAAGACGCAGCTAAACAGGTGAGAGACATTAAAGAAGCACATAGAATGGAACTGGAAAATTTTCAGTAAAATGCAAACAACCAAATGAAAGAAATAAATAATACGGTTCAAGCTCTGAAGACCTATAAAGAGGCAATGGAAGAAACTCAGGAATATACAAACAATCAGATGAAAGACATCAAAAAATCAGTTCAATATCTGAAGATGAAAATGGATTCAATGATAAACACACAGACATAAGAAAAACGAGAACGTGAAACCTCAGAGAAGAAGGCAAGCAACACGAACGTGAGCTTTTCTAACAGAATCCAAGAGATGGAAGAATGACTCTCAGGTCTAGAAGATACAATCACAGATCTTGAAGCAACCATTAAAAAAAATGCCAAATCTGGAAAACTCCTGACACAAAACATCCAAGAAATGAAGGACACCATGAAAAGAGGAAATATGAGGATACTAGGCATTGAAGAAAGAGAAGATATCACACTCCAGGGCCCAGAAATTATTCTCAACAAAATCATAGAAGAAAATTTCCCCAATCTAAAGAAAGAGATGCCTATAAACATACAAGAGGCCTACAGAACACCAAATAGAATTGACCAGAAAACAAAAACTACCCATCACGTAATAATCAAAACACAAAACATACAGAACAAAGAAAAAATATTAAAAGCTGCAAGGGAAAAGGGCCAAATAACATTTAATGGCAAACCTATGAGAATTACACCCGACTTCTCAGCAGAGACCATAAAAGCCAGAACGGCCTGGACAGAGATCCTGCAAACCCTAAGAGACCACAGATGCCAGGCCAGACTACTTTACCCAGAAAAACTATCAACAAACATTGATGAAGAAAACAAAATATTCCATGACAAAAACAAATTCAAACAGTACCTATCCACAAATCCAGCTTTACAGAAGGTACTAGAAGGAAAACTCCATCCCAAAGGCTCAAGCTACAACCAAAACTACTCAGGAAATAGATAACTATCCCATGGCAAAAACACAACTACACAAACGCTAGACTGGAAACAACATCAAAATTAAGACTCTTAACAGTCACTGGTCATTACTATCTCTCAAAATCAATGGTCTCAATTCGCCAATAAAAAGACACAGACTAACTGAATGGGTGCATAAACAAGATCCAACATTCTTCTTCATTCAAGAAACACATTGCACCCATAACGATAGGCATTAACTCAGGGTAAAAGGTTGGAAAAATATATCCAAGCAAATGGTCACAAGAAGCAAGCAGGCGTAGCCATTTTAATATTGAACAAAATAGACTTTCAACCAAAATTAATCAAAAGGGATGCAGAAGGACACTTCATACTCCTCAAAGGTAAAGTCAACCAAGATGACATCACAATTCTGAACATCTATGCTCCCAATAAAAGGGCACACACATTTGTAAAAGATTTGCTTAAAAAGCTTAAATCACACATCAATCCCCACACAATAATAGTGGGAGACTTCAACACCCCACTCTCACTGAAGGATAAGTCATTAAAACAAAAATTAAATCGAGAAATAACATCATTAACCAATGCCATGGGCCAAATGGATATAACAGATATCTATAGAGCCTTTCACCCAAACAAGAAAGAATGTACCTTCTTCTCTGCACACCATAGAACCTTCTCCAAAATTGACCACATCGTATGTCACAAAGCAAGCCTCAACAGATACAAGAGGATTGAAATAATACCTTGTATCCTATCAGATCACCATGCTCTTTGGCGGCAACTCAATAACAACAGAAATAACAAAAAGCCTACATGTACGTGGAAACTAAACAACTCTCTGCTAAATGACGTCTGGGTCAGGGAAGAAATAAAGAAAGAAATCAAGGAGTCTCTAAAATTCAATGAAAATGAAGGAACAACATACCCAAATTTGTGGGATACATTGAAAGCAGTGTTAAGAGGAAAATTCATAGCACTAAATGCCTTTAAAAAAATTGGAAACATCACACATAAGCATCTTAACGACACAACTGAAAGCCCTAGAAAAAAAAGAAGCAGAAACACCCAAAAGGAGTAGACGTCTGAAAATAATCAAACTCAGGGCTGAAATTAACAAATTAGAAACTAAGAAAACAGTCCAAAGAATCAACAAAACCAAGACCTGGTTCTTTGAGACAATCAACAAGATAGACAGACCGTTAGCCAAACTAACTAAAAGGCAGAGAGACAGTATTGAAATCAACAAAATCAGAAATGAAAAGGGAGACATAACAACAGTCACTGAAGAAATACAAAGAATCATAAGATCCTACTTTGAAGGCATATGTGCCACAAAATTTGAAAATCTAAGAGAAATGGACGATTTTCTTGATCAATTTCACTTGCCAAAGTTGAGTGAAGAACAGATAAACAAGCTAAATAGTCCCATTTTCCCTACAGAAATAGAAGCAATCATTGATAGTCTCCCAACCAAAAAAAGCCCAGGGCCAGATGGTTTCAGTGCAGAATTCTACCAGACATTCAAGGGCGAGCTAATACCAATACTCTTCAAGCTACTCCAAAAGATAGAAATGGATGGAACATTACCAAATTCATTCTATGAGGCCATAGTCACATTGATACCTAAACCTCACAAAGACCCAACAAAGAAAGAGAATTTCAGACCAATTTCTCTTATGAGCATTAATGCAAAAATACTAAATAAAATACTTGCAAAACGAATACAGGAGCACATCAAAAGTATCATTCACCATGACCAGGTAGGCTTCATTCCAGGCATGCAGGGATGGTTTAATACACGGAAATCCATCAATGAAATTCACCATATAAACAAACTGAAAATAAAAAACACATGATCATCTCCTTAGATGCAGAGAAAGCATTTGATAAAATCCAATACCCATTCATGTTTAAAGTTTTAGAGAGATCGGGGATACAAGGCACTTTCCTCAACATAATAAAGGCTATATACAGCAAGCCAATAGCCAAAATCAAAGTAAATGGTGAGATAATCAAGGAAATTCCTCTAAATTTGGGAACAAGGCAAGGCTGCCCACTCTCTCCATATCTCTTCAATATAGTACTCGAAGTTCTAGCCTAAACAATAAGACAACAAAAGGAGATCAAGGGTATCGAAATGGGAAAGGAGGAAGTCAAATTATCCCTATTTGCAGAGGATATGATAGTGTACATAAGTGACCCTCAAAACTCCACCAGAGAACTCCTAAAGCTGAGAAACACCTTCAGCAAATTGGCTGGATACAAAATTAACTCAAAAAAGTCTGTAGCCTTCCTATACACAAATGACAAGCTTGCAGAGGAAGAAATTAGGAAAACCACACCCTTCACATTAGCCACAAGCAATATAAAATATCTAGGAGTTACCCTAACTAAGCAAGTGAAGGACTTGTATGAAAAAAAATTTCAAAAATCTGAAGAAAGATTGAAGATGACCTGAAAAGATGGCATGATCTTCCTTGCTCATGGATCGGGAGAATTAACATAGTAAAAATGGCCATCCTACCAAAAGCAATCTACAGATTCAATGCAATCCCTATCAAAATACCTACACAATTTTTTAAAGACATTGGAAGTTCAATTCTGAACTTCATATGAAAAAACAAAAAACCCAAAATAGCTAAAAGAATCTTGTACAATAAAAGGTGCTCCGGAAGAATCTCCATACCTGATCTCACACTGTACTATAAAGCAATAGTAATTAAAACAGCATGGTACTGGCACAGCAACAGGCTGGTTGATCAGTGTAATCGAATCACAGACCCAGACATGAATCCTCACATATATGGGCACTTGATTTTTGACAAAGAAGCCAAATCCATTCAATGGAAAAAGGATAGCATCTTCAACAAATGGTGCTGGTCTAACTGGATGTCTATGTGTAAAAATATGCAACTGGACCCATATTTGTCACCTTGCACAAAACTCAAATCCAAGTGGATCAAAGACCTCAACATAAAACCAGAGACACTAATTCACTTAGAAGAAAAAGTGGGGAAGAGCCTGGAACACATTGCCACAGGAGACAACTTCCTGAATAGAACACCAACAGGCCAGGCCTTAAGGCCAACAATTAATAAAGGGGACCTCATGAGGCTGAGAAGCATCTGGAAGACAGGAGACACTCTCAAGAGAACAAAGCAACAGCCTACAGACTGGGAAAAGATCTTTACCAACCCTATATCTGACAAAGGTCTAATGTCCAAAATATATAAAGAACTCATGATATTAGACACCACCAAACCAAATAATCCAATTGAGAAATGGGGCTTGGAACTAAACAGAATTCTCAACAGAGGAATATCAAATGGCTGAGAAACACTTAAAGAAATGCTCAACCTCCTTAGTCATCAGGGAAATGCAAATCAAAACAACTCTGAGATTCCATCTTACACCCATCAGAATGGCTAAGATCAAAAACTCAAGTGACAACACATGCTGGTGAGGATGTGAGGACAGAGGAACACTGCTTCATTGCTGGTGGGAATGCAAACTAGTACAGCCACTTTGGAAATCTATCTGGTCCTATCTCAGAAAAATGGGAATAGGGCTTCCTCAAGACCCAGCTATTCCACTCCTTGGAATATACCCAGAAGATGCTCCAGCACATGACAGAGACATATGCTCAACCATGTTCATAGCAGCCTTATTCATAATAGCCAGAACCTGGAAGCAGCCTAAGTGTCCATCAGTAGAAAAATGGATAAAGGAACTGTGGTACATATACACTATGGAATACTACTCAGCTATTAAAAACAAGGAATTCCAGAAATTTGTGGATAAATGGATTGAACTAGAAATGATCATAAAGAGTGAGTTAACCCAGAAGCAGAAAGAATCAAATGGTATATACTCACTTATATCTGCATACTAGCCCAAGGGGCATGTCCCACGAAAGCCTTCACTTATCAGGAAACTGGGACAGAGGGGAGGACATCCTATTGGGACTCTAGATGAGAGAAGTATGGGAGAATAGCAAAGTAGAAGGATCCAGAGTGTCCTAGAAACCTACAAGTAGAACATTATAATAGGCAGATTTGGGCCCAGGGGTCGCGCTCAAACTAAGGCACCAGCCAAAGACAATACAGGCCATAAACTTCAAACCCCTACCCAGATCTAGCCAATGGACAGGACATTCTCCACAGTTGAGTGGAGAGTGGGATATGACTTTCTCACGTACTCTGGTGTCTCATATTTGACCATGTCCCCTGGAGGGGGAGACCTGGTGGCACTCAGAGGAAGGATAGCAGGCTACCAAGAAGAGACTTGATACCCTATGAGCATATACAGGGGTAGGAAGTCCCCCTCAGCCACAGTCATAGGGGAGGGGAATAAGGGGAAAATGGCAGGGAGGGAAGAATGAGAGAATACAAGGGATGGGATAACCATTGAGATGTAACAAGAATAAATTAATAAAAAATTTTTTAAAAAATAAGAGAAAATAAAAGAAAGGAAAAAAGAATACATGCACTGCCAATAGGTATGCATAGCCAAATGTTAAGAGTATATATATATACTCTGCTCTGCTTAAGAAAATGGAGAAATTAGTTTGGGCATGATCTATAAAATCCTAAGGGAACTAACTTGGGAGTGCTAAATGTATTACCACAGATACTAGGGTGAATAAATTACCTGATCAGCTATACATTAACCTGATCTTGGAACTAGATACAGTGTAACCACCAGTCAGAGGCACAGCATGACTAGTTACAACCAACTACCTTGTGCCAGAATCCAACCTTGCTCAGTACAGAAAACCCATATTTCATATTGTAAGCTTGACCAAAATGCTGTGGCTATGTTGCTCTAGATCCAGTAGGGAGATTTTTAGTGTCCTTTTGATAAATAGATGTAGTGTACCTACCGCTCTTATCAAAATGATTTTGAATCCTTAGATAGTTGTTATCAACCTAAGTAACAAAGATAAACTTTATAGTGATTGGTGCTTGCTGGCAAAAATGAGTACCTATTAGAGTGATGAGATGAAACATGCTACTGTGTTATGGTTGCTTGGTGGTCCTAAAATAATTTTGAAACATGCAACACATTCGTGCTTCAATTCATTCTGCAAATACTTGATAAATGAATCTAAGAGCCTGAAAAAAAAAAAGAATGAAGTATCAGGAAGTGACTACATTCCTCTCCCTGGGACATGAACATCAGACATCAGGAAGTAGATGTGATTATGTTGACATTTAACCTCACAGAAACTAGTCATTGTAAACAAATTCAGAAAAGTATGTCTAGAACTGCAGTGATAGTCACGAGGCAGTTAGAATTCCCCGAGGGGTCAGAGTCACAAGGGGCTCTTGGGGAGGAATCCAAATCTCCTTCCTTCCTGCAGGCCACCTCTGCATAGCTTTGGGGGTGGTCGGATAGACTATAAAGATGGTGGGAAGTGAACTGAAGGCAGGATTCTAGAGAAGTCGATCTCCTCAGTTGGTATCTACACTGTGGTAGGATTTTTCAGAGATGCAGCTATCTTTGATTCCACCATACCTCTGTAAGTACTCCCTTACTTGTGCTCTCCAACGGCTAATGAATTCGTAATTTTTCACCAATGGCCATTTGTATAGAACACTTTCTTTGCTATCAGGCAGAACATACAGCACTCTAACCTTCACTGCATAAGAAAACGGTGCAGGATATTTAGAAAAGTGGTTTTCAAAAAGGTTAACCTTCCTGGTTCCAGAGGCACATGAGAAATGTTGAAAATGTATCTTCTTGATTGAAGTGAGGAGAAAAGGTGAGTGTGCTAACGGTTTCTATGTGTAGAACTTAGAGATGTGCCCACATAGGGCCCAATGCACAGGACAGCTCCAGAGCCAGGAATAATCCGTGTCAGAAAGGCAGTGTTACAGAAATTGAGAAGTGCTGCTGGAACAAGACCATTGGAGCCTATGGCTCTAATTATCACAACTCCTGTGTCTCGTTGTTAACACTTTCTGGTTTCAAGGCACCATAAAGTGACTTGAAGCAACCTAATGAAACTTCCAGTACTCAGCTAAGGTACAGAAGGCTAGCAGATGTGTGTCTCTTTTTTTTTCCCCATTCTTTTTATTTATTATAATTTATTCACATTACACTCCACTTGTAATCCCCTCACTCATATCCTCCCGCTCCCACCCTGCATCCTCCTTCCACCCTATTCCCCTCCCCTAGACCTCTGATAGGGGGCTGGAGAGATGGACAGGGGCCCTCCTCCCACACTCTGACCTCAGTCTATGGTCTCTCATCAGGGTAGCCTGCATCCTCTTCATCTGTGTGCCTGCAGGGCCTCCCAGCCAGGGGCAAGTGAACAAATCACGGATCTGTGTCTTACAGGACTTTAGAAAATTTGGTTCACTCCAAATAAATTTGTAAATAAAAATGTATGTTACAGTAGCCAGTTATTTGCTTTTATATTCTTATAATATTCTTTTCTTTTTGGGGGGAGGGCACAAAAAGTATTAATTTTTATTTATTTATTAACAATATAAAGAAATTAATCAGACATAGGTTATTTTTAAGGATAGGTCAAGGGCAAAAGAAACCCCTTAAATTCTAACTTAGAACTAGACAGACTTAGAAAGTAATTTGCTTTTTTCCCAGTAAGTGATATTTACATATTTATACATATGCATGTGTTTATATGTATACACATATAAAGTGAATTTCATCTTGCACACCCACTGTACTTGGCACAGTGCTTCACAGGACACCTCTATAAAAGTCCATTTTATACTACAATTTTCTTAAGAAAATGAATTAATGAGAATTCTGGTATATATTTTAGGAAATGTGAAAAAACAGTAGCTTACTTAGACCTTGTATTTATTCATTGATTATTACATTGTGGTGTGTGTGTACACCACATCAAGGGTCAGATAAATTCAGGGAAGAAGACCATGTCTTTGAAGAATTAAAGTCACTATAAATTCTAAAAATATTTTAATTAACTAAATACTACATTCAATATATTGTTTCATTAACTTGTAGCCTGCACATTTTGTGACATATTTAAGTATTTTGTCTCTTGAGTGTAGGTAATTCCTATGCCTAAATATTTTCACAAATCTCCAGTTTCCTTTTGGACATTTCAAGTTACATTCACAAAGTCTCTGTAAAATTTAGTTCCTGAAGGCTTCCAATTTGTTTCATCTTCTTATTTGCATGGATATGTGTAGTGTTTGAATTTCTGTGCATGTGTGCCATAGAGAATGAATGTTTTGATGTAGAGAAAAATCGTTCTCCAAAGTTTTTGGACACATAGAGGCAATGAAATGAAAAGATGGCCGTCATGGCTAGTCATGCTAGTGAGCTTGTGCTATAGAGCCCAAGCCCTCGCCCATGGAGGTGTACCTATAGGCAAACTGCAGCACAGTCAGGCCTTCACTTGGAATCCGGGAATTCAAATTGCAGTCTTCACACTTTCTTGCCAAGCACTTTAATCTATATAGCCCCAGTCCAAGACCCACATTTCAGTATGGAGAGAAACTTCTCAGTAGTATCATTGAAGTATAAGACTTCTTTTTGTAATGGCAGTTGGTGTTCTTTCCCTCTTGAAGTGACAAAGTCCTGATATATATTTTGTTTTTAGCTTTATGTCTGTCAAAATTACATTGATACATTTTTTGATTTCCTTGTTATTAATTGCTGAGTAGTATTCCATGGTGTAAATGTACCACAGTTTCTTTCTCCATTCTTCAACTGAGGGGCATTTAGGCTGTTTCCAGGTTCTGCCTATTATGAATAAGGCAGCTATGAACATGGTTGAGCATATGTCCCTGTCGTGTGCTGGAGCATCTTCTGGGTATATTCCAAGGAGTAGAGTAGCTGGGTCTTGAGGAAGCCCTATTCCTAGTTTTCTGAGAAAGCGCCAGATAGATTCCCGAAGTGGCTGTACTAGTTTGCATTCCCACCAGCAATGAAGGAGTGTTCTTTTCTCTCCACATCTTCGCAAGCATGTGTTGTCACTTGAGTTTTTGATCTTAGCCATTCTGATGGGTGTAAGATGGAATCTCAGAGTTGTTTTTATTTGCATTTCCCTGATGACTAAGGAGGTTGAGCATTTCTTTAAGTGTTTCTCAGCCAGTCGATGCTCCTCTGCTGAGAATTCTCTGTTTAGTTCTGAACCCCATTTCTCAATTGGGTTATTTGGTTTGGTGGTGTTTAATTTCTTGAGTTCTTTGTATATTTTGGATATTAGATCTTTGTTCGATGTAGAATTGGTGAAGATCTTTTCCTAGTCTGTAGGCTGTCACTCTGTTCTGTTGACAGTGTCTTCTGTCTTCCAGAAGCTTCTCAGCCTCATGAGGTCCAATTTATTAGTTGTTGACCTTTGTGGACAAATGGATAGAACTAGAAACGATCATCCTGAGTGAGTTAACCCAGAAACAGAAAGACTCACATGGTATATACTCACTTATAATTGGACACTAGTACAAAAGGCATGTCCCATGAAAGGCCTCACTTACCAGGAGATAGGGATAGATGTGAGAACATTCTGTAGGGACTCTAGGTAAGAGAAATATAGGAGAATGGGAAAATAGAAGGATCCAAAGGGTCCTAGAAACCTACAAGAAGAACATCATGATGGGTGGATCTGGGCCCAGGGGAGTCTGCTCAACCTACTGCCCCAACCAAGGACAATACAAGCAGTAAGCATCGAACCCCTACTCTGATCTAACCAATAGGCAGGACATTATCCATAGTTATGTGGAGAACAGGGATTGACTCTGACATGAACTCTGGTGCCCAATATTTGACCACTTCCCCTTGTTTGGGAGGAATGGTGGCACTCAGAGAAAGAATAAGCAGGCTACTAAAATGAGACTTTATAGTCTATGACTATATAGTGGGGGAGATGGTCTCCCTCGGTCATAGACCCAGAGAAGGAGAATAAGGTGAAAGCGGGAGGGAGTGAGGAATGGGAGGATACAGTGATGGGATAACTATTGAGATGTAATCTGAAAAATAATTTTTTTAAATCAACATCAAATAAAAAAAGAAGAAAAGTACATTGATAATGAAACCAACACATTGTCACAAATTCTAAAGGTGGGTTTTGTCATAGCAGAGGTCCTGTCTTATCATGTCATGTAGTGAAAATTGTTGACTGAATTTCTATAGTGGAAGATGTAGTTTTTTCCACCCTAGTTCAAATATCACATTCTATGCAACAGAAGGCACGGTGGCTAGACAAGGCTTTACCACACAAAGTGACTCTTATGACTTCACACGAATCGATTGTCTCTGTGACGTCATTCCTTACAGCAAGGGCACTCC
This sequence comes from Acomys russatus, assembly GCF_903995435.1. Taxonomy (NCBI): domain Eukaryota; kingdom Metazoa; phylum Chordata; class Mammalia; order Rodentia; family Muridae; genus Acomys; species Acomys russatus. The sequence goes on from NC_067139.1 coordinate 12,933,841, forward strand.
TGCTGCTCCTGATGTCAAACTTGCTCACATGGGAGAATGTGGCCTCTGTGCCCAGGTGTATCATGGAAAATGGAGGCTGCCAGAAAGTCCTCAGCTACATTTTTAACATGACAAGCAACACATCTGATGTCATCAACCACCTTTCTTCTGAAACGTTAAATGAATTTGTAAGTACCTAACTGATTTCTGGCCTCTTCAGGAAAAGGTCCCTATTTCAATAACTGGGTACACTGTAGGTTAAGTGGGAAGATATCATGAGCCAAAATTCAAATAAGACACATTCACAAGCATAAGAAGGCATTGGCCACTAGAATGTGGAGGAGAAAAGGAGTTAGTTTCATGAAGTCACTAAATTTGGGGGGAAATATTAAAAGTATTTTTAAATACTTTTGAAAGTAATTTCAAAAGATTTTTCTCTAACATATTTTTAAATTTTCTGCTGTTTATGGGAATCCCTAAAAGAAATAACTGGAAAAGGCTCTGAATTTCTATTCTCGGGTGCTAGGGAAGGTTCCACTGTCATTCTTTGCTTAGCACACTGTCGGTAACCAATAAAGGAGAATCAAGTTGGATAAATACCTTAAACTGAAAGAATTAACATGACTGAAATGATGTTAGGAGAGGAAAAGAACAGCCACAACAACAATAATAATGGTTTTTCAAACCCCCCAAATCTGAGAGCCTGTTTAAGAATTTTGAGGATATGAGTTTACCACCACAAAATGAGGACTATTAGAAACATAAACAGGCCTTATCTTCCTGATAAATGTACATTGAAGTCTGGCTATCTAAGTCATCACAGGAGACAAAATAGATGAGGGCATCAGCATCAAAGAGTTTGAACACAAGACCACCATGTGTGCAATAAACATATATTAATGTTGTCCTCTTCAGTAGCTGCTTTGTTTTTTTTTTTCATTCTCCATTCTTAATTGGCAACCTTTCATCTTAACAACTCATGAAACACTCATATTTTATCTGATTATTAAATTTGAATAATAAATGTAATAAATAATATATAGGAGCATTCAATATTTTAATATTAATTAATATGTAAATATTAAATTATATTTTACATGTAAATTTGTATTGTGTAATACTTTCTAAGATATACTTTGATACAATTTCAATCAATCAACACAATTACATTTATATTCAGTGTGTATAGATGTAGTGCTAATCAAAAGAAAAAACATAATTTTATAACATGCAATTAAAGGAAGTGTATCAGTTTACTCCAACAAAAATCAAGATTTTTAATATATATATATATATATATATATACTTGGTGTTGAGTTCTAATCCTGGAGAAAGATGGTCATTAAAATGGTATTTTATAAATTTGATGTCATAGTACTTCCTTTGCAAATAGTAACTTTCAGGAGTGTGAAAAATCAGACCTGTAAAGGTGTGAAGAAATGAAAAGCTAAAAGGTTAGTTGGAAAAATTAGATTAAATCTTCAATGGAAAAAAGTAAATAGACCAAGGGTCTCTTTTTCAATTTCTTAATGTAGGGATTTTAATGTACTCTTGCCATCCAACATGAGTAGGGGAAGTTTCACAAGACCTCCTCCCCTACAGGAAGAGTTATAAGCAATTAGTGGCTTCCCCTAGATGGAGAACCAGCATTCTTCAGGAAAAGCTCCTTCATATGCTGTCCAGTCCCAAGTGGTTATTCACAAACATATGTACAGATGAGCAACATCAAATGACATAGGGGGTTGCATTTATCTATACACATGCATATCTGTTTGTGTGTATGTGTAACAATAATAAAAAGAGATCAAAAAGTTGAGAGGGAGTAGGGATTTAAGAACACGCAAGGAAGAGAGTGTAGGGTAAAAATTATGTCAATACAGTGCTTATAAGTGAATTTCTCCAAAAAACTAATAAAATAAATGTTTTAAGCACCTATAGAAAACTCAATCAATTCCAAAACCCCAACTAAATTATTTTTTATTATCATTTCCAGGATATGCAGTATGATCCACATCAAAAATTCCAGAACAAGCCTAGCATGACCTGCCACACTTCATCCCCCTCCATCCCAAGCAACAGAATGAAGGCTGAAAGAATGCAGGTGAGTCCTAAAAACAGGTTCTACCTTGAGGAATGTTGGGAGAGGATAAGCAACACAAGGAAAGAGTACTACACAGCTAATAAAGTACACATAAAATAAAATTTAGAGTAACTTTAAAGCACAGCCATGAATTGTTCATGAAATATTCTCTATTTTAATCACAGCTTTGTCATTAGGATGAACTTATTATGTAAGAGAGTTTGGATGAGTTTGAATTATTGTCATTAAATTTACTCTCACTTGCAGCCATTTGAAAAACAAGGAAAGTTGACATTTTTACTATTACTAAAGCACTTCCTTGGATAGCATTGTATACTACCGATTGTGACATCAACTTCCTTTGACTTAGAAGATGTTTCTTTCTCTATTTCTTCTCTTCTGCCTACTTTTTCACTCTTACCTGACTTCATTCTCCAGGGTCTTTACATGCAAGTCCAGTACAATACTATTGATGTTTCATGGGGTACAAATATGGCCTATCATAACTAAGAAGACAGTGCTAATGTGTTTTTATTATAATATGCTCATCTGATCACCTGCCCATAACCAATCTCAACATAATTTAAAATTATTATCGTGATATATATGCTTATGGTATGCATATAATCTTTTCTTCTTGATGAGTCTCTGGACCAGCATTTTATAAATCTTCTATACACAATAGCAATTGTAGAACATAAGAAAAATGGAGGAAAAGAGAATGTCTGTTGAGAGCCAGCCCATGGCTAGGCCTTCACAAACCACTGTATCAATATTGCTTCAGTTAATCAATGAAAACTCCACAAGCCATGAAGACTACACTAGTCATCACATGCAATTCAACCTGCAGCTGTACACGTATTTTAATGTGATTTTCAATTGTTTTTGCTTAGCCTGTCAACCTACTAAATGTGACAATCAGGATGCTGGCTGCCTGGAAAAACCTTTATTACCATGTAGAAAACAACATGGTCGATCTTGATGGAACTCCTAATGTTATCATACCAAAAGTTATGTTGCTTGATAGACAAATCAAAAGACTCACAAAAAATCTTCAGGACATTAAGACTATACTCAGCCAGGTGAGTTGTTTCTTTAAACTTTACTGTTCCTTCTCATGAAAGCTGTAACATCAATAATAAAATCTAAACTTTGGACTAATTCTCTGTCTACCGTAATAAAATTTAGGCAAATAACCTCATAGATAGTCTTGAGATTAAAGTGTGGTAACTCAGATGCTCTCAAAAGTGCTTCACTCAGCACCCTACAACACAAGCATCTCAAGAAATTCTAATGATTCCTAGAAGTTCCCTGAATGATGCCTTTCCTGGACAGAGTCAACACGTCCTGACTACTTCACCACATCTTATCACAACCATCCCTAACCTGGATGCATTTTAACCCACCAGGTGCAATCCTCATCATTTCTGTAGCTTCATATGCAAGATTTATGGAAAATAGATATTGTTGAAAGGAAGGACAAGAAAATTGTCTACTAAGAAAACTAATAAAGTACAAATCATATATCAGAGATAGCACTGAGAAAACATAAAGTTCCTCACAAGAGAACTGTCCCTTGGTCAAATCCATGTCGCTAGTCAAGCAGCAATTCTGTCTACTCCTACAATGATATATTTCATCTGGGATCAACTACATTACAAAAGTTATATGTGTGGATCTTCTGTCTAGTTTTTAGTTAACTAACACATTTGTAATACCCTGGTTCACATTTAGGAAACTCATAACTTTACTTAATATTTACATTCATAACTTTCATCAAAACATTATTCAACATTTATAAGTAATGAGGACCAACAAATGTTAATAATATAAATAATAACTGGTCAACTATGATTTTATTATTAGGTTCATCCTGAACTTGAGGAAAACGAGGACTACCCTTCCTGGTCAGGAAAGCCGTATATACAGCAATCCAAAAGAGAAACTCAGCTTTTTGGTTTGCATAGCTTGTTCCTCTGCTTGAACAATGATGCACAAAAAATTTCTGATTATGTCGATATCCTGAAACAGCAAATTGTGCTCCAGTGAATGGAAAGCTTTCATTCTTCCTGTCTACTGAGACAGTCCATGCTGATCCAAGCCTTAAAAGATTCTTTAAATTTTATAGTATTTCCAAGTGTGATTGAATGTAAATGGTCACCTATTTTTATGACTTTTATTTTTAATTAAAATATAATTACATCATTTCCCCCTGCCCTCTACTTCTTCCAAATGATTCCTAGCCCCCTACTTCACTGTGCTTTCTATAAAATTCATTGTTTCTGTTTATCTAGTTATTACTTTATATACACATAATACATTATAGTTACATATATATGTACACATATATATATAACTGAATAAATATATAAATACAGCCTGTTAAATCCATTTCTTCTTGCTTGGATATATGTTTTTAGGGATGAGCACCCAATTATGGAGATTATTCCTTGGCAAGACTAACTCTACCTCTGTCAATAGTCATTAACTATTTATAGCTCTTCATCTAGAGGTGGGGACTTACGTGATTTTTTTTTTCATCCACACTGGGATGTCAACTGATGTAAGACTTGTGCAGGTATTATTTAGTCATAATGTTGAATGTTCATGGTAAAACATCAACATCACATATATAGAAGACACAATCTTACTGTAGACTTCCTGGTCCTCTAGCTCTTGACATTCTTTGCACCCTCTCTTCTATGATGATCGTGAGCCTTAATTTAGGATGTCATGTTGTAGACATATCAATTGGGAGTGGTCATCTCATGACCAGTTTTTCTCTGTATTTTGATTAAGTGTACTTTTCTGTAATGATTTCCATCTACTACAAGATAAGCTACTTTAAAGCAGAGAGCATTGTCACCTCGATTTAAAGCATATTGCCACACTGGTTGTCATGGTTTCAGGCATCAGAGCTAGGTAATACTATTGATTGTTCTCTTCCCTTGGCAGTTTGCCTAGCACCTTCAGAGTCTATGGAAGCTGGTCCTCAGGCAGAAAGTTTTGTATCAATTCCAGCTCAAATCCTCTCAATTTTGTGTATCTTCAGGAATACGGACTTACTTCCATTTCTGAGACACAACCAAGGGCAATATCATAACCTATTTTGGGAGTCTTTTGGACCACCCTGATCAGCAACTGGAAAGTACTATTCCCATGCCTGGAACTGGAGTCTTATTACATAGTCTATGGCTCTTGCGGGAGCATTATTATCCCTAGAGGCTTAACTCCATTGACACTATACATGTGTGTATGTGCACATACCTATCGTATTATATACAAATTAAAATGATCCTCTTATATACCTGCTTAAACATAGCTAATCTTACTTATCACCCACCCCATTGGCCTTTACTACTGCCCTTCTCCACTCCCACCTTTTTCATTTCCTTCTTCATGTCACCTAACCCTGATAGTCCCTCTTAAGTGCTCCTCCCCCTCTCACCATGGCCTCTTTGTACTTTCCTGCTTTGTACACTTGTTCCAAGTAATAAACTCACTCCTGAAATCTGAAGCTAAGACCCATAGACAGGAGATAAAACACAGCATTTGTCTCTCTGGGTGGGTCTGGGTTACTCACTGACACTTTAGACATATTAATGTCTAACAAACTTAGTTTTTCATCATTTCTTTTGTTCATATGATAATAAAAATTAAACCCCATCAAAATTTGTCACAAAAATGAGTTTTTCTTAAAAAATACAATGTCATGATTTCACTTAGACTCACAATAAGTTAATGTGAACCAAGTTATTAAAATGAAGGAATAAGATCTTGATCCTGCCAAGATCATTATAATCTAAAATATTTTATGAAAGCCAGCCATTGACTATGAACCAGTTTCACAGAAAATGACAAAAATAAAAATATTATACACTTTTCTATCACTAAATCACATAAAAAGGATAAATACAAAGAAAAATTCTACTGGACAAGCCTAACTGAAGAGTGCAAAATATGGGGCATGGTATTGGAATCTAAGAGATTGATATAAAGTAGTCAACTAAAATAACACAAACTGAAGTGAGTGAATTTCCTCAGACTGAATTGTACAAGAAAATATTCAACAGTTGCAGCATTGTGTTCCAAAATGAGAAAAAAGAATGGTGTTGCCTCAAAGAAGGGAAAGCTGAAAACCTTTGAACTTTGGTAGAAGATAGAATCCTAGAGAAACAAAAAATCACTGCCACTTCAGTTAGAGTAAATTTGTAGATATCTACAGTGCTGATCAGTACTATTAAATTTCAGGAAAAAAATTGTACAAAATATTGAAAGGCGAAAAAATACATAACTCAGTGGATTTTTTGTAAACCCATGGCACCTATAATCAATTCAATAGCATGTCATAAAAGAAAATGTCTATTATGAATATTATATCTATATAGAATATCTTTATGAAAATGAGTAAATAAACATTTCAGAAAAAGAAAAATTAAAAGAATTTGTGGGTAAATAATTCTTTTTGTCAGTACTAAAACTAACTAAAAGAACTCATGAATGTAAGAATATCACTGTGGAATTCAGTGATTTTTCCAGCTATCTGACCTATTATTTAGAATTGGTCAAAGAAACAATAAGAAAAAAGTTTATCTACAAAGAAAAGATAGATTCTCTACAGAATTCTACCAGATATTCAAAGAATAATGAAAACCAATGCTTTTCAGATTATTCAATAAAACAGAATGGAAATGAATGCCATAGAACTCATTCTTTGAAACCAGATTATCCTGTTTTCAAAGTCATAAAAGGATGTAATGAAAAGAGAAACTATAAACTTTTTTCTGATAACCATGTAGGAAGAAATAATAACATATCTGTACATAAGATTCAAAAACACAATGAGTAGACCACTGAGCATGACGTGTTAGCCTCATTTTAGGAATACAAATAGGGTTGGTAGAAAAAAATATGCTAGTATAAAACATATAGTATTCAAAAAATTGACATAAGTACAGAAATAAGATCATTGTCTCAATACATTGAGAAAACCAAATTAACAAAGTACATCATGCTTTCATGATACAAAGCCTGAAGAAACAAGACATAACATAACTCAACTTTTAAAAAGGCAACATACAAATTACTTTTAGATTTCATGTTACCCTAATAAGAATAGCCAAGGTCAATAAAACAAATGACAGCACATGCTGTCAAGGGTTCAGGGTAAGGGAACACTTACTATTGCTGATGGCAGGGCAAACTCCTGCAGCCGCTATGGAAATGACTGTGGAAGTTTCTCAAAAGGCTGAAAGTAGATCTACCACAACACTGGCTACACCACTCTTGGGCATATATACACCAAGGGCTCAAAATCTTACTAAGAGATATTTGACCATACATGTTCATTGCTGCTCTACTAATAATAGATAGAAATCGGAAACAGTGTAGATGTCTATCAATCAATAAATGCATAATAAAAATGTGCTGCACTTACATAATGGATTGAAATTAGAATGGAATGGAAATCAGAAGACCCTGGGCTAGTGCATAAGATGTACCTCCTGGTTCAAGCCTAGACTGTGAAGTAGATCTGGGTGGTTGGAAAGGTTTGACGTGGTATGATAGGACCTGTGCATTGGATGATAGGTGGTGGGGAGGGTCCTGGCAGAGGTCTACAGATAAGTTGGGGAATAGGCAAGGAGACCAGACTAGGCTCAGGCTCTACATGTGTGACCCTGGCTATATATGGTGGGTTGAGGAAGGTCAGTAGTGGGGGATCAGGGATTTGGGGGGATCATGGAGAAGGATGTAGGAGGTCTTGCTGGGAGTCAACTAGTATGCAGTCCAGACGGAACTTCTAGTGTTAACAAGTAGTTTAAAGCACAACAATAAAAAGACACGTAAGCCAATTAATATACAAAAATAGGGGGAAAAATTACAACTGACAGGTATCAAATATATCTTAGCTAGAACAATAAACCTAGAAGGAGAAATAAAATGGATGCAAACAGGAAAGAAGTCAAATTATCTGGATTTTTTGTTGTTTTTTGGGGGGTTTTGTTGGTTTTGTTTTTTTGGTTTTTTGTTTGTTTAGTTTGGTTTTTGTTTTGTTTCATTTTGTTTTTGGTTGGTTGGTTTTTTGAGACAGGGTTTCCCTGTGTAGACTTTGCTGTGCTAGATTCACTTTGTCGTCTAGGCTGGCCTCAAACTCATAATGATCTGCCTGCCTCTGCCTCCTGAATGCTGGTATTAAAAGTGAGTGCTACCATGCCCAGCACAATTTTTTGTCCATGCCCATTGAATTTATCTGTATTTTTATTACATAATCCTGTATTTAAAAGATCGTAAAGACTGAACCTAATAAACATTTTCTACAATGTGTGGTAGGTTACAAAATTAAAACACAGAGATCAATACTTGTCATGTAAATCACCAATGAGATTCCTGTGAAAGAAATCAGGAAAACATGTTTAGAACTGTTGCCAAAAATGTAACTAACAAAGAAGATGAAAGATTCCTGAGGTGAAAATTTTAAAACACACAACAAACAACAGGAAGAAAAAGTACAAAATGGAAAGAGTTCCCCTGTTCCCTGATTGGTAGAACTAGCCTTTGAAAATGTATGCATTGTCAAAAACTATCTAAAAATTCAAAGGGATCCTCATCAAAATTCCAATCATATTCTTCAATAATAACAAAAACTATGAAGCTAGTATAGAACACAAAACACTCGGAATAATGAAATAATCCTGAAGAGGATGAGCAATGCTAGAGTTGATTTACTGGTTGGATTCTATTGAAATTACACAGTCACAATACTAAGAACAGCATTTTACTGACACATTAACAGACACTTAAATCAATGGAACAGAACCTACACATGAATCCATGTAGCTACAGCCCACTAATTTCGCCAGGTTCTGTCCTATTGTACTGTTGTTTGTTGTTTGTTGTTCTCCTCCTCCTCCTCTTCCTTCTCCTTCTCCTCCTCCTTCTTCTCCTTCCCCTTCTTCTTCTCCTCCTCTTTCTCCTTCTCCTTCTCCTCCTCTTTCTTCTCCTTCTCCTTCCCCTTCTTCTTCTCCTCCTCCTCCACCACCTCCTCCTCCTTCTTCTCCTTCTTCTTTTTCTCCTTCTTCTCCTTCCTCTCCCTCTCCCTCTCCTTCTCCTCTCCTTCTTCTTCTTCTTTTTCTTCTTCTTCTACCAATGTGACACAAGCTAGAGTTGTTTGGGATGAAGAGTCTCACTTGAGAAAATTCCTCGATAAAATTGCCTGTAGGCAAATCTGCGGCATATTTTCTTCATTAATGATTGGTGTGTGGGGGCCAATCCCACAGTGAGGACAATGTCAACCCTAGACAAGTTATTTCAGCTGTATAAAGGGCAGAGAAAGCCAGTAAGCCCTGCTGCTCCATGACCTCTGCTTGAGTTCCTGTCTGTAGATTCCTTCCTTGTATTCCTGCCCTGACTTTCTTCAGTAATGGACTGTGGTGTTGGAGGCTGGTCTAATGTATTTTGATGCTAATTATTGGCTCCCAAGGTCTGTTTGCTACATTGACCCTGTGTAACCTTGTCTCCCTGTTTGATAAATAAAAAGCCAACACACCTGGGCAGGGCAAATGGGGTAGGCATGGCTAAGGTTGGGCAAGGCAAGGTAAGGCTTGGGAAGAGAGGATCTTGGGAAAGAGAATAGTCAGGTAGTGGAGAAAGAGAAGGAAGGAGGCTGCTGCCATTGGTGAGGTGGAGAAAGAAGCTCATGGCAGGCATGGATGGAGGATTTGTCCTAGATGAAGTATTTGGGATTAAGGCTAGGAAGTAGAGCTATAGAAATTATTAGAAGCAGATGGCATGGGATAGGGAGAATTGGAAGGCAATTTAAAGGATTAATATTTGCTCTGCCAGTGGTGAAGCAAGGTTGTTTTAAAATATAGCAAGTGTCTGTGGTTCTTATTGCTTGGTGGCAGGTTAGAAAATACCACCATAATAATTATAGGGCTAATCATAAACATTTATTAGACTCTACCTTTAACAGCAACACTGTGGTACAAAGCTGTAAGCTGCAATAAGTGCTTTCCTTCCCGAGATGCTTTTGGACATGGTATTTAAACACAGCAACAAACTATAAAACAGGTTCCCAGCTTTTACCTTGGGAAAAAAAAGAGAGAATCTTCAACAAACAGTACTCAGAAACTGGACATCCACACTTAAAGGAAAACCGCATTCCCATTTCCAACCTTGTGCAAAATGAATTCCACATAAGACTCAATGTTAATGTGGTCCTGAAACTCTGGAATTGCTAGAAGGAAACACTGAGGAAACCTTCAAGACACACATGCACAAGCAGGAGCTTCTTCACAAGGACTCTGACAAAAGTTTGACAAATTCTGGGAAGGACATAAACGAACAATAACATACACTGCAGGTGGAAATGTAAAATGGTGCAGCTGTAATGGAAATCAGAATGTGAGCATTTCAAACAGCCTAAAGCTCCCATATAATCCAGCTGTGCTATTCCTCTGCACTATGGAAAAACTATCAGCATAGTGCAGAAACACTGAACTCTTATGCTTTCTGACCCACTATTTAAGATAATCAAAACAAAAACATAAAGAGAAGTGACATGGAGCTGGCGAAATGTCATCACAGTTAAGTTCAATTGTTGATTCTACAGAGGACTCAGGTTTGGTTCCCAGTATCCACATGTTCCCTGCTCTGACTTTCCTTCAGTGATGGAATATTATATGAAACTATAAGCCAAAAAAATTGCTTTCCTTCCCAAGGTATTTTTGGGCATAGTGTTTAAGCCCAGCAACATAAACCCTAAGACAATTTACAGCCATCCTTTGCTCCAGTAAGAGAGGATCTCATGACTTGTTCGGATCTCAGGCACCAGGTGTGCATAAAATGTACATATGTATATGCAGGCAAAACACTCACACATAAAATAAATGTAAAATTATCTTTTAAGAATATATACACACACCTATATGCATGTATATATTTTCAGACCAAATGGAATTTTATTTACCATAAAAAGAATGAAATGCTATTATCTACTGGAATATAGACAGGATTAGAGATCATTAGGCTTAGCCAAAGAAACAGACTAATAAAGAAATAGCTCATGTTTTCTGTCATATACAAAGAATGTAGAGCACAAAATTCATATGGTTATTGACAAAAAGTCAGTGTCAAGATTGTTACTTTCTTAAAGTTTTTGACCAAGGAGACCTTGAAGTCCTTCATGAGGTAAAGGCTATTGCCAGTGCTGTGAGGTGTACAGACTAGCCACATGGTAAGAGCCTAATGATAAGGATACAGTATGTTCTCATTTCAGATATGGAAAAGTCTGATCTGAGTTGATCTCTTCACTGTACTTGTTAGTTCTACAGTGCCAACCACAATATACCAACAGACATGCTCATCAGCATCTTAACATAATCACAAAGCCTGGTAAAATGTAACCAGTGGTACAATAGTGACACAATTCTTATGGGTGCAACCAACTACTCTGTCCTTAGATAAAAGTCCTATTTTAGTGAGGAATCCAGATTTCATACTGAAAGCCAAGTCAAAACTCTGTGGTTGAAGAAGTCCCAGACTCAGCAGGAAAGATTTCCCTGTGGTTTGCAGAAAGAGATCTTGTGTCCGATAGCATATAGATTGTCCTCATTAGCCTAGGTTGCAGAGACAAACTATATGGTAGTATGATATTGCTATGAGGGACTCATTCCAGTACAACTGAGAATAAATGACTAGTGTTACAGCATAGTAATACAATGATTTTAACAGAATAAAAAACGTCTGTCACCATTCCGTGGTTTAGGAAACACTGCAAAAACAGTTGTCAAAAACAAAACAAAACAAAACAAAACAAAAAAAAAAAATGAGAAAGAGGCTGAAGAAATGGTTGAAGTTAGGGAATAACTATATTTCTCTAGGTATGATATGACTATTAAAATTAGGGATAAGAAGTGCCTTGTCAGCATATGACATTTCTTGGAGCCCAGTCAAAGGGCAAAAAGACGCAAAATAATAGAGGCACGGGTAGCAGTGTAATAAAGACAGTGGGACTCTTAATCCTCCCTGGGTGGGTTGAGTCACAGGACATTTGCCTGGCATTCCAGAATGCAACTCCTACATATGTTATTTATTATAATTTATTCACATTACATGCCAATTGTTATCCCCTTACTCTTATCTTCCCATTCCCCACACTCCCTCCCTCTTCTGACTTATTTGCCTCCCATAGACCTTGCGGGTGGGGTCCTACCCCACTGTCTGGCCACAACCTATTAGTTTTCATCAGCATAGCTTACATCCCCTTCCCCTGTGTGCCCATAAGGTCTCAAAGCTGGACTCTGGTGGAACGCTAAGAATTGTAGGGAAGAGTGGGGAGATAGAAGATCCAGGAGGGAGCAGGAGTTCCCCTGGGAGACCATCAAGGATGCTGATAGGTGGAAATTTAAATGAGAGCAGGGTTCCACTAAAGTGGGAATCCTTGCTTGACATCCATGCTGTCTGTGAGTTTTCAAGTCATGCAGCGCTCTTCAACTCAACCACGTCCTTGTAGGTAATCCTTCCTTTGTGCTTCTGTAGTCTCCTCGATTCACAATGTTATGCATCTGTGCTTTGGTAGAAGGATGTGTTGGTGTCACACAGTGCTAGGAGAACTTTCTAGTCTCTGTTGCATAGGAACACTGCACAGGCACAAGAGATGCTTCCATCAGTGGTTTTCAATCAGGGACCATCAGGTATAGAAGGCAGTGTGCATCAAGTGTTGTCACAATTGGAGTGAGGAGGGAAAGATGAGTGTGTTCTTCTACTTGGGTTAAACATTAGGGAGATGACAAGATGGTCACTTATGCACAGGACAGCTCCAGAGCATTTAGAAGAGCCACATAATAAAGGGCTGTGCTCTGACATTGGAGGTATGACAGGAAAGAGACCCCAAGAGTCTATGGGTCCAGTATGTCCCAATTCCTCCAGGAAAGGGTAGTATTTTCTGATTCCTAGTGTTACTATAGTACTATATAATCTATATTACATAGATTATATTGTAACATATAATATTGTATATTATATAATATATATTTATACTTTTGTAATTGCCTTACTTGAATCTACCAAGTAAAACTTCTAGTTGTGCATTCTAGTTTATGCAGTGCTCGGAATATGTGTCTCAAACTACTTTGAGAATTTGGCTAATGTCAATAGCTTTGTAAAAATAACAGCCTGTTACAACTATTTCTCCTCATATTTGTGATAGCATGTTCAGAATGATGAATTAATAACAACTATAAAATTTATTTTATGGTATGAAAAACAAAAATTGTGACTTTAGACTTTGTAAATCTCTCCAGTGATAAATGGTAATGACTGTGTGTGTTTATCAGTATTAAAATAAATTCACAGAAATGCCATTTTCTTTGAAAAAGTATAAGTAATATGAATTCTGACAGTGTTATACTAATTTTATATTTAAAGATCATTTGGTTACCTGATGTACTGAACAAATTTATTTATGTTTGATCATTTCAGTTACTAAAGTTTAGAAAGTTCTCCACATATGAAAATTTAACATGTTTTTTATTTGGGTAGTGGTTTGTTTTATTTTGCTTTGTTTTGGGGGTTTGGTGATGTGGTGGTGGTGGTGGTGGTGGTTTTTTTTTTATTAGTATTTTGCCTACATATAAATCTGTCCCTCACTTGCATGCCTGGTTCCTAAAGAGGCCAGAAGAAGGCGTTGCATCCCCTGGACTCTAATTTGTGATTGTGAGCTGTCATGTGATTGTGAGCGGTCATGTGATTCATTGTGAGCGGTCACGTGATTTATTGTGAGCTGCTATGTGAGTGCTGGGAACTGAACCTGTGTCCTGTAGAACCTGTGCTCTTAACGACTGAACTACCTTTGCAGCTCCAACAATTACATCTTTTATGCTGAGCATTTCTAATTTCAGTTATGAAAATTTCTGTGAAAACTACTTCAACATACTCACACTTTCATCAGAAAATCTTTTGTTAAAACATCATTAAAACCAAATAGCAGTTTGTGGGTGGTACATAGTTCATGTATTTTTGTTCTTGAGATTACCATGGTTGCTGTTAGAGATCTGTTTCTGTCCATCTGGGGAAAAGGAAATTGATGTAAAAACCATCTTGGATCATTGTCACAAGTTTGGAAGTTGGGTGCCAAGCAGAGTGAGTCCTGGGAATTGTCTTATCATGGCATCGAAGACAGAGTATTTTCCTTTACTAGTAATGGCAACAGTCTGAGCTTGGATTGACCCCACAGACACACATGTGTGCATGTGTGTAGATAGAGCAGAAAAAATGTGACACTTTCAGTGCCAGCATTCCACTACTAAAAACTTCTAGCATGAAGACAATGTGGAAATCTCTTAAGCACTGGAAAGACAGACACGTCGCGCTGATTTCTTTCCTTATATCAGGCACGCTTCTGTTGCTGTTGCAGTCAAGCCTGCTCCTGTGGGAGACCGCGGTACTTGTTCCAGGATGGGAAATGGGTGCTGCTATTTGGCCCTTCTGTACATGTGCAGCATCCATCTTCTCTGAGTGCATCTATGGGATTTCTTCAGAATCATTCAGAGACTTCGTAAGTAACCTATTTACTTCCATCTCCTACCTAAAAGGAGCTTTTGCGCCAATGTGTGGGTTGTCCTATAGGTAAACTGAGAAAGCATCCCAAGCCAAACTCCAAGTAATAAACATTCAGAGATATAGGAAAGTATCTGCTATCAAAAAGTGAACAAGGAAGATGGGAACAGTTCATGAAATCTTATTTGAAAAAAACCCCAATGATTTTAAAAGTTTTCCAGTGATAAACTATATTGATTTTTAAAGGACAATGTCTATTTGTGACAAAGCTCTCAAAGGTGTGCCTGAACAAGGACTCTGACTTCCTCTTCCTGGGACCTGGGGCCAGTCACCATTGGCATTCTCCATTGGATTCTTCACTTGGTGAACTGCCAATATACAGTAAAGAATTGCTTTACAGAAAGAAATTTCAACTGAGAAGAATTAAGTTAAAGAAACAATGTAAGCCAGGGGAAAGGAAGGAGATCATAATAGTAGCTGACAGCAATCCCAAACCTGAGTTTTTTTAAAGAACTTTGGATCATTAATTTACAATTACCAAAATAGAGCTGCTTTTGTACTGCAAACAAGGTCTCTAACTTGATGAATGAAGTTTCAGGCTGTATGCTGCGTGCTGAGTCAGTTAAAGAGGCCACAATAGATGAGAGCTTCACTTCATCACTGAGTATGAACACTGGGTCTCAATAACTATAATAACTACACACTCATATTTCTCATTTTTAATGACTACACTTTCCTTCATTCCTCTTTATTTACTGACAGTCTTGGGATTTATTAACATTACTAGAAGTTCATCAAACTTTCACAATTTGGTAATTATTAACTTTCAGTTCTACACATATTAAATAATATATACTTAATAAACCTTAATATCTTAAATACCTGTGAATAACATATACACATGGAAGTATATTTATTGTACTTTCAATTTCTCATTGTGTGATATTTCTAAAATATGCTAATTTTTATGACTGACTCTGTTACAATCAGCACAATTGAATTCTGAAATTTTTATCAGCTTTGCATGACCAGGGGAGATAAATTCAGTGGTAATTGAAAGACAAGTTACAATATATAATGTCTGGTTTGTACTAAGAGGAAGAAAGAAATGGATAAATATAGACATTTATGTCCCATGGCACTGTGCTCAAGTACTACAGAGAGACAAGTGGTGTTTCATAGTTTGCTTTGTTCTGTTTTAAATTGTGTATATACATGTAAGAGAGGGTGTGTAGGCTTCTGCACATGAGTGCAGTACCCACAGAGGCCAGAAGAAAAGATCAGATCCTTTAGAAATGAAGCTACTGGAGGTTGCAAACCACCTGATAGTAATAAAAGTATGGTCCTGTTAACCACTGAGCCATCTATCCACCTCCAGTATTTCAGGTTTATTTTTTTAACTGAAATATAATTGCATCCTTTCCACTCTCCTTCTTCTCCTTTCAATTCTTCCTGTTTCATGCCCACCCTCACCCCACTACCTCTCATATAGGCTTTTTCTGTAACCATTATTGCTATGTATATATGAAAATAGAAATATAAATGCAGTCTGTTGAGACCATTTAATGTTGCTAGTATATGTTTGGTTTTAGGGCTTACCACTTAGAATTGGATAGGGTCATCCCTAAAGAATGTAATTCATCCTTTCACAGCAATCTTTAATTTTCTATAGCTCTTAATCTAAAGGTAGGGCCCTGTGAAATTTCCTCCATGCCCTTTGGCATGTCCACTATTTCTGCCATTGTTTAAGTCTTGTTCAAACAGCCTTTTTGCTGAGATTTTATGGATGTAGTTTTTTTATCATAGCTAAAAAGAACACTGAAGAAAGTATATAAAGTGAGAGGACCAGGAAGTATTTATTTACTTATGTTATTGATGCTTACTTTCCAAATAGTAACTTTAAAGAAGAATAAGGACAGAGGAGGATAGTAAGTAAGGAGAAAAGATGGGAAGCTAGAAAATTAGATTATAAATAAGATTATAAGTCTAATGGGGAAAAGTAGAAAAAGGGCCACTTAGCTTTTTCTTTAAAGATATTTCTAATGGGCGGGTCCACACAGTGGGCACGGATCCGCAGATTTGAAAGATAAGGTCCCCAATGCATTCTGAGGAGGATGATTCTGGTCCAGAGCTACACAGAAATGTTCACCCCTGAGAGCGGCCTGATTGGGAAGAAATACTTAACTCAATGTATTAGAAATACCCAATCTGAGATCATCCAGGATGGCGTCAATCATACAGTGTCTGATCCACAGAACAGCAGTGACTGCACAGCCACCAAAGGACCATAATGAGAGCTCCAAAACACAGTGCTGGTGTTTCACAGAAAGAAGGAAATTCTGCCATGTGGATGGACCATGGGACCAGGTTCCAGTGACCTCCCAGGGACCCAGGACACCGCCGCTGCCACTGCTTTTTGGGTTGCAGCCCGGTACAGTGTGGGCCAAGGAGATGGCATTAGAGGAGGGGGTGCTCTTTAAGCCGAGCCAAGTGAAGACTGCACTGCCTACACCACAAGCCTCAGGAACCTCCTCTCACTGGCCAGGCCAAAGAACTGGATCATACACAGGTGGATACTAGAGGCAGCACCGAGGCAGCAGCCCATGGCAGATAGAGCTTGCGATGGAACCAGAGACTCTGGAGGCATGAATAAACAGAGCCACAGGCTCCCTGGGACAAGAAGCTGAGCTGGGCAAACATCAATGGTTTCCACAAGCTACTCAACAAAGACTTTGAGGGGCCTCCACTTGCCACCTGCTTGATGGCCCACAAGAACCAGTACCCACAGGAGTAGGAGGCTATCCAGGCCTTGACGGCAAGCAACAATCTGGCGAATTGAACGGGAACAGGAGAGCTGGCCCTGAGGACATGGAAGCAGGAGAGTTGACCCTGAGGAAACAAGAACAGGAGAGCTGGACCTTAGGATGAGGGAGCAGGTGAGCCAGTCCTGGGGACATGGGAGCCTGAGAGCCAGCCCTGCCCTGAGGACACGGAAGCGGAAGAACTAGGCACACCCTGAGGACACTGGAGCAGGGGAGCAGACCCTACTCTGAGGACACGGGAGCAGGAGAGCTGTCCCTGCCATGATTACAGCTGGCCTTGCCAGGATGACACTGGAGCGGGAGAGCAGGCCCTGCCCTGAGGACGTTGGAGGAGGAGAGCTGGCCCTGTCATGATGACACTGGAGTAGAAGAGTGGGCCCTGACCTGAGGACACAGGAGCAAGAGAGCAGTCCCTGCCATGATAACAGTTGGCCCTGCCACAACGACACTGGAGCAGGAGAGCTGGTCCTGCCCTAAGGACATAGGAGCAGGAAAGCTGGCCCTGCCTAGATGACACAGGAGCAGGACAGTGGGCCTTGCCCTGAGGACACAGGAGTGGATGAGCTGGCCCTGCCTTGATGACAGGGAGCAGGAGAGCAGACCCTGCCCCAAGGACACAGGAGCAGGAGAGCAGGCCCTGCCCTGAGGACAAGGGAGCAGGCCCTGATTTAGGGCTTTGAGTTGACCTCACCCCAACATCTACCCTATGTATGACCTACTGGAACACATGAAGGGGCCTGACCTGCAGATTCAAAGATTAAGAATCTCCTTGACACAGGGCAACAATGGGATATCCAACAGCAGTGCCAGTGAGGAAACGATAACAATAGTGTAGTCCCCCAACCAGACCCATGACTTGTAGCAATGAATATTTGAAAGTAAACACACACACACACACACACACACACAAAAAGTAAACATATATGGACAAAAGGCTATACTGCATGATACACTACAGCTTGTGTGACAAGATTTTTTGTTTATTTGTTTTATTTTACTGAGGGGGGAGGAGAGTGATTTTGGTGCATGACGTGTAAATCACAGACATTCAAAAAATTAAAAAATAAAAACAGGCTAAGGTCATAGGCATGAACCACTACACTGAAAAAAAAATAAAGATTTTTCTAATGTGCCCTCTTCAAAAGTACAAACTTAACCTATGCACTAATGCTTTATACAAGTGTTAATATCCTTAGCTCCAAACTCCAAATAACTAAATGTTTTCACCTTTCCAGAATAAGCAGCATACTCCAAGCAAGGAGGCTCTGTTTAGTATTCCAATGAGCTGCCCCAGTGCTTCCTCTCCTACTCCAAACCATGGGCAATCACAAGCAATCACGGGAGTGTTCAGCCCAATATCCTGGAGTTAACTGAAACAGTGTGCCTAGCCTACTGCGATTTTGGTTATTGCAAGCACTGCCTTAGGTGCGGTGGCCAGGCCTCTGGGAAAATGATCAGCCCAGGGAAAACTATATGAGACAGTTGATAAATTATAAGTAAAATCAAATCTAAAACAAATTTGTGCAAGAGCCATAAATTATTCATGACGTTTTTCAATTTACTAACCACTGTTTTGCCCCCAGATCAAATGTTTGATTCTATAAGAAACATAGAAATTATTTAAATGTAACTTGCACGCTAACATTTACAATCCCATGTGGGTGTCAGAAGCAGGAGTGGGGCTGCAGTTATTATATTATTAAGAAGATTCTGCTAGTAGCGGCATTTTACACTCTTGAAAGCACAGGATTTCTTCCTGACTCTGCAGGTTCCCATGAATATACTCCTTCTGTCCTTAGCTGCTCAGTCCTACTTCACTTCACTGTCTACTCCTTGGTCTTTCCAAGCATGACTTGTAAAATACTACACATATTTCTTAGGCAGCCACTGTGGCCTCTGAGGACTAGGTCAACAATGCTAACTATGCTTTATCCTTTGCTATAATCTCTGCCATGGAGAGCCACGCAGAACTGTATTAACATTGTTACAAACAAGCCTCAGAAAACATAATAAAACCGTGTAACTAAAACTACACTAGTTATCACATGTAATTAAAATTGTAGTTGTATACTTATTTTAATTTAATATTCAATATTTTTTCTTAGTCTGAAATCATTCTGAATATGACCATCTGGGACAGCTGAAGAAAATCTCTAAAATATTTAGTGACCAATGACAGTCTGTCCAAACAGTGAGTCTACTTTCTCGTCTGCTTGATGTAAGCAAAAATAACAACAGTACTGTTAAAAATAAATAATCAACCCTAGAAACTGATTGTTTGCAGCAAATACATAGTCACCCATCAAACTCAGAACACGGACCTAAAGTAAAGTAAGAACATCTATTTCCCAGAAATTTCAGCTGAATTCCTGTAGGCCTGATGTACTCTCTTAAGAAAACATGACAGTGTGAGAGCCTGGCAGTGGGTAAACCACTTGCTTTTTGTCAGCTTCTTTCGACACAGGTCTTTGGTTAAGATCGTGGTTACTCAGGAACAGGATCTGGTAGTGTTAAATTACTGCATGCAATTGGGTTTGAAAAGCTATAAGGCTATCAAGGTAGAGTGAAAGGGGAAATCTTGATTTAAAAAAACAAAAAAACAAAAAAAAAACAACAGCAACAAAAAGCCACATCACTATTTTGTTGTTATTTTAGAAGTAGGGCCTAATAAGTGTTTATTATTAGCCCTATAATTATTATGACAGTGGTACTTTCTAACCCGCTATCAGTCAATAAAAATACAGCCACATGTTATATATTTTAAAGTAGCCTTGCTTCACCTAGAGCAGGGCAGATACTAATCCCTTAAACTATCTTCTATACCTCCCTGTCAAACTCCCATGCCATCTACTTCTAATAGTCTTTTAATAGTGTCTATCAAGCTACCTGCCATCCATAATCCCAAAAACTTGCTAATGTCTGCCATCTGGGCAGAATCCTCCATCCATGCTAGCCATGTGCTTCTTCCTCCACCTAACCCATGGCACTGGCCTCCTTCTTTCTCTTCCTTTCTAGTCTCCAAGAATCTCATCAGAAGCCTGGGAACCTTAGCCACTCCCATCCTATTGGCCCTGCCCCTCCCAGTATATTGGCTTTTTATTGGTCAAGCAGGAACAAGGTTTTAGGCAAGGTTACAAACATTTTGGGGTACGTGAGCTTGCTCATTTGGGCAACAACCAGACCAACCTCCAACATCACTTGGTGACAAATATATCAAAACGTGAACCTGGATCAGGTCGGAGTCCCAAAGGAAAAGATTGACAGGAGGCAGATGACTATTAGCTTTCTAGAGTCCAGTCCAGAAGGATTTCAGCTAGACACGACATGACAACTTGCTTGAGAAGTGAAAGTGAAGCCACTATTCACCAGAGCACTCACTATCATGAAGGAAGGAGAATTTGTCAGGTAAGAGGCTCCACAGTTAGGCCTCCATCGTCAGGACATGGAGGGCCTGCTTATCCAATGTCCAGCTGCAGGTTTGTTGGCCCCCAACAAATGGAAATATCAAAAATGCTTGAACTTTGTTGCATGTTGCAATAAAACATGCCCTCAGCCACAGATATCTGAGAAAGTGGGAATTATAGAAAATAACCATACACGACTGGATATGGAAATAAAGTAGTAAGGTGGCAATAAGGCTCAGTTTGGCTTAGTGCAGGTAATTACCCACTCAGCCCACAGACAGTAAACTGGCATAAGTGAGTGAATATGGAAACAGGAGCAGGGAACTTCATGCCTTCTCACAGGGGACATGGTCTACATTTGACCCCTGTGACTAAAAATACTGAAAAGGAACCCAACAAGAGAACACGTACTGGAGCCCCACACTTGGAGAATTGTGCTTGAGGGTATAGACTGTAAGGTGATCCTGTATTTCATGGGGAAAGAGAATATGAAGGAAAACACTGCTCATCCTGAACTGGTCCCCATCAACAGACAGTGGTGGTTGATAAACTTTTAGATACAGGAAGGGCTAAGGGCTGGTGATAAAGGGGAAGACTCGGAAGCAGGCAGTGTATGGCAGGGAAGAAAGGGTCCTGCTCTTCTTTGGCTCCTGGTATCACCAAAGTTGCAACAGATTTAAATGCACTGAAATCATTCACTCTGCTATATGCTATATGCTAAACCCTATAAGAAAACATTAAAACCAATGTAAATTGAACTGCAATTTTCTAAATAATCAATATGCAACAAGAGAAACCTCAGAGGAAATGCTATGAAATATTTTACAAAACCAAACACACACACACACACACACACACACACACACACACACACATCCTTAAGTCCCACATCAGCTAGAGTCCCATAGAGTAGGTTAGAGAAATCTGTATCTCTTACCTTGAGATGCATGCGATCTCCCTACAGATACATCACCATTGGGATTGAAATTGGACTATATCAAGATATGAACACCCATGCCTATGGGCTCCACAGTTTTGTGATTACAAACAAGAATTGAACAGCAGATTAGTTATTTGAAAGTGTTGCATAGGTACACAATGGAATTTTATTCAGTGTAAAGAAAAAGGAAATCTTCAAACTTGCAGGAAACGAAAATCAAGCAAAGTAAGACAAATATTCCCTCACTCTCCTATATGAAGATCATATTTATAAGATATGTATATAAGTGGGTAGAATTGGGAGTGTAGGTTCATACCCTAGAAAGAGACATAAGGAAACCAGTCAGTCGATAGGGCACATATGACATGAAAAGCCGAAGAGAGGGTAGAAGGGCACAACAGAGGGGAAAGTTAGGAACATAGGGAGGTGGAAAACTAACAAAAATATTTTTGTTAGAAGACAGTGTAATAGTGTCGATGTGCAATTTTAGATGTCTTTCATAATTAGTTATTAATTAATTAATTAAGAGAGGGACAAAGTGTATATGCATATAAAGTAAGTAGACCAAAGCAAAGATATAATTTTTTAAACCAGTTGAGTCAGTACCACTGAACAGAGGACAAGGCCTCAACAACACACAGCACAGGCCTTTGAGCTCTGGGGGTTTCACATGCACACATTAGAACTCCACTGTGGAACATGTAGGTCTACACAACTCCATGTGTGATTAGCTCCTTAAATCCCTCCCCCAGGATATGCATTTCAGTGTTGTAATTAGATCCATGGTGCTCTGTGCAGTGCATCTGCACCCTGGCCCATTGTGGGATTAGTCAGCTTAAACCAAGGTTTTGCCAGTCTTCCTCATTGGTGTATGCTAATTTTGAAAGGCATACGGTCAGCCATCTCTACTCTATCCTCCTGTCTTAGACATGTTGCTTCATGAATGTTATTATCAGTCTCCTGCTAGCTTATTATTTATAGACAGTGAACAATACGCCAAATGACACATAAGATGCCCATTTAGAGAACATATCAGATAATAAAGAAACAAGGCAGGCAGAATTGTTTGTTAGGATCACAAGAATGCAAGTTTATTACTATTTGCATGTTTTCAAAAATGTCAATAAAGACCCTCAAAACTCTAATCAAAATCACATGAAAGCAAAAAGAATCCTAGCCCTCTAAATATTTACCCATAATGCAACAATATCTTAGGCTCAGCAGCTATACAAACCTCTGTTAATTGAGATCATTTTCCTACCATTTTGTCTACAAACTAAGGCAACATAAGTAGAGAGAGGGTTTGTGTGTGTGTGTGTGTGTGTGTGTGTGTGTGTGTGTGTGTGTGTGTGTGTGACAAATATGGAGATAAATAGTGCAGCCAAAATAAAAATTCAAATCTAAATTTCCTACATGATTAAGGTTACAGTAGGAGGTGCTTTGGTAGATCTTTTACAACATGCTAAAGGAATAAAGTCAGATCTGCAGGAAGAGGTAAGCAATATTTTTTTCATTACAGGTCACTACTATGAGTTGTTTACCTTGTATCAAACTAACGAAACCTACAACTCGCAGTCTAAAGTAGACAAAGCTAAGAGATGTACAACTCACACCCTCTGCAGAAGTTGCTTAAGGCCAAATAACTATTAAATCAGAAAGTCAGGCTGCTGTTAACTATTTCCCTTTATTCTATTGATACTATTTTTAAAAATAATGAATTTATAACAGCTATGTGATTTTTTTTATATAATGGGAAACAGTATTAGACTGAAAAGTCTCTCCAGTGAAAAATGAGAATAAATGTGTGTGTGTGTGTGTGTGTGTGTGTGTGTGTGTGTGTGTTTCTTTATGAGATATAAAGTAAATTCAGTGAAGCTTGTCCTCTGAAAAAATTATGACTAATTGAGTTTCCAATTATATTGTTTTAATTTAATTTTTAAAATTGTTTAACTACCTTGAATAATGTATAATATAATGTTTTTATAATAGTATGCATATATATGTTGGCTACTTGAGTTAGGAGATTTTCACAAACATACATTAGCAATTCCCAGCTTTATATGGCTGCTTCCAATTGAATTTATTTACATTTATTAAATGTTTATGGCTCACATTTTTATAGCCTTCAGAGAAATATCACTAGAGGTAGAAGCAATTTTTATGGTGGAGCATACCTCTTGTATCTTTCTCTTGAGATTGAAAATTGTTGGCATGTTAGAAATGTCTTCCAAAAGAAAACTGAAGATGAAAAGAAAAAGAATCCTTGAAAAAGTGAAAGGAAAGAGTCATACAGAGCAGAAAGAGGAGATGAAATCAAATCTCTAGGTCATCTCTTATGCTATTGAGGACAAAGTGTAATTCTTAACAAGAAGAGGAAGATCCTCAGCTGACAGTGACCCTCAGAGCAGCAGTATGCTCCCCATCCCCAGACTCTCAGCTGTGGCAGATGGAACAGGTGAGGTGCAAGGTCCTTGAGCTTGGCAATTTTCCTCCACAAGCTACTAGTGAGAGGGCTCTGGGGAAGTAATTCACCCAAATAATATACCTATTTTCTCAGTATATTTTGATAATTTCAAAGTCCCAATTTTCTCATGGATTATTGTAAAACTCAAACTTAAAAAAATCTAAAGCCTTCTGCAAAGGTACAAACCCATAATGATCTGGCAACTTCAGCTATGATATCACATTTATGACAGGGCTTTCTTCAACCTCAGGGTTAAAAATTCCATTCTTCATATGTTTATTCTCATCAAGCATGAAGATGGAGCAAACAGGACTATGCTGTTCTTGTCACATTTGTGACAAAAATGCTGATGTCAGACATTGAATTAAAAGATATAAATTAGTGAGAGTTGGATGAGTGACAATCAACAGAAACCCCTACCTTAAGAGGATGACATACACACCAACTCAGGATTAGTATATGGTCCAAATGTCTGAGAGCAGCACATGCATTTTGTGAACATTACAGAAGCCAAGAAAGATGACAAGTTTTCAAATTATACATCTATGCAAATATGGTTTTTAATGAAACATTTATAGATAGAGGTTGATTTTACTGTTCTACCCCACCTGAAATATAAGCTGTGTTTATTGGTTTCCTACACAGGTGACTTATAATTTCACATGCAAAGAGCATCTCAATGGCTTCCTTCCTTATATTGGGACATTCCTGCTGCTGCTGCCGCTGCCGCCGCCGCTGCTGCTATTGCTGCTGCTGCTGCTGCTGCTGCTGCTGCTGCTGCTGCTGCTGCTGCCAGACTTGCTCCAGTGAGAGAAAAGTGGCTTTTCCCCACTGTGTAACTTGGAAATAAATGTTCCCAATGGACGTTTGACCTAGCATGTATTATATCTAAGTACATCAATACCCTTTCTTCACAAATCATCAATGAATTTGTAAGAACCTCCCTGTACTTATAGCTTTTTCTAAGAGAGGACTTCACACCAATTACACCTTAATTAAGAAAGTGTCATAATCAAATCAAGTAATACACAGGAGAATGAAAACACCCACCACTTACATGTGAGCAAAGAAAAGGGGACAGTTTCATAAGGTCTTCAAATTGCAAACTTCAGTGACTTTAAACATGCTTTCCCCCATCTGAAGTAGTTCTACTGTTTAACTTTTAAATTTTTAATCCTGACAGAAAGCCTTAAACAGTAGAACTGACAACAAATGCTGTCTTCCTGTTTCTGAATGCAGGGACCAACCTCCATTGAGACTCCTTACTTAGTGCAATGCAGATACTAGCAAAGGAGAGTTACATTGCAAGGCTGCAATTGAAAAGGATTAAAATCACATACAATACAAACAAGGAAAACAGCAACAATATCAGTAGTAATAGTAGTAGTTTATCGGAAGACCTTTAACCTTCAAGGCCTTGTTCAAATTATAGGTATGAGTTTGTTATGAGAAAAGGGTAGCTGACTCAGAACAGTAAGTGGGTCCTCCTTCCAGATGAAGGTTCTTTAAAGGTTGAATCTGTGTGCTGCTTGTCAGCCCAGGAAGCCACAATAGATGACAGACCCAGTAAAATAAGCTTGAACACAGGGTCTCAATGTCCAAAGTAGCACAATTCATATTCTCCTATTACTCCTGATTATCTTTAACTCCTCATTCATTTTTATTTACCATTCCACATTCTTCACTATCCTAGAACATCTTAAAAATCTCTAGCAGAGCCGGGCATGGTGGCGCACGCCTTTTATCCCAGCACTCGGGAGGCAGAGGCAGGTGGATCACTGTGCGTTCGAGGCCAGCCTGGTCTACAAAGTAAATCCAGGATGGCCAAGGCTACACAGAGAAACCCTGTCTCAAAAAACCAAAAAAAAAAAAAAAAAAAAAAAAAAAAAAAAAAAAAAAGAAAGAAAAATCTCTAGCAGTCCATTAAATTTTCACAATTTTGATGATTATTGTTTGAATAGTAGTTAAAATATAAGCTTAAGACGATATAGAGTAATATGTAAATGCTATAGTATATTTCTTATATTTTAATTGTTCATTCAAACCTTGTACTCTGAGGTTACTATGACAACCAACACAATTGCATTATGAATTGAATCGAAGACCCATAAATAAACCCACACACTTATGGACACTTGATTTTTGACAAAGAAGCCAAAACCATACAATGAGAAAAATGGAGAGAAAGTCAAGGAAATGCCCCTAAAATAAGGGACTAGACAAGGCTGCCTACTCTCTCGATATCTCTTCAATATAGTATTTGAAGTTCTAGCTAGAGAAATAAGACAACGAAAGGAGATCAAGGGTATCCACATCAGAAAAGAGGAAGTCAAATTATCCCTATTAGCAGATGATATGATAGTGTATATAAGTGACCCCCAAAATTCCACCAGAGAACTCCTACAGTTGATATACACCTTTAGCAAAGTGGCTGGATACAAAATCAACTCAAAAAAGTCAGTAGCCCTCCCGTATACAAATGTCAATCATACTGAGAAAGAAATTAAGGAAACTACACCCGTCACAATAGCCACAAGTAATATAAAGTATTTAGGTGTAACTCTAACCAAGCAAGTGAAAAACATATGAAAAAAACTTCAAGTCTCCGAAGAAGGAAATTGAAGATGATATCAGAAGATGGAAAGATCTCCCATGTTCATGGATTAGAAGAATTAATGTAGTAAAAATGATCATCTTACCAAAAGCAATTTGCAGATTCAGTGCAATTCTTACCAAAATACCTACACAATGTTTTAAAGACAGTGAAAGATCAACTTTCAACTTCATATGGAAAAACAAAAAACCCAGAATCACTCAAACAATTCTGTACAACAAAATATCCTCCAGAGGAATCTCCATCCCTGATCTAAAGCTGTACTATAGAGCAATAGTAATTAAATCAGCATGGTACTAGCATAGCAATAGGCCAGTTGATCAACAGAATCTAATCAAAGACCCAGAAATAAATCCACACACCTACAGCCACATGACTTTTTGACAAAAAAGCCAAATCTATACAATGGAAAAAGGATAGTATCTTCAACAAATGATGCTGGTCTAACTGGACATCTACATGTAGAAAAATGCAACTAGACCCTTATTTATTACCCTAAACAAAACTAAAGTCCAAGTGGATTAAAGACCTCAATATAAAACCAGACACTAAATTTGTTAGAAAAAAAGTGGGGAAGAGCCTTGAGCTCAATGGCACAGGAGACAACTTCCTGAACAGAACACCAACAGCTCAGTCTCTAAGATCAACAATTAATAAATGGGACCTCATGAAACTGAAAAGCTTCTATAAGGCAAAGGACACTGTCAACAGAACAAAATGACAGCCGACAGACAAGAAAAAGATCTTCACCAACCCTACATATGACCAGGGGCTGATATCCAAAATATATTTTGATCAACTATGTTTGATCAACTATTTGCTAAACTGCCTTTTAGTTAGTTCGGCTAAGGGTGTGTTTTTCTTGTTCATTTTCTCAAAGAACCAGCTCTTGATTTTGCTGATTCTCTGAATTGTTTTCTTTGTTTCTAATTTACTGATATCAGCATAGATATTATTTAAATTTGTGTCTGTCAACCTATTTTTTCTCCATCTATGGTGATTGAAAGTTTTGATGGGATAGTAATCTGGACTGGCATCTGTGGTCTTATTGGGTTTGTAAGACATGTTCCCAGGCCCTTTTTGCTTTTATGGTCTCTTCTGAGAAGTCATATGTGATTTGTTAAGTTTGCCATTATATGTTTACTTGGCGTTTTTCCTTTCCAGCTTTTAATATTCTTTTATTTTTGTTCTGTACATTTAGTGTTTTGATTATCATGTGGTGCGAGGATTTTCTTTTTTGTCTAATTGGTGTTATGTAGGCCTCTTGTCTGCTTATAGGCTTCTCTAAATATTGGGAAAATTTTCTTCTATGATTTTATTGAAAATATTTTCTGGGCCTTGGAGCTGGGAATCTTTTCTTTCTTCAATTCCTATTATTCTTAGGTTTTATCTGTTCATGATGTCCTTGATTACTTGGATGTTTTGTGTCAGGAATTTTTTTTTAGATTTAACATTTTCTTCTATTGTATCTTTTATACCCTAAATGCTTTTCTTCATCTCTTGTATTCTGTTGACAATGTTTACCTCTATAGTTCCTGCTTTCTTCCCTAAGTTCTCCCCCCCCTTCAGGCTTTCCCCAGTTTGTGTTTTCTTTGTTGTTTTTATTTCCATCTTCAGATCTTGAACCATGTTTTATTGATTTCCTGCACCTGTTTGTATTTTCTTCCATTTCCTTTACTGATTGTTTGTATTTTCCTGTAATTCTTTCAGTGGTTTATTCATTTCCTCTTTAAAGACCTCAAACTGTGTTTTCCTGCACCTTCTTGTATTTCTTTAAAGTCTTTATTCCTTTCCTCCATTATCATTTTCATAAACATAGATTTAATGTCATTTTCTTCAGTTTCGGTTGTACTAGGGGCTCAAGGATGCTTGCTGTAGGATAACTAGGTTCTGAAGATGCCATATGGCTCTGGTTTTTGTTGCTTGTGTTTTTACACGGCCTTTAGCCATCTGGTTGTATATGGTGTTGGCTGGTGTATCCTGTCACCCGCTGGAGTTCTGGGGGTGTGGGAGAAGGTGTGCGAAGAGCCTAGGGCAGGAAATCTGGATTTTCCTGTAGCTGCCCTCCTCACATTGTTTGGGAATGGACTCAAGACTGGTGGATGGTCCACAAGGACTTGTCTGAGGCTTTCCTCAGATATATAATCCTGGCGACGAAGTGGGCTCCTCAGGAGCCTGGGCACGCTCTTCTTGCTAAGGGAAGTGCTAGAGTCCTCTCTGCCTTACTACTGGGGTTCTTGCTCCGTTAATAAGGTCCAGTTTTGCAGAGACTATGCTCAGGCACTGTGTTCACTGAGTCGGGAAGCCTGACGTTGAAGCTGTGTATATGCACCCCGGTACCAGAAGGTATCCACTCCATGGGAAGGTCGCAAGTTGAGGCCGAGAGCTGCAGTACCTGTCTCATGGTCGGTGCCCGTAGTTGGAACCATGCAACCCCAGTACCACAGACAGTGGGAGCAGGCATGAGGCCTGAGGCTGAGGTAGCACCAGAGGGAGCCTAAAAATTTTTCCCTCGGTTTAGCCAGGTGATCTGAGATAGGAGAACAAACATCTTCCATATATTTTTTTCAATACTTTGTCCTTGGTGACAAAAGTAAGAGACATAAGATGGGTACCAGGACCTCTGCTCTGATCATACTCACCTTTCAAACTTGTGACATTGATCTGTGCTGGTTTCATCAAATTGTTTTTGACAGACAGACATTGAAAATATCAGTAATTTCTCATTTCCAGAGTAAGGAAACATCAAGTATGTGTCACATTTTAAAGACTTTTTTTTTCTCTCTTTTTTTTTTTTATTAATTTATTCTTGTTACATCTCAATGTTTATCCCATCCCTTGTATCCTCCCATTCCTCCCCGCCCCCATTTTCCCATTATCCCCCTCCCCTATGACTGTTCCTGAGGGGGATCACCTCCCCCTATATATTCTCATAGGGTACCAAGTCTCTTCTTGGCTACCTGCTGTCCTTCCTCTGAGTGCCACCAGGTCTCCCCCTCCAGGGGACATGGTCAAATGTGAGGCACCATAGTACATGAGAAAGTCATATCACACTCTCCACTCAACTGTGGAGAATATTCTGATCATTGGCTAGATCTGGGAAGGGGTTTAAAGTTTACCTCCTGTATTGTCCTTGGCTGGTGCCTTAGTTTGAGCGGGACCCCTGGGCCCAAATCTGCCTATCATATTGTTCTACTTGTAGATTTCTAGGACCCTCTGGATCCTTTTATTTTGCTATTCTCCCATGTGTCTCTCATTTAGAGTCCCAGTAGGATGCCTTCCCCTCTGTCCCAGTTTCCTGGTAAGTGAAGGCTTTCGTGGGACATGCCCCTTGGGCTAGTATGCAGATATAAGTGAGTATATACCATTTGATTCTTTCTGCTTCTGGGTTAACTCACTCATTATGATCATTTCTAGCTCAATCCATTTATCCACAAATTTCGGGAATTCATTGTTTTTAATAGCTGAGTAGTATTCCATAGTGTATATATACCACAGTTTCTTTATCCACTCTTCTACTGAGGGACACTTAGGCTGTTTCCATGTTCTGGCTATTATGAATAAGGCTGCTATGAACATGGTTGAGCAAAGTTTCTTGTTGTGAGCTGGAGCATCTTCTGGGTATATTCCAAGGAGTGGAATAGCTGGGTCTGGAGGAAGCCCTATTCCCATTTTTCTGAGATAGCACCAGATAGATTTCCAAAGTGGCTGTACTAGACTTTTTAAATTTAGTGATATGATTCTGAAAGATTTATTGGTATCAAAATTATCTCATTCTAGGATGATGTCAGCAGTGAAAATGGTTGCCACACAAGTACAACCTACTTGGACATTGAAGACAGGCAATTCCCAGGGCAAGGAGCTCATAAGGCTAGCCTTATTGGCAAGTTCTGAATTTAAATAGGTAAAATAAATAAATAAATAGGTAATAAAACTATAGAAAATTATTGGATACATCAATCTGTGGCCTTCATAGGCACACACATAGACACACACACACACACACACACACACACACACACACACACACACCAAGCACATATACACACATGAAAATGAAAAAATAAACAATGAACAAATGGGAGTCCCAGAAACTAGGTTTCACAGAACATTTAGTAAAAACTATTTGAAATGTCCACAATAAAAGTGGAAATTCTAAAAGATTTTCAGGATCTAGGACAGGTAATTTAAGGTATTTAAACTCAAGTAACCACAATAATTAAATACATCATAAAATGTACAGTGTAAAAAAAAAACTAAGATATGTCAAATGTGGTGGCACATGCCTATAATCTCAAAACTTGGGAAGGCAGACACAGGTGATTCTCTGTAAGTTCAAGGCCATCCAGATCTACAAAATGAGTCCAGGACAGCCAAGTACACAAAGAAAGAAATCCTGTCTCAAAAACACCCAAACTAACTAACTAACTAACTAAACTAAGCTAAACTAAAATATGTTGAATGTAAAAATAAAGGGTAACCAGGATCCATGTTACTTTTAAGTTTTCAAAAAATATGCTCTCTAGAATTAATATTTATAATTTATAAATGCATAAAAGCATGTACATGCAGGCTCACACACACACACACACATACACACACAATTTCATATTTCTCAGCTTTGAAATATTCACAATCTAAGTGGCCTTCTGATTTTGTAGTTGTCATTAATTTATTTATTTCCCTTGAAATTTTTATCAAGAATGTAAAGCAAATGGTTGGCACTAGCATGTGCTTCTATTCACGACATCATTTGCCTTGAAGCAAATTCTCAAAGGCATATAAGACACACGTCTGGTAGTATTGTCTACCTTATCTGACAACCGAGTGCTTCACTGTGCCGATTCATGGTTAGTACTCATGGCTAGCACAGACTACTTGCTTGTTTATGACATTGAGATGGATTGGATGCATAGACTCCCGTGTCTTATTCCAGATAATCTGTCAATTTCAGTTGTGTTGCCATTTTCAGATGGGTCATTCTTTGTTCTGCAGTTGTCCTGTGTATCAAATGCTGTGTACATCACCCTAGTACCTAGACATGAAAAAGAAAATACAGGCACTGTTTCCTCTCGTGTGAAACAAGATAGTCTCTATTCACTGCCATGTGCTTCTGGAATAGGTAAGGCTCACCTGATTGACAACCACTTACTGATCACTTCCACTGACCATTTCCTCTCCCCGTTCTTCTCCCACAAATCTTCCCATGTACTCCTCCTTGATCACTTTCAAGTTCATGGCCTCTTTTCTCATTAATTATTGTTACATACATTTATGTGCCCATTCAGAGTTTTTTAAGATATTATCAAAAATATAAAGGCAAGTACTTGGCACTAGCTAATATTTCTTTTAGCAGAGTCAATTGGCTTGAGCCAAATTCTCGCGAGACAGTATAAGACAGATATCTGTGTACCATGGGCTGAGAAAAGAAAGTTTAATTAGGTTGATTTAGGTCACTAAGTCCAGAGCTGTGACCTGGAACAAAAAAGGTTACCTGCTTCCTTCTGGAATTATGACACACTGGACCTATAGAGTCCTGTGGCCTGATTCCAGATAATTTCTCATTTGGAGATGGACTAATTCTTATTTTGAGGCTGCCCTGAGCACTTGAGATTGTGCCAAGCTTTCCCTAGTTTCTGCACAAGAGATGCCAGTAATACAAAATAGCTTGTTCTCCCCACATCAGAGGAGATACCACAAAGTCTATAAATTTCTACATTTCTCTGAAACAAAAAAAAAAGTTTTGCTTGATCTAAGAGTCAATTGTGTCTTGTTCTTTTTATAGCAAAGATCATGAATTTTTTACCTACTCCATGAAACCAAAAAAGTATTATATCCAAGTGTATATAGTTTGTTGTAAAATTATGAGTTTATTCAGCTTGGAGGAGCATAAAGAAATACAGGAAAATTATTGATCAAAGACAGCTGCATCTCTGACAATTCTCTGCAGTCTGGATTCAAACTGAGGAGAGATGCTTCTCTAGACTCCTACCTTCAGCTAACTTTCCATCACCTATATCGTCCATCTGACCACTCCCAAAGGGTTGCAGATATGGCCTGCAGGAGGAAATGGTATGTGGAAACCCAGGTAAGGGTCTCATGACCCTGACTCCTCCATGAGTGTTAATTGCCTTATGACCATTATGGCAGTCTGGCTACATCTACATTGGTTTCTTTATCTCACAAATGGCCTTCAGTCAGGCTGGGAGTGCTGGGAGTTAGGGGTTCTGAGTTTCAATTGCTCCAGCACTCACAGCTGTTACCGCAGAAGAATGTACTAACCTCCTAATCCTTCATCCTTTCCTTCAGGCTCTTACACTCTTCTGTCAACCTCTCAGCAAAGTGTCCTGATCAGTGAAATGTGCAATAACCTTTCCATTGATTTCTTAATAAGCTTTGGGACACCGTGCCACAGTAACAATAGTATAATTCCACCATTGTAATATGACTCTCTCTCAATCAAGTGGTCTTTGCAGTCATGTGTTGTATTCATGTACTTTGAAAAGTTTACATTTACTAAAATGATGATGTAAGCCTCAATTTTGGGGCAAAGCTAGGACCTCCCAGCCACAGATTTTGTCATGGCTTAGAATACACAACATGGATTGCCATTTTGAACAAGTCTTTAACCAAATCAGAAGGTGATTGCTTGGTTGATTGCCTGGTTGGTTGGTTGTAGCCATGAATGTTGTGCCAGTATTGAAATAGCAGTTATAATTTGCCTGTCTTAGTGATTGTGTTAGCACGCAGGTTAGCAGGTCATTTCTTGATACTTCACCCCAGTGTCCAGCATAGTTTAATTGGGCATTAGCAAATCAGCAGGCACATTGGGAGTCCCTGTCTCAGGGCCATACTTAGTTATTCATACACTAAAAACAGAGCCTATTATATCTTTATCAATCGGTTTTTTTTTTTTTAACCATTTGTTTTTGGCATACATACAACTCCAGTACCTGTGCCAGGGCTTCAAAGTCTCCCTGGTTAAAAACCTTGTCAGTGACATTTGTCAATAACCTTATGGATTTTATGTATCTTTGAACAACATGCTTAATACCTACTTCTCCGTCCTTGGCTGCTATGTTTAGTATTCTTCTGGATGGCTTTCTGAATCTGCAAGACATGAGGGGCCCATGTTATCTAATGTCACCTTTTTCTTTTTATGAATTTATTCTTGTTACATCTCAATGTTTATCCCATCCCTTGTATCCTCCCATTCCTCCCCCCACCCATTTTCCCATTATTCCCCTCCCCTATGACTGTTCCTGAGGGGAATTACCTCCCCCTATATATTCTCATAGGGTACCAAGTCTCTTCTTGGCTACCTGCTGTCCTTCCTCTGAGTGCCACCAGGTCTCCCCCTCCAGGGGACATGGTCAAATGTGAGGCACCATAGTACATGAGAAAGTCGTATCACACTCTCCACTCAACTGTGGAGAATATTCTGACCATTGGCTAGATCTGGGAAGGGGTTTAAAGTTTACCTCCTGTATTGTCCTTGGCTGGTGCCTTAGTTTGAGCGGGACCCCTGGGCTCAAATCTGCCTATCATATTGTTCTACTTGTAGATTTCTAGGACCCTCTGGATCCTTTTATTTTGCTATTCTCCCATGCGTCTCTCATTTAGAGTCCCAGTAGGATGCCTTCCCCTCTGTCCCAGTTTCCTGGTAAGTGAAGGCTTTCGTGGGACATGCCCCTTGGGCTAGTATGCAGATATAAGTGAGTATATACCATTTGATTCTTTCTGTAATGTCATCTTTTACATGGGTCCCCTATACACTTACTATGACATCCATTTTGGAATTCAGCATCCAAGGGGATCTTACAAGCATTACCGATGACTTCTAAATTATAAAAAGGTCCCATTCCTTTTTTCCAATCATCTCCTCCAAGGAGCAATGTTGAACTCCACAAGCTGTGAGGGTCACTATTTAGCTCTTGATAGTGCACTGTTCTCCATAAGTCATTGGACTTTCTCATAATCAGACACTCCCAAAGGGCCAAGGAGCTGGCAAGGTGTAAGCATTCTGTACTGTTAGGCCTTACCTGGTGTCAATAGGTGAGAGGACGCATTGCCACTCACCACCCCCACTGTACAGGATACATGAATCTGATTGGTTCCAGGTTGGTGCTTTATTGACCATATCTTCCTATTGAAAGGGTCTAGGCCTTCATGAATAATGTCCTATCTGGAGGTTCCATTCCTTTCAAATATACAAGTACAATTTACATTCAGTCCCTCTTAGATAGGACTCCCCAACTCTGGTATATATCACATCTACCAAAAGCATACTCATCCCTAAAATTCGCTTCATTTAGTGGAGATAATGACACTACCGGACCTCTGTGGGAATGGTGACTACCTTCCCCTACAACAGGCTATCTCCTTTCCAGCCTCATTGCTGCTGTGTCCCTCCACTGCTGCTGCTTCCTCTGGTTCAGTTTGAGGATGCTATGAATTGGTGTTCCCCTAACATCATCATTCACTAAAAATACAATATTCCTCCAATT
Source organism: Acomys russatus (assembly GCF_903995435.1). Classification (NCBI taxonomy): domain Eukaryota; kingdom Metazoa; phylum Chordata; class Mammalia; order Rodentia; family Muridae; genus Acomys; species Acomys russatus. The sequence goes on from NC_067139.1 coordinate 12,969,209, forward strand.
TGTAAGGCACTAAAGAATTCATAATTCAATATTATGTCTCCTATCACCCTGCATGGCTTTTTTATATAAACAACATTGACCACCCTTTTGGGGAAACAGGCTGAAGTGGTTCCCTCCCCAGGAGATACCCTTTCTTCACAACAGTAGGCCGACTGTCAAATCCTCCACACCTCCTCATCTCTTCAGTAAACTGTACCTCACACTTAATCATGTTCCCGAATCCCATAAGCATCACATACGACGGCTCTGTCATCCCCTTCCTATAAACTCACTTGATGTTATCAACAATCTTCCTGTTTTCTCCCCTGAGGGACTACCCTTTTTAATCCCATCTTTGTTTCTTTGGTGCTTTACAAATTTATATGTCAGTTATGGCCACTCTGATCCACAAAAACATCTTCTCCTGTGACTGTGATGTTCTGTGGACATTTGGGCTCTGTGTTTTAGTCTTCTCTATGTCTGCTGCATGAAAACTTTGTGGATGCCCTTGCCTTACCTTGAGTATCAGCTGAGAGCCATGGCTTTAATGTATTATAAGTAAGTAGGCATATGCCTGGGGTTGTTGTATCCTTAGGAGTTTTTCATGCTTGCATGTAAATTAGAATACATCTTCCCAGGCTTTTTACTGTTGTTTGCAAGCAGAATACTGAATCTATGTGGTCTTTTGAGGGTTCCTTCACAAAATTCTACCTGCTTCTTCTTCCTCTCATCTGAGAGTGCCCTCTAAGTTTCTCCTTTTCTGCACCATGTCATTTGGTACAGTAGTCCACATTAGTAACAGCAGGCGAGCTGGAGACAGATAGTCTCATCACAGAAATAGCAACTGTAATGCAGAAGAGGATGCTGGAGATTGGCATCAGGGAAACCTGCCAATGAGAAAGGAGAAATCCTGGCCTTGTCTAACTGAAACGGAGATGGACTTCAGAGAGCCCAACATGTCCTGTGGCTCACTGCAAAACAGGAATGTGCATCCTCGGTGGATATATCAGTTGCCAAGGCCACTTGCAGTATATAAAGTTGTATTTACAATTCCATGTGACAGCACATGTATGACAGCCACTGGAACTCACAGACCTGTGCTATGGTGTGTGAAAACCTCAGCTTTTACTGCATGAGCTCCCGCTGAGTTGCTGGTGGTTTTCTCCATACATGTCCACATCTTCCCACTCTTCTTTACTCTCTCATTATTTTTGTGTTTGTAAGGTTAAATTAGCATGCGCAGTGTAATGTTTTATTAAGGCATGCATCTTCACAGAAAGTTCAGGTTTTTTTTTTTTCGTTTTTTTGTTTGTTTGTTTGTTTTTTGTTTTTTTTACTTTCTACCCCTTCTCCTCTCCCAATATTTCTGCAATGACTTTGCCCCACACCTTCCACTGTAAGTCTCCTTTTACATTTGTGTCCTTGTAGCCTATAGACTACTGCCCTTCCTCAACTGCTCTTTGTGCAGTCTCATCATCTCCTTTAAAACTTCCCAGCCTACACTCACAGACCCCTCCCTTTCACTTAGGTACAGAGAGGAGAACATGTGCTATGTATCTCTGAGTTCAAGTCATCCTACTTACCTTTGCTTTCCTATAAATTTTATGATTTTTCCTGTTTGTATTACTTAAATGTTTGCTTCCGTGTTTCCCTTTCACAAAGTTGCTGTTTGCTCAAATTATTGTAGTTGGCATTCCTCATTTAAATGTGTGAACATTTCCTCTCTCACTTTCTCTTCTCTCTTTTCTCTCTTCTCTCTCTCTCTTCTTCTCTTCTTCTCTTCTCTCTCTCTTCTCTCTCTCTCTCTCTCTCTCTCTCTCTCTCTCTCTCTCTCTCTCTCTCTCTCTCTCTCTCTCTCTCTCTCTCTCTCTCTCCTCTCTCTCTCTCTCTCTCTCTCTCTCTCTCTCTCTCTGTTATTGTCTCACTGTGTACCAGAGGCTGCCTTGAACTAACAACAGAGCCCAGGCTATCCCCTTTCTCAAAGCAGTGTCTCCTCAGCCTTTGGACTTTTAGAACTCTAGGGTTGAACCATGCCTGACCTTCTAATAAGGATGTTCAGGAGGGGTTTCTACTAAGAGCCATTAACTTAATTTCTACTCTTTCCACTTTTCTCTTTTCTTTTCTTTTCCTCCCATCTTGCTGCTGTTTGCCTTAAATTGTTGGTTTTTCAAACTCTTTATCTCAGCTAGTCCTAAGTGAATTTCAGAATAAAATGTTTACTGGATCATACCTTCTAAATGACAGCAGCATGGAGACTCGGGCACTTGAGCACATGGGCCAGTGACGGTTGCTCTGCCTCCTCCACCATGGATGCTCCTTGTGTCCTTCCATCTTACTAGTCTCCCTAGAACTTCAGGAGCTGCACTGATGCTTCTCAGAGGGCCCAGCATGTTTCCCTGACTTTCTGTTTGCTTGCTTTCTACACTATACATGACCTTCCCATTTCTCTCCTCTTTTTCTAGTATTCCAAATTTCTCCACAGCTGCATAGATGCCTGATTTCACACCTTCCTCTTTCTCATTTCTCCATCCAGCATTGCCCACCACTGCTCCTTATACAGCTTCTTGCAGTGCCCCTGCCTTGTATATTATTTAACCAGAGCTTCTTGCAAGCTTTACCTTGGAACTGTCCTCCATCACATGTAGGTTGCTAAGACATGTGTTGAATAATTTGTACAAATTTACTCTACTGATTTCTATTTTTCTTTCATCATTGTATGAGACAACAATGTGTGCGATTTCAATATTTAAGTTTGCTGTGCTCTGTTTTTTTTGGCCAAGATGTGGTCTGTCTTGCATATGGTGCCTGGTCCAGCATTGATGCTGCTTTACTGCACAGTCTCAGTTTCTGAAATAGGATCTTTACAGCTTATAAATTAGATGTATTTTTTTTTCTTTTAGCTCAATGCATTTCTTTCTTTGGGTATTTTGGGAATTTTTAACTGGTGTGTATATATTTGGGATTTAATGTCTTCTTGCTTGGCACACCATTTAAAATGTGTGTGTGTGTGTGTGTGTGTGTGTGTGTGTGTGTGTGTGTATAGGGGGTGAATGTGTGTGTGTGGCGTGTTTAGCCTGTAAGTATATCTGTGCACCATGAGCCTGCCTGGTGTTCATGAAGGCCAGAAGAGGGCACCACACCCCCTACAACTAGAATTACAGATGTTGCGATCCACCATGTGGGTGCAGAGAATGGGACCTGGGACCTCTGGAGGAGCAATCAGTGTTCTTAACTACTGAGCCACCTCTCTGTACTCTGGACAGATCTTTTTATCCTTAAGTAATGTTTATGTCCTTTGTAGGTAATAATGCCATTTTGAAGTCTCCATTTATCAGATATTAATAGTTACTTTTATTTTGTTTTTTACTAAGTATAGAGTATATATGCTTTCATTTCTTGGTGCCACTATATTTCTATTTTTTGTTATTATTTCCTTTAAGTTGGAAATACAAACAGATAGATTTCTTGTTTGTTTGTTTATTTGTTTTTCATTTTTGTTTTTTTCAGATGGGTTTCTTAAAGTAATTTTCTTGTGTACATTTCCCTGTTTCTAGTTCTCATTTGCATCTCTACAATATGTTTCGGCCTTTCTCTCCCCTCTTCTACTGGTCCAGTTCTCTGGCAATATTTTTCTCCTTCTGCTTTCATATGAAATGTGGATAGTTTGACTTCTCCTTTCACATTTATATGGGTTCCAGGGATAAAATTTAACTCATCAGGCTATGGAGGCAACATTTTCTTTCCATGGAGCATGTCAAAAACTTGTGGGCATTCATGTGTATTTGTGCACAGTTAAATCTGATTTCCACATCCAAGAGAAGATATGTGACATTTTGCCCATTTTAATTCCTCATTTCCTTCTTTCCTGCATATGACTGTCCTTTAGGTCTTCTTCACTGTTCTTAGTTTCAATTTTGCTTTTATATCATATACACTTATATTAAATTCACTTGTTTTGAATATACGTTTTCAGTATGATGGAAACATGATATTTCTCTTTGGGTCTGGCTTCCTCTGCTTCTGTAATAGCTACACAGTTTTACATTTCCACACTCACAGTGTATAAACATTGCTATGTCTTCATATCCTGTAGGCTCAGTTTTCTTAACAAATATATTTTATCATGAACTTATTAACTGAGAGTACCTCACTTATAACCCTACTAACCTAAACAATAGGAAAAGAGGATAAAATAATACAATAACAAAACCGTAAGGTTATCAGTTCCAAGGAACGATTCTCCTGGTGTAATCAGCAGGATTTCTTCTGCTGGAACCTGGAGCAACCAGAACCTGGAACCCCAGCAAGAGCCCAGATCCCTGAAGCCTTCCTTCATGCAGTTCTCTCTAGGAGCATCTCGAAGTGGAGTGATGAACAGCCAAAACTATCCCAAGTCTCCAAAGGCCCCTTTCCAGTTTGGGGCTCATTTATATATCTCCTCCCAGAGTCTGTTCGCGGATATTTTCAGCTGGCAACAATCAAGCTCCCACACAAAGTGGTTTGTCTTCTAGTGGACTAACGTCACCTGTTCTCTCACAAGACTGTTCCCCATCCCACACTTGTGATCTAAACAAAAAACGTACTTCTCTCTCCTTCAATATCCTCCCAACATTTGTTGTACTTCTTCATGGAGTCCTTTTCAAAATGCTCGTATGCATGCCAGTGTCTTGAGAGGTTCTCCCTTCCATTTCAACATTCATAGTCCATATTAACATTTGGAACCATTTTGAATTTAGTGTGTACAGCATTAGAATTGGGGACATGGTTTTCTTCTTCAAAATGGAGATATTCAGATTTCAGATTACAATTCATTGACTATCCATGTTCACTCTTTCATGTTTCAGGACCTTTGTCACTTTATTTCTGAGTCTGTTATTCCATTTCCTTGGCCCACACATCGGTTTTTGTGGCAGGAACATGTTGTTTTGTAACAGACAGAGAGAAAGCATAAAGTGTTAGGAAATTGCTACATTCCCCTGCAGTGACATCTGGGAGTGCTGATCTATGACAGCCTAACTGAAGGTCAGGTGTAGAGGAATGAGGAAACCTGTGTAGATGTAGCTAGACTGCCATAATGGTCATAAGACAGTTAACACTCCAGGAAGAGTCAGGGTCATGAGACCCTCACCTGGGTTTTCACATACCGTTTCCTCCTGCAGACCATCTCTGAAACCCTTTGGGAGTGGTCAGATGGACTATATAGGTGATGGAAAGTTAGCTGAAGGTAGGAGTCTAGAGAAGCATCTCTCCTCAGTTTGAATCCAGACTACAGAGAATTTTCAGAGATGCAGCTGTCTTTGACTCAACCATGCTCCTGTAAGTATTTCTTTATGCTCTCCTCCAAGCTGAATAAATTCATAAATTTACAACAAGCTACCTACACTTGGATAGAATACTTCCTTGGTTTCATGCAGTAATTAGGAAAAATGTATAACCTTTGTAATAAAAGGCACAAGACACATAGGACTCTTAACACAATAGTTCTAAAAGGAAATTTCCTTGTTCCACAGAGATGTAGTAGTTTCTAGAGATTGTGCTGTCATGGTTGAAGTGGGGATAACGATTATACATATTACTGGCATCTCTCCTAGAGAGGATAGCTTGGCACATCTCAAAAGCTCACAACAGCCTCAAAACAAGAAATGATCCGTCTCAAAATGAGACTTTACCTGGAATGACACCACAGGAGTCTACAGATGCAGTTTATCACCATTCCAGAGGGAATCAGTAACTTTTTCTGGTCCCTTGTCACCACTCTGGAGCAACTGACTTGAGTCAACCTATTGAAACTTTCGGTCTCAACCCAAAGTAGACAATACTAGCAGATGTGTGTCTTATTTTTGTCTGGAGAACTTGTTCAAGCCAAACGATTTTGTACAAAGAAAAGCATGCTAATATCAAGCTTTTGCCTTCATATTATGGATAATATATTTAACAAAACTCTATTGGTACATATATGCATGTGACACCAATTAATGAGAAAAGAGGCCATGAGCTTGGAAGAAAGCAAGGAGAATTACATGGGAAAGTTTGAGGGAAGAAGGTGGAGGTGAAATGATGTAACTATATTATAAACTCAAAAAAATAGATAAATAAAAGAAATGTAAAAAACTGAATTTGTAGCAACTAAATTTGTTTTACGAAATGTGAAACAAAAATAGTAGCATAGCTAGACTGATATATCTCTTCAATAAGCAATAGAAGGTGTGTATGTTTGTATTTATCAAGTATAAAATAAATTTATGGAATCATGCTGTTTTTGAAAATTGAGATGATGTGAAATTTCACAAGACTTTAATTTTATATTTTAAAATGTTTGGTTAATAACTTTCACACAGACTAATTTTTCTGATATATTTTCATTACTTTGGGTATTTAAGATTAGATATTTCCCACACTTGAATCTTATCAATTCCCTCCTCTTAGTTTGGACATTTCAAATTGCATCTGTCTATCAAAATTGCATCTATCTATCGAAATTGCATCTGTGGAACTTGGTTTCTCCTTCTCACAGGTCTCTGCTGATGTTTTAGGTTCTGGTTTGGGTTTTTTGTTCTTGTTTTTGTTTTTTCTTTGGAATGTGATCATACATTTTCATTTTCATGTGTATGCATTTGTATTGTGTGTGCATGTATCCATCTTCTCATGCATGTGTGTGATGCTTGGATAAATCACCTTTAATGGATCTTCCACCTTATTCATTGAGGCATCTCAATACAATCATCACTTACCTATAAGGCTAGCTTTCCTATTCAGATTTCTCTAGAGATTCCTTGCCTCTGCCTTTTAAGAAGTCCTGCTCCTACCAGGCATTTGCTTAGACTCTGAAGATCCTATGGCAAACTTTTTAACTACCATGTTCCACCTTGATCCTCATATATTTCTCTCTGAAAGTCCTCTGTGGTGGTATAACTAACATTTAAAAGGCCTCTTTAATGTGGTACATACCTGACCTTTCTTCTTGAAATGACCAATAACGAATGCTTTAGAGGCCTTTCTGTCAAAAGCACACTGATGGTGAAATCAACACAGATCATTGTCACAGGTTTGAAAGGTGGGTGTGATCAGAGCAGAGTTCCTAGAGCCTGTCACCTCACATCAGGAAGGATAAAGAAAGCACTGAGGTAATTTTCATAGTGGATGGTGTTTGTTCTCCTAAGCCAGCTCAAATGTACTAAGCTGTGCAAGGGAGGTCTCTGTGGGGAGGCAAGGCCTCCCTAGACAGGGTGATGCTTTTCACTTTACATTGATAGACTATATAAGTGACTTTCTTCTTTATGGCAGGGGCACTCCTGCTGCCGCTATGGTCAAACCTGTTTCTGTGGGAGAATGTGGCCTCTATGCCCATGTGTGAAGTAGTAAATGGGCAATGCCAGCTGACTCTCGAGTTCTTGCTTAATCAGGCACATGACCTATCTAAGAGCACTAAACGCCTCACTTCAAGAGCATTCAATACGTTTGTAAGTACTCACTAACTTCTGGCTTCTCCCAAGAGGAGCTTTCACAGAAAGAGCTGGGTATTACTGCAGCTCGCTGGAGACCACTCACATGTAAACATGATACAATATGCCTTGATAGGCACAAGGAACCATTTGCCACTGAAAATAGGAGCAGAAGAATGGAATAGTTTGGTGAAATCTCTAAATTTAAAGGGGAAAAAAGTCTGTAAGTTATTTTTTCCTCAAAAAAAATATTTTTATATTTTCAATTATTTTTTAATTAAAAATTTTCCACATGTGACACAAAGCCCTAAAATGTATGGCTGAAAGGAATGTCTACCTTCCTTTTAGGGGGTGCTGCAGGCCAGTCTCCAATATCACTTATCACTTAGTGCACAAAAGATACCCAATAAAGCAGAATGGTTGTGAGGGATGGCTTGAAATTAAGAATTAAGATGAAAAATCAATAGTAATAATGAAAATGTTCGTAATAATTGCTTCTTGGAAATCCTCAAACATGAAAGACATTGTAAGATGTGAATTTATCACTCTGAAGAGAACTGTTTTACAACTATAAATAGACCTTGCCGCCTTGATGGAGGTGCTTTGAAGGCCAGATGTTGTCCCTTCCTAGTCAGTTAAGGTGGCAACAGTAGACAAGGACTTCAAACAATAATAAACTTGAAACACAAGCCCTAATATGTGTAATAAAAACATTCATATGGTCCTATTTATCCATAGAAATTCTTTCATTCTGTAATCTTGACTGGCAATCTTTCAATTTGTTAGGATCCCTAGTAATTCACTAAGTTTTACAAGTTTGCTTACAATAAAATTTAAATAATAGGTATTTTAAGTAATATAGTTAATAAAATATAATGTCAATAAATATTAATAATATGTAAACAATAAGTATATTATCTGTATTTTAGCTTCTGAAAATGTTATGCTTGAGTTTTTAATGAGTGATTTTATTACAACCATCAAACTAAACTTTGAGTATTGAGGAAATCACTATAGTCACGGTCTTCAGACTGAGTGATAGTTTAAATTACTGGAAGCCAAAGGTTCCCAAACATAGATATGTACTCACAGTGCCACTGATAATCTGGGAAAGAGCATCTTTAGAAAGCACTAAAATTTTGTTTTTGTTTTATCATTCTTCCTTTCAAATAATAACTTTTTAGAAAGCATGCAAAAACAAGAGAATAATCCATGAGAGTAGTTAGTACACTCCAGTGGCAGCTGGAAAGGTGAGATTACACCGAAGCTTCATTTTCCTTGGTGCTGAGTTTCTATAGTTTGTGTGGTACCCATCTTTCAGGAGTAAGCACAGAGAAGCACATCACTATACTGCTCATGGACTCATTGACTCAGTTACCCAACTCACTGAATGCTCTCATCATTTCCAGAAGAAAGAGTACACTTATGGTCCAGAATTCCAGGGCTCTTTCCCCCTTCTGTGCTACAAAAATGGAATCTTCCCTAATCTAGATGACACAACACAAAACCAAGAGGTTCAGGTAAGTCCGCAGTGTGAGCTACTCATCAAACCAACTTGAAGCTCCATCAAATTGCAGGTAATTACAAGAAGAAAAAAAGAAAACTGAGCAATTCAAGGAAAAAAAACCATTATCATCATCTGATATTGTTGCCATCCCCTTGGTCATTACTGGTTCATCCGGTGAAATATTGTATGTTTCACAAGAGGCAAATATGGCCTCTGATGAAATTTTGGAGTATTAGAAACTTCTAAATAGTAACTATTATTCACCTTCCCATTCTAACCCTTGGCACAACAATTTTAATGTCTTAAATTTAATGTCATCAAATGGGTTCACACGCAGCACATCCACTTTGCACATTCTGTATATCTGCTATGCACACTGATGTAAATGTAGGGGAAAACAAATGGAGAAAATGTCTGTTAAGAGCTTTTCCATGTCTAGGCACTCACAGAGCATTATACTAACCCTGTGGCAAATGATCCTCAAAAATTGTATAGCACAAGCTACAAACACTCCATTAGGTATCATACAATTCAACCTGCAATTTTATTTATTTATTTATTTATTTATTTTACCTAATGTGATGCTCAATGCTTTTGCCTAGCCTGAAGTCCTTTTGAGAGTGACCATAAATCTGTTGGTTGGCTGGAACAACACCTTGAGGGATGTATTAGCAGATGTTGCTGATATGGAGCCAATCACTGGTGTTGGAACTTTTGTATCAAAAGTCAGAGTGATAGCTGCAAAATTCACAAGACTCAAAGCATTACTGAAGGATGTCAAGTCAGTACTCGACCTGGTAAGGCCCTGCCTTTCACTACTTTGCTCTTGTCATTCATGAAAGCTGTCACCCGGTAGAGGCCAATGCATTGGAAGTATCTCTCCTGGAAGAGTGTAGTTCAGGCATGCTCATACAGACCCTCGTGCCTAAGAGCTTGTTGGCCACTCCAGCCTTCTCAAAGGTGCTTTACTCACCACCTCACAACACAGGGCACTCAGGAGACGGCAACTTCTCCTCACAGTAGTTCTGGCAGTACCTAGGCAGAGTGAACGTCTCTTGAGATTTCAGCAGGTCTTATCACACCATCACTGCTCTGTCTGCATCCTAGCCACCATATGCAGTGTCCATCATTCTGTGTCTTAGTTTCCATATAGTGGGGGCGGGGGCGCTAGATTTGACTGAAAGCAAGAAAAGGAAAATGGTGAATTAACAAAATCAAGACGCACAAATGGTATCTCAGAAACAATACTAAAAACACCAAAAGGTCCTTCCCAGAAGAGCTGACACTAGGTCTTCTACTCACTTTCAGTCAAAGCCATGTCTGCCCATTTTTGTAAGGACATACTCTATCTGAGACCAGCTGCATATCAAAGATATGTGTTGGGGTCTTGTGTCCATTGTTCATAGAACTAACAGATCTATGATTGCCTGCTCAAGAATCATGAACATCTATATTTTTGGCTGAGGATTTGTTTTCCTAAGTGTCTCCCAAATCTTTGTTCAGCATTTAAATGCAATACAGGAGAATAATGATTAATAGCACACTAAATAAATGCTTATCATTTGGTAATTAGGCTCGCCTTGAACCTGAGGAAGATGACTACCCTATCGCTTATGGACTTCCATCCTTACATTTGTTAAATGAGCCCTCTCGCCTTGTTTTCTATTATGCCCTTATTGGCTGCCTGAATTATGATACAAAAATGATTGCCACTAATGTCAAGGTCCTGAGATACAAAATGATGCCTAAAAAGGCTAAGTCTTCATCCTTTCTATTATGAAACTGATGGTATAATATAGTGCCATGTGACCCTTTCCCCTAAACGTTCTTGTTAATTATGTACCTTTTCCATGTCTACTTATGGACTAAGGGACTCTTTTAAATGTATTAAAAAAAACTGATGGTGTAAAAATGTCGTGTCTGTAAAGGTTTATTTGCAAATGTTTCCCCAACTCTTCCGTAGGACTCCAGGAGCTCTGTCTAACGTGTGGCTTTTGGGTCTCTGCATCTGTTTCCATCAGCTACTGGGTAAAGCCTCTCAGAGGACTTGTTGTGCCTGGCTTCTGCCAATAAGTATAGCAATGTATCATTAACAGTGTCAGGGATGTTCTGGGATTGAAAACCTGCCTGGCTGTTGAGCTCTCCATTAGGTTTCTACCAATTTTTCTTTTTCTCATGTATACAGAGTATATCAGAAAGTCAAATCCATTAGAAATAATGTACCTGAAGAGTGAGGTGCAATTCTCCCCTTGATTTCAAGCCCATGACTAATGATCTTTATTAGCAATCAACCTTTCCATACACAGAGACATTCTAAACAAAGTCACAAACCAGAACACCCAAACCTGCAGCTACAATTCCTAATAGTCCATGTCCACATTGTGAAAAAGCATGGTGGGGGATGGAATTGCAATCCATCCCCTGCCTCAAAGCAAGTGAGAGTGTGTGGTCATTTCAACACCACACCTTCTTGAAGGTGGGGTTATTAAGCTGTCTTTCTGCAACAAAGAACTTTTGGAAAGAGGGGAAAGGAAAAAAGATAGTAAGACCTAAAATAAGTTAGAGGCAGAGTGAGGAGTTTCATTGTCATTGAAATGTCGGTGTAGGAAAATGAAATCTATCTTTATTTTTAAACCTAATATCAGATACCCTCTCATGCTCTCCATTACTTCCCTCTTTCTTGCTTTCCTTACAATGTCAATTTTATTGCGATATTCTTTGCCTTAATCTGTTGAATTGCTAAAGTTCTAGGTCAAGTGACACGAGATGATTCCATATATATTCAAGAAAATCTACTCCAGTCCCAAATTGCCAAACTTACAGGAACCATGTTCAGCTAGAATGCCTTTTTTTCCCCTTAAACCTAATGTTTCTTTCACTGCAAATCCTACTCCTGCCTTGGACTGTGATGATTTAAATCTCTCTGAGCAATGCCATATCATAATCTGTGGCCTCTTAAGTGCATGCAACATGTCCCCTCTCTAGTATAATCCAGCCTGAACCCATCACAAGCATGAGAGTTGGTGATATCCTTCTATGTGTTATATCTAAATTACTGGTTTCCCAAAGTATGGAGTCTATGTTTCCACTTATTTCCTACCAATGTATATATTTTTCCAATGCAGAAGATGGTAACTTGTCAGAAGACAATGAATAACCATAGAATTAATAGAAAACCTGATTTCTATTGAATTTAGAAATCAAGAATAAGAAAAGTGGCATACTACTAGCATACAACAGACACATAGACCGACGGACTAGAGAAGACTGGAAAACGCTTCACATGGCTACAGTATCCTGGTTTTGACAAAAGTTTTCAAAAGCTTATTTTGATGGAAAAGGGATCATCAACAAACAGTACTAGGAAATCAGGGTCTCCAATTACAAAAGGGAAAGGTATACTCAGTTATAATTCTACACGAAAACAAATCATAAATATGTTACAATGTTAAAAATGAATGTGGACCTGGAATGTTAAAACTGCTAGATGGAGACAAAGGGAAAACTCTTCAAGACACAGGCATAGGTGAGGTACTTCTGAAAAGAGATTCCAGCAGACACTGAAAGGAATATAAAGAAACAACCACTTTCATACACTGGGGGTGTGTGTGAACTAGTACAGCCATTGTGGAAATCAGAGTGCAAGATTCTCCTAGCTTCCCAAGCATAAAACTTTCATGAGCTCCTGCTATACTGCTCCTCTGTAGCTACTGAAGGAAACTGAGTCAGCATAGCAAAGAGACAATGCACACGGGTGCTTCCAGCCACACTGTTCTCAAAAGCCAAGATGTCCACCAACACATGAATAAAGAAAATGTCATGTGGATGTGATGTGTATATATTTTTACACCAAGGAGACTCATTCAGCCCTAAAATTAATGAAATTATGTCCAATCTAAGAAAACGAATGGAACTGGAGACCACTAGGTTAAGATTCATAAAGCCAAATGTCATAGGTTTCTGTTATGTGCAAAGTCTATATAAATATACATTTTAAAAAAGCAAATAAAATATATGTGATGTAAAGGCAGAATTACAACTGCAATCAGCAAAGAAGTCTATAAAAGGGAATAATGAGAGATGAGGAAGGCAATCACAAGGCAGAGACCACATTTCCCCCATAGATGAGACCTAGCTTTCACTGTGTAAGATTATGCAGAATCCCCTGAGCATTCACTGCTAAGGTATCCAGAGTAGTCAGGTGAGCTAGACACACAGCTCAGCAAGCTATCTAGCCCAATGACCTGAAGTAACTCCTTGGGTCCTGCATGGTGAAATGAGAGAACTGACTCCCCCAAATTGTCTTTTGACTTCCATGTGTATTCTGTGTGTGTATGTGCACACAATGAAATAAAGAGAAGCATAACACAAAAGAAATGACAAGTCTGTCTATGATATACCAAGAGAACATTGATTTAATGTTTCCCATATTTACAAAAATGAAAGCATACAAGTTTCCTAAGCATACAAGAATCCGCAGTACAATGAAGCCATTCCCACAGCTACTATGCAAGCTTCCAGTGGTGGAGATTATTTATATCATATTGCTTTGTACTGATGTGAGAGGCAAAATGAGCCCATGACGTTCTCATCGCACAAATGTGCAAATGAAGAATAAACCAAAATCTAAATCACAAATGCACAACCAGGTAATATAGAAGAGCAAATAAAATGAGTACACTGCTACTAAACATGTATATAGTTAGTTGAATTTTCCCATCAGATAACCAAATAAGCACATTCCAAATTGTCAAACCAAGCCTTCACACTCACAGGCACTTTAAATGTGCCTTCTTTAAAAATTAGTCCTAAGAGCAGAAATATTACAAAAAGTTGATTGTAAAAATTCACCAAGAACTGTATAAATGATTAAAACTAAACAGCTAGGCTATTCCATATGAGAGTGAGAATCTAGAGAGATTGCAAAAGTATTCTTTGTAAAATCAAAAATCCCCGTTTATTTAACAATATACCAAAATGTACCATCAAACAACATAGGTGCATGAAAAAAAAATGTAAATAGCTATTTCAGAAGAGATTATAGCAGAATATCGAGACGTGAGGCTGAGCATGAAATAAGAACTCCCAGTGTGCTGGCTGGCTTTACTCATACCAAAATAGAATATGCTGGATCCTGGGGTGGAGAGTCAGCAATTGATCTGTTTATCGGCATGTTAATACAAACATCGCCCAGGCAAGATGTAACCACTAGTCCAACTAATTTTGTGAGGAGATTCAAGCCCTGTTCTATAGCAGGAGGCCAAAAAACTGACTGGGAAGGTTCAAGAAAGCAGTAAGGAGACTTTTGCTAGTGCGTGGATAAACTGCTGTGATGTGCCTATCAGGCTTCTCAGAATCTGCTACATCCATAGATTATTGCAGTTATCAGAGTAACATATAAACACAAACTCTCTGGTGGTGTTTTGTCATTGGCAGAGACACATACCAGTTAAACTGCAGAAAAAAGGCAAGTAAGGCTGTGGCCTGATGACCTAATGATCATAAAAGAATAATTGATGGGCAGGAAAACTGTCTCAGCATTTTAAGAGTGATTGCTGTTATTATAGAGGAATAGAGTTTGGATCCCAATGGCCTTGCCAGGCAGATCACAACCACCTCTAGCTCCAGTTCCTGAGGATCTGATGCCATCTTCTTCTTGTCTTTACAGGCCCCCATGAACATGATCACATACATTCAGATGCATCAATTAATAAAAATCAAAAGCATATATAACCCTAACTGTTTCAGGGACCATTGCAAAAGAATTGATAGACAGAATAGGAACCTGGTGAATAGGGTGGAGTGTTAGGAAGTAGATGTTTTCCTCTGAGTGCCAGCAGCATAATTAGGCTTCAACCAGTACAATCAGCTGTGGTAACCTGTTATATAACTTAAAGCCTAGTAAGTTAGGAAAGTGAGCAAGACAATACAGACATAGCTATGTTTAGTGTGATGGTGGTGGGCCCCTAAACCTCCCCCCAGAAGGAGGAGCGCAGTGGGACCCTCTGGTAGGATTCCAGGTCTTCCTCCTTTTTGCTTCAAAGTCATGAATTACTTGGACAGTTCTGCACAAGAGTATACAGACAGTGGAAAGTTAACTGCAGATGGGACTCCAGTCAAGTAGGTATCCTTGGTTGGGAGCCCGTATTGCAACAAGCTATTTCAGAGATGCAGTTGACTCTGACTCAACTGTATGCTCACTTGTGTTCCTCTAAACCTAACCAACTCGTTGCTTCACTGAGATGCCCTTAGGTAGAATAATTTCTCCATGGCAGCACTGTGTTTAGAAGGTCATTAGAAGGGCACAAGTGGCAAGAGAATCTCCCACAGTAGGGCTCCCTTCTACATGTGCGGCAGTGTCTACAGGCATTTTGTGTTGTCTCAAATTCTTTAAACAGTGTGAGTGTGTTAGTGGCATATAATGTGTAAAAACTACGGTGACACCACACAGCCTCCTGGCACACCAGGCAGCACTAGGCATGAGGAATGACCTATCTAAAAGTGGCAGGGCTTCAGAAACTGAGAGGCTTGACTGAAATGAGACCACAGGAGTCTGTAGTTAATGTGTCACAACTTCAGGAGAAAAAAACAAAACTTTTCTGCATTCTTGTCACTGCTATGAACTTCCTGACTTGAATCAACATAATGAATCTTTCAATTCTAGAGTCTACTGCAGACGGTGCTGCCAGATGCTTACAGGACACTGTTTTGAAAACATGAGTAAAGCCAAATTACTTTGCGTAAAGAAAAGTGGGCTAGTATTAACTGTGTGCCTTTATATTCTTGAAAACAAGTCAAGAAGATGAATTAATAACAACTATACAATCTATATTTTTATAAAAGTCAACACAAAAATTAATGTATTGAAACCTTAGGTGTTTAAAGAGAAGGGTGTGTGTGTGTGTGTGTGTGTGTGTGTGTGTGTGTGTGTCTTTACCAATTTTTAAATAAATTGAGAGCGACAACATGTTCTATGAAAAAATTAAGAATAATGGGAATTCTGAAAATATTTTAATTTTACATTTAAATGTTGTTTAGTTACCTTTCATATTGCATAAGCTTATATTTTAATAGTTTTGTCACATGAATTTAGTTACCTTCCCACACACAAATCAGAAAGTCTTACCTAGTTTTACATTTGACACTTCTAATTGCAATCGTGAAATGTTCTGTGGAAGTAAGTTGCTGAGACGTTTTTCTATCTGCAGGATGAAATGGTACCACTGAAGCTATAAAGCCCCTCTGCGTGGTACATGTATGTTAGGTGAAAGCACATATCATGTACTTGTTGGAGGACTATATCTGTGCACATGATGGTGAAACCAGCACAGACCACTGTCTCAGATGTGAAGGGTGATTGTTATACAGAGCAGGGAAATGGATAAAGGCAGACTCCGACCACTTGTCTCAAACACCAAGGACAATGTACCAGTCTTTACAAGTAAGAAGAACAGCTTCTACTAATACTGACCCTCGGGATTTCTGATGTATTCTCTGCAGCACAGACACATGGTACGAGCTCATGGGTTTGTTGTAGGGACCACTGAGGTACAAAGTCTGCAGTGCTGGCTTCCTACCTCCACACACTGCTAGTAAGAGGACTATTGGGGGCGGAATCACCCATGGAAGCCATCTATTTCATCACTATGGTTTGATTGGAATTACAAGGCCCAGTATTCTTACATATAATGCTTAAATTTAAGAAGAAACTGTGCTATCACTTCCCTCATAGCCCAAAGGACCCTGTGGAAAAGGAGAGAGAAGTAGGGGAGACAGAGGGAATGGAGGATACCAGGAGAGCAACTGAGCAAAGCCTTTATGAGTTCGCAGACACTGAAGCAGTAATCAAAGGGCCTACACATATACTATAGTTTTCATTTAGTGCTTTATGATACCCCTGAGTGGGTAAACAAGTGGGTCTCTGATTCTTATGCCTTCTCTTGGGGCTCTTTTATTTGTCTGGTGCCTTGTCTTGTCCAACTTTGAGATGATGATTTTCAATTTACCTTATTATATTTGATTCTGTTGTTTTGTTGTTAGCTCTTAGAAACCTGTTCTTTTCTAATAAGAGACAGAAAGGGAGTGGATCTAGATAAAAGAGGACATGGGAAAGAATTGGGAGGAGTAGACTGAGGGGAAACTGTATTCAGATCATATTGTATGAAAAGAGAAAAGGAAAGGAGATGGAGGGGAGACTGTATGCAGATTATGTTGTGTGCAAAGAAAATCTGTGGTTAATTTTTTTTAAGGAAATTAAAAAATAGAGTTTTTAGGCAGAAGGACAGCTATGAGGGCACAATGGTGAGATGACACTGCCAAGCGGAGGCACCATGCAGATGACAGAGTTCTCTTCATCCTTGGTGTTAGGAGGAATCCAGCCATCATGTATGTATTCTCATCAGGCATAAAGATTTAGAAAACAGATTAATTATATTGTCCTTTTTGCATCAAGAACCAAAACGTACATTTGGGAGACTGAGTTTTAAAAAAAAAAAAAAAAAAAAAAAAAAAAAAAAAAAAAAAAAAAACCCTACAAATTGTAGAGAATCTTGCCACCAAAAAAAAAAAAAAAAAAAAAAAAAAAAATGAGTATAAATTCTGAAAACATTGAACTGTGAAGAGAACAGGTTACTCAGTAGGAATCATGATGAGCTCCAAGTATTTGCAACGCTAGAAGGGCTTCTGGGTGTGACTCCAAATGCAGGATGCCTTCACCTTCAATCTAACTATCTATCTGTGCAAACATAATGATGGGCCTACATGTGCAAAGTGCAAGAGGGTTATTCCCACTCCTGTTGCACAGAACCAAATCATGCAGAGAGCCCCAGGGAAGCACAAAGCTTTCCTACACCGGATTATTTTTTGTAGCCATACCAGAGAGGTCAACTCTGAGTGAATCCTCCTTTTATTTAGCGGGGACACTCCTGTTCTTCGTCCTGTCAAGCCTGTTCCTGTGGGAGAATGCAGGCTTCATGACCTTGTGTCCCAAGAATCCTGTCTAGCGGCAGCAGACCCTTGAGGAATTATTTGACTGCTCAACTCTCTGGTCCATCTACATCTATGGCCTGTCTTCAGAAATGTTCACTGATTTTGTAAGTATCTCTCTCAGTTCATCCTCAAAGGGGCCACCAGCACAGCTCAACAGGAAAGCATCATGAAGCAAATTTCAAAGCATACACTTTGACAGGAAAAAGAAAGCACCAGCCACTAGAATGCAGAACAAAGAGAATGTTTCACGAATTCCCCAAATTTTGCAAGAACAAAAGATTTTTTAATTATTCTAATATATACTATATATCTAATTTTTTAAAATATGAAATCATTATATGTTTTTGTGACTGATTTTATCATACTACAGCTACAGTATAAATTTCTCATCAACCTTGCTGGTCAAGAATATGGATGCAGAAAGTATGAGTAATAAAAGTTATGGTATTATAATGCCTTGTTAAAGTAATCATCAATCTAGAACAACGCGCATCAAAGAGACAAATGACTATAGGTACATAAGCACTATAGCATTTGTCACAAATACTACAGAAATATGATACTTAGAACCCTTAATATTTTCTAATTTCCGCTGTTTACAGTGCTTGTTTTTCATATAGTGACTTTTAAGAGGGGTGATAAAGAGTAGTAAAGAGAAGTGATGGGAGGTTGGAAACTTAAAGGAAAGAAATAAGGTTAATGGAGGAAGCAGGAAAATATTCACTTTCTTAATGACTTGAATTCAAATTTCATTCAGTGCTCATTCTTTAAAATTACACATCTATCAAATGTATTAATATTCTATTCATACACTTCCTTGAAGAATTTCCAAGCTCTAAGTGACTGAATATTTCATTATCTTCGAGATAAATAGTATGGCCAGAGCCAGAGTTTCACTTGTAAGGTCCTCAACATTTCTTCTCTGAATATTCCAAAATCAAAAGCCAGACTCTACAGTTCCAAGTGAGTCCTCAGCTTTGGTTTTCACCAAGACAACAGAAGGAATACACTGGCTCTGTAGTGCTGTGACTTGTTACAGCTACTCTCACAATGTGCAATCCCACAGGTAAAAAAAAAAAATTGACCAAGGGTGAGCAATCAAAGAAAAATTACATGCAGGAAATATTGTAAGTAAAGCTAAATGTTAAGTCATAATGTAGCGGATCTATAACATATAATACCCATTAACACGACACTATTCTAACCAATGTTTTATGCTGCTATAAGCTGAACTGAATATGACGTCCACAGTTAAATATAAATTTGTATGTATGTAATATAAACAACACTTTAGTTGTTTTAATATGTATTATGAGTGGATTTTATTGGCAGCCTTGTATACCACTGACCACTACATCATCATTTCTTGACTTTCAAGACTTCTTTGTTCTACTTCTTTACTTTCATGTTCATGTCTCCTTGCCTGGTTTGTCCTCTCCTTTGTTTTATCTTTAAAAAAAAAAACATAAACAAAGAGTCATTAAAAATATCATTAAGTTCCTAACATTGTAACCATGCCCTCTATTGTAATGACTAATATACAAATCATACCTAGCAAAATCTGTTGCGAGTAACAAAACTAGGCATTCAAAGACAATAACTCACAACTCATTGTAGAATCACAAGTATTGATATAAGTTGGTAGGGTCAAAGTAGAAGGTTATTAAGCATGGCTATTTCAGGGCTCAAAAAGAGTTACTCTTTAGTGGCAGGTGCTTCTTTCATAGACGTACTAATGGGCTCTTAAGATACCACCAAGGGGAACACCTCAAAGATCATGATTTTATTAAAAGAATTTTTATGGCTTGATTTCCCTAGCTACTAACCCCAGTCCCCTGAGAACTACTGTTGCATTAAATAGTATAATGTGTATCCATTTGGAAAACTTGTATTTATCCTATGAGACAATAAGAAAGCAGAATGTGTTATAAAAAAAACAACAACAGTATGGATTGAATTGTAAATTGAAATGTTAATTTGTTTTGAGAAGCCATGAGAGTGTGGAGTTAGTTGAAAAGGAGATCCCGAAACACATTCAATTTTGAATATGATACTTTAAATAAAATTGGCAAACATTCTGAAAAAAAAAAAAGCAAAAACTAGGGGGGAATCATAAAGCCATGGTTCTTTTGGGTGAAATGGGAAAGAGAGAAGATTCAAAAAAACCACAGGGATTTAGGAATAGATAAATGAGTGATTGTAAAAATCTAACAGAAGAGAGACTGAAACAATGTTATTTAATTATGTTATGTCCACTTCAACCCAATAGATTTTTTTCTTTTTGAAACAGGGAATCATGCGGAGCACTAGTTGACTTTAAACTTGCTATGTAAATCAGGACCTGGAACATAAAGGACCTGGGTGCATCACGACACCCAGCAATAAATCTGTTTTTAAAGATTGACCAAAAGAGCTGTGGGAAAAAGTCTCTCAACAAAGAATATATTGGTGAACTGCTGAATTCTACTATTCTGTTGAAGCAAGACAACATTAATGTTCCTCAAATTATGGCCAATCCCATTATATAAAGCCAGTATGACTCTGAGACCAAAGCAGACCAAAGATTAGTTTTTGCCACCAACTTATCATCAATTTAGACAAACTTGGGCAGAGAGAATCTTTTTAAAAAATATTTGCATAAAATTGTCCTGTGGTCAAGTCTTGATTAATGATTGATATTGGAATGTCCAGCTCATCATGGTCAGTGAAACCCCTGGGCTAGTCATCTTCAGTGTATAAGAAAGAAGACTGAGCAAGGCATAAGGAGCAAGCAAGGAAGCAGCACTCCTCCATGGCTTGTGCTTCAGTTCGTGACTCCAGATTCCTGACTTGAATTCTTGCCCTGACTTCCCTCAGTGATGGACTGTGATGTGGAACTATAATCTGAAATAAACTCTTTCTTCCCCAAGTGTTTTTTTTTTTTTTTTTTTTTTTTTTTTTTTTTTTTTTTTTGTCATGGTGGTTTTTTTTTTTTTTTTTTTTTTTTTTTTTTTTTTTTTGTAGCTGTAGAAAGCTAAGACAGCAGAGAAGTATATATTAAAAAAAGAAACCATAGTCATTTTTTTCAGAGAAATATAACAACAAATAGTCTTAATAAATGTTTGCAAGTCACATAGCAAAAAGTCATTGACGATGGTCAAGTTGCTGTCATTCAGGAATGCAAGGCTCTTTCAAGTGATGCAAATCACTGAGGTAAGGCAGTAGGTAAATAAACTTGGGGACAGAAATCACAGAGCCATCTAAACAAATGTAGAAAGGGCCTCTGACGAGTCCAAAACCCCTTCATGAGAAGTGTTCTTCAGAACCAGGAATAGAGTGAGTTTACCTACGTGTATAGTATAAGCTGTGTGTGACAAACCTAAAGCCAGTATTATGCTTGATGAACAATAAAGGAAAACATTTTCTTAAAATCAGTAAGTTTCTATTCTTAATCAGTATTGTGCTTGAATTCTTATCTAGATTATTACATTAAAATCAAGAAGGGTTGCATTAAGGAGAGTGTCAGTCAGATAATGTGACTCTATGAGTAAAAGACTCCTGACTCTACAAGATTTTTAGAAATGACAAACACATTCAGAAAGCAGCAAGATATGAATTCAACATTTAAAAATTATATAGCATTAGTTTACAAATTATTATATGCAAATAGTAAACTCGCTGAAAAGGACCTCATAAAAAGAAATTGTTATCCCATACAAGGTGCAAAAGGTAACATGAAGTTTCTAACAATAAGCCAAATGAAGAAGGTTAAGCTCTAAGATTGAACTCTACAATGAGAACTTGACAATAAAGAAAGAAGTGATTTACCAGTTAGAAAGAATGTGTCTATTCAGAGACAAGGAAGATAATATTGTGAAATGATTTTATTATTAAATACTCTAAAGATTTATTCCCCAAAACTGACTGACAGAAACACATGAAACTGAAAAGCTTCTGCACACAAAAGATCGATTCAAAGAACGGAGATGAAGTATACAGAGTGAAACAAGGTCTGCACCAACTAAACATGTAACGAGGAGCTTAAAAAGCTATAAATAAGCCAAAAAAATAATCTTTCAATAAATGAGTGAATGAGATCAGCAGACATTTATAAAGGAAGAAATGCACATGGCAATCAATACTTGGCCTCACTAGATAACACAAATATACAAATTAAATTGCCACAAGGTTCCATTCCATCTGAAGTAGGAGATCAATCAAGAGAACAGATGACAGCTATTATGGGAATCACTATGGAAGATCATCAAAGAAAATAAAAATAACATACAGGTTCCATCTATACCACTCCCTAGTGTACTAAAGACTGTAGGTCAACATTGCACAGAGATACCTGCATACCAAGTTTATTGATGCACTAATCATAATGCATAGGATATGGAGATAGTTATGTACCTATCAACAGATAAAAATAAAAACAAAATATGATGTATATGCAAAATGGAATTTTACTCACCTGTAAAGAAAAACATAATTATTTAACTTACAGAATACTAAGAAACATAAATCAGAATGAGTAAAACAGATATTGTATATTTTCTTTTACAACATGCACATGCACACACACCTAATATTGAAACAGGGCCTATAAAGAGAAAGGGATAGGTCTAAAAAGTGAGTGAGGAGGACAAATAACGGAGCTTAATGGAGAAGAAATCAGATTAAATATTTTATTAAATATGGAACCTAGATTTAAACTTTGTGTATGTGTTATGTGAGAGGAGGCAGACACTTGGAGAAGGCAAGCATTCAGCTAGACAGAGGAGGACAGAAATTAATGAAATGGAGATAAAGAACAATACATAAAATCAACCAAAGTTGGTTCTTTGAAAAGTTAATAATATCAATAAGCCATTAGCTAATCTGACAAAATGAAACAGGGTGAAGATGCAAAATAATGAAATTAGGGGCCAAACCAGGTAATTAGAACCCACCCCAGTACAGTAGAACATCATTAGGAATCACCATCAAAATATATACTCTGAAATGTGGGTGTCTCAAAAGAAATCAAAGAATTTCTAAGTGCATATCATCTACCAAAATTAAGCCCTGAAGATATAAATAACAGACCTATTATAAGCAAAGAGATTGCAAATATTATTAAAAAGCTTCTTCTAAAAGAAAAGCCCATGGCCAGAGGGAATTCACCGCTAGATTCCACCAAACTTTCAAGGAAGACCTTGTACCAATTCTTCTTAATTGGTTCCACTAAATAAAAAGTAATGGAACATCACAAAGTTCATTTTTTGAAGCCAGTATTTTCCTGACATCGAAACCAGGTAAAGATACAATTAAAGAAGAATAATACAAATAAATTTCTCTGATGAACATATACTTTTAAAATCTCAACAAATTACTTGTAAATTAAATTTAGGAACAAATCATAAAGGCTATATATTATGACTAAGTAGGCTTCATCTCAGAATGGCAAGATAGATTCAGCATACATAAATCATTAAACATAATACACAAAGAAATAAACATAAGGATGCTCAAAAGGTTTTTGACAATGTCCACCTTGCTTTCATGATAAAAGCTCTGGAATCTTGAGGAAGAGATGTAACACACCTAAAAATAAGTCTATACACAACAAACATAGACTACATTATATTAGAGAGAGAGAGAGAGAGAGAGAGAGAGAGAGAGAGAGAGAGAGAGAGAGAGAGAGAGCGCAAGCAACCCTATCCCTTAAAATCAGGACTGAGACAAGTATGTGCAGTCTTTCTTATTTAATATCATGTTCAAAGTGATAGCCACAGCAATTAGATACTATAGGAACATTTTTCAAAGATAAACTTAGAAAAAAGGAACAGTTGAACTATCTTTATTTGTGGGTGAAATGACCTTTACTTAAAAGACTCCATTACATCCACTAGAAAAGTCTTGGACCTAATAAACAGTAAAGTTAAACAAAAAAAAAAAAATAATGTTTTTTTTTAAAGTAGCTTTTGTTTATACCAACAGTGTATTCACATAGAAAAAAATAGGAAAAATATTCCATGTGAAATAACTCCAAAAAATGAAATTAAGTACTAGGAATACAACTAACAAAATAAGTAAAAGACCTCTACAGGAAGAGCTTCAGAATACTGAAAAGGAAATCTCCTAAAATACTAGATGATAGACAGTCTGTGTTCCTGGATTACAAAAGTAACATTGCAAAAAATAGCTATAGTACCAAAATTAATTTACAGATTTAATGTAACAACCTTCAAACTGTTTGTCTCAGGTTTCACAGTGCATGAGTTCATATTGAAGCTCAAAAGTCCATGGATCACCAATGCAATCTTAATGAGCAAGAACACTACTAAGGATATACAATGCTCAACCGTGAGGTATACTGCAGAGCTGTAGTCACAAAGAAAGCCTGGGACTACACAGGAAGATCAGTGAAATAGAATAGAGAATCCAGGAATAAAACAACAAAGCGCCAGGTGGTAGCAGCACACGCCTCTGATCCCAGCATTCAGGAGGCAGAGGCAGGTGGATCTCTGAGTTCAAAGCCAGCCTGGCCTACAGATCGAGTTCCATGATAGCCAGTGCTACACAGAGAAGCCCTGTATTGAAAAAACCCTAAAAAAAGAAAAAAAAATCAGAAAAATAAAACAGCAGTAAGTCAAGATGGCGGCACCGATCACGCACTGTGTCTGATCTGCAAGACTAAGCTGAGGAACCGGCCTGGTAGCTACAGCGCACCAGGGCTCAAGTACCCTGAGTGAGAAGGGTCCACACTGTGTGGAGCACGGGTGGGTCTGGCCTCGGGCTATCCAGCTGGTCCACAGAGCCATGGAGCCACGTCTGCCTGCTTTCTCCTACTCCACGAATTATCAGGTTTGGCCTTTCAAGGTACATTCGCTTTCCAAGTGAGATAGCGTGTCATTGAGATTTCTGCCTGCAAGAGTCTCACAGGCATGTCTCAGTAGTGTGTTGTCGGTGTCTGTGAATGGGAGAAAGCTGCTTCAAAGGAAAGGAAACCTTCTAATACTAGGTTCTTACAAAACTGAACTCCACGATGTATAAAAACAGGTCCTAACTAATTTCTCGCCTCTCCTACCTGCTCACACTGTTTCATCTCTTCTAGTGTCTCTGATACACTGAGTGGGGACCCTGGCAAGATGGCAACGGCAGAGACCCAGGTCTAATCAAAGCAGAAGTTTATATTTCCTTTTAAAGTTTATCATGCCAAAAAAAAATTCTCAATGTCAATCCAGTGCACATAATCTGTTTCACAGAATTTCTCAGA
Organism: Acomys russatus; assembly: GCF_903995435.1. Classification (NCBI taxonomy): domain Eukaryota; kingdom Metazoa; phylum Chordata; class Mammalia; order Rodentia; family Muridae; genus Acomys; species Acomys russatus. Next base: position 12,994,365 of record NC_067139.1, read on the forward strand.
CAAAATGAGTGAAGATTAAATCAATGGAGGCACTTGATGAACTCTGATTGGGATGTCTGCTTGTTAAAAGCTTGATCCTCAGGGTAACACTGACATGGGAACTAGGGAGGGAATGCGTGAAAATATTAAGGAGTCTTTAGGTTACCGTAGACTTCCTCTGCAAAGTAATAACAGAACCCAAGTGCTTTTCTCTTCATTCTTCTGCTTTGTCTTGTTTCGGTTTTTTTTTGTTTTGTTTTGTTTTGTTTTGTTTTGTTTTTTCAACTTCTTAACCATGAGGTGAGCAGTTTCGTCCCACCATGCACTCCTGCCAGGGAGCTGCACTGCATCACCAGAGATCCAAACATCAAATGTTGCCATTAAAAGACTGCCTATGCCTCCAGAACTAGGAGCTACTTTACTAAGCTGATAAACTGAGGGCTTTTAGCGACAGAATTCTAATTGTACAATGATATTCTCTATTTGCTCCTCTTCTATCTCCCAGAGGACCTCCTGACCCTTAACTCTACCTTTTTTGTTTGTTTGTTTGTTTGTTTGTTTTTGTTTTTTGAGACAGGATTTCTCTGTGTAGCCTTGACTGTCCTGGACTCACTTTGTAGTCCAGGCTGGCCTCGAACTCACAGCGATCCACCTGCCTCAGCCTCCCGAATGCTGGGATTAAAGGCGTGCGCCACCACGCCCAGCTCCTTAACTTTACCTTTATCTTCATCAATCATGTTCTGGGACTCTGGAGGATAACCTTACCAGGCCATATCCTCCTGGCTCTTTGATCTTCCGGCTTTCTGGCTGACGGGAGGCTCTAGCCAGCAACCACAGAACCAGAAGAAAGACTCATTAATTTATTTTTTCCTGACCACCTTTCTTTTGGAAAGTGCCCAGGTGTCTTCACGAAGCCCAGAGCTCTGTGCTAAGTCTGTCTCCCGATGCTATCATGTCTACAAACCTCTCCGTATCCATTCTACTGTTCCTTGCCTAAGGTAGCCGCTGTAGACCTAGAGATGTTACTGTCACCTTGCTACTGGAGATGCTTGCTTGTTAGCCTTCAGCAGATAGCTTCTCACCAGCACTTAGTGGTTAACAACGTGTTAAATACTCTACTTTATCATCTGAAGGAGCCACCTCATTCTCTGGGCTGGTGCAGGTGTTTAGAAAGTAGTAATGGGGAGGAAGTCCCCCTCAGTCACAGTCATAAGAGAGGGGAGTAAGGGGAGAATGGGAGTGAGGGAGGAATGGGAAGATATAAGAAATGGGATAACCACTGAGATGCAATATGAATAAATTAATAAAAAAAAGAGTAAGGGGAAAATGGGAGGGAGGGAGGAATGGGAGGATACAAGGGATGGGATAACAATTTGAGATGTAATACGAATAAATTAATAAAATATATTTTTAAAAAAGAAAAAAAGGAAAGTAGTAAATGAAGATATAGATCCAGAACTAGCCAGGAATGGTGACTCACAGCTGTAATTCCAGTACTCAGGAGGTGAAAGCAAGAGGATATTGAGTTCTCAGCAGCCTGGGGTACATAGTGAGTTCAAGGCCAGTTTGAAATACAAGGTGAGCGTCTGGCTCATGAGGAATAATTTTTAGCTGGAAAAAAAAGAATCAGCATTATTGTGCCAGTAACAGGAGTATAACACCATTTTTCTTAATTCTAAAACTATTAATATAGAAGCATACATAGGTGTCACACGATTACATAAAATAACTATAAATTTAATTTAACATATTTTACTTCTCTATTATAGCTTTTTAGCTAATACACTTGGCATTTGAAAGTTTGTTATCTTGATAACTGCCGTTGGAACTCACTAGATATGCCAATAAGGAAGAAACCTTAGAAGTAAATTAGACATCTATTCCACTTTAGAGATAAATACATACATCCAAGAATGACTCTTTTGGATCCAACACTGAAGGTGCTCAGCTGGAAATCTTATTCGCTACATTAGACCCCTGAGCCTTATAACTTTAGACCCCTGAGCCTTATAACTTTAGACACACTCTGCACATTTGAATACATTTTAGAGGTAACACTGCAACGCACACATAAATGAGAACAAGAATTCATCTTGGAGATATAAAGACTCCCCAAAATCACATGATTACCATGACTTTATGGAGCCCAACAAATAGCACCATCTAGAAAGAGAAATTGGCCATCTCAGCTATTTCTTAAAATGACTACTAATTTTATTCATATTTTATATCCCTGGGTTTTAATTACCAAGTAAATGCTTCCGCTGCCCTTTAAGATCCATGGATTTCTGTTTCACGACTGATAATCAGTCCAGTCCTAGACTATGCAGTTACCAGCAATACTCCTTCAGGCAAGCTTGTAAATCATCCATGGGTTCAGGTAAACACTGCATGCCATATGTCAATATTTCTGTTACATGTCCTAAATGTATCATCAAACTGCCTTCACTTGCAAGCTAAGGTATATATCAGATACCATTTCAAGAATATGCCCTTTCCTCCAGCCTTTCTTCTCCCTGTGTTTACAGATGTCCCTCCACAACCAAACAGAGAAAGGGAAATGTACTTTTTATAGTAGTAATTTTTTCTCTTCTCCCTTTCCATTTATTCATCTGGGAGAAAGAGATAAAAATGTATGAGCAGTGGAGTTGAGTCCACATAAACTTCATCTATTTCTGGCCAAGAGCAGACTGATACACTGTCCTTATGTGGGACTAACTTACTGTTTCCATTGGCTTTTTGCTTAATTTAGGATTTCATGTAGCGATTTTCTCTAAAGTGGTATCAAATATACAATGACAAGAAGAAGAAGAAGAAGAAGAAGAAGAAGAAGAAGAAGAAGAAGAAGAAGAAGAAGAAGAAGAAGAAGAAGAAGAAGAAGAAGGGCAAGGCAAAGCCACACAGTTCATATTCTCCCTCAACCTCTTCTGCCAAAGTATTGAGCTTGCTTTGAATAAAGTATCATGGATTTTCAAATTCCATGCACCATCTAAAAGTCAAGCCCATCTACAAACATTTGGGGGATAACTGACCCTCTGACCAAATGGAGGATTTTGTTAAGTTTCAAAAGAATAAATCCTAAAATAGTGGTTGCTTGGCTCCTCAAAGAGTTTTCAGACAGAAATAAATCACTCTGAGTTTTCAGCATATATATTTGACAGCCTGAAGTCAGACACCTTCATTGTTTAGTGAATACTGGCTGGGGTGTTATTCCAATTAGGCATAAAATGAAGACTAGAAGACACATGCTGTTTACTAAGAAAAGCATTCCTTTGAGTCCTAAACTGAAGGATGTTCTGAGAGATGTAGAGAACACTGACCTTTCAAGGCAAGGGCTGGGTCCCTGTACATCTACTCTGGAATAGGACAGAAACACACCCTGTTTGCTCTTTGAAGTCCAGCTGAGCCAGAATTCAGAGGGACATAGCTAAGTGAGATTCTTCTTCCAAAACAGTGAAATAAATGTCTTCTAACTGACATTTGAACCGAACAACCATTCTAAGAGTTATTTCTATAATGAATGAGTTCAAAATGCCTTACAAATTAACATTTGGAACAAAACCTTTCCCAGATAACAGACTTCCTACCCAGAGGCAAACAGAATTAAACAAAAATAAAAAGAAGAAGAAAGAAGAGAAAAGAAAAAAAAATCCCTGAGGCAGTTTTGCTTTGCCTGGCAAGTTCTGAGATGTTACAGGAAAACATTCAAGAAACCAAACTTAGATCTTTTGGGTAAAATAATTTTAGCTCTACGTATTGAGGATTTAGTAAATTCCTTTGCCATATTAATTTAACTTAAGCCCTACCATTCAATTATGCCATGTACATAATTACATTTCAATTTCCATAACCCATTAATTTATTTACTAGTAGGCTAGCGAACCAGAGCTTGAAAAATAAGTTGTTAAAATGAGTTAATCATTTAAGATATGATTAACTTCTAATTTGTGTATGTGTGAGTGTGTGTGTATGTGTGTAGTGTATTTGTGTATGTGTGTGAGTGTATGTGTGTGTACATACTGAGAATAGAACCCAAGTCATTGCACATGCAAAGCAAGTACACTACTACTGAGCTATGTTCTCACCATTAGTCAAAATGCAATCAGTAGTTATCTTCCCAACTTTGAAATGCTTTGTAGAGTGCCCTGAGACACATCTTTCAGGTATTTATAAGTCATGAGTATATTTGTTATCCATTCCTCCTAATTAGAATATAAGGTACACAGGAATAGACATATTGCATTTTTACTATGTCTCTGGGACGTATAGTAGTTCAGGATACAAAGGTGTTGAGAAAATGAGTGAATAGATTCCTAAATGGACACTGTCCTTGTGTAACTGTGACAACACCCAACAAAAAGAACTTAGATGTAGAAAGACTCACCTTAGCTCAGCTCATAAGTCGCTGGTTCCACTGGTTTGGGCCTCATGATGAGACGGAGCATCACAGCATCCAGACTAAGTGGCTGCTCCCTTCACAGCAAACAGGACAGAGAGGGCAGGAGGCCTAGAAACAACACAGAACACTCATGACTGTGACCCCGGGCAGTCTACTTTGTCCAGGTAGGTCCCACTTCTATTTAGAAGTTTCCGGCAACTTCCAAAATGATACGACCCAACTGGGTATCAAGTTCCAACAATAATCGCATGGGAATATTTCAGATTTAAACCATAGTGATAAAAAAATGACCTATGTCTGTGTTTTCCAAAACTACTAAATGCTGAAACTGCTTAAGGTATATTCAAATATGTGGCTGACCCATTGGCTAGAAAACTAAATAATAAGTATATACTATTTTATTATGGGTAGATGCTATGATAATCTTCAAGATAAAATTCTATTATTCCAAGTGTCTTTCAGTTATCAGTAAATCACTAGCTAATAAATTCATTCCCAATATAGTCACAATCTCTGTCCTTGCCAAATGGTTTTTATTTTCTATAACTATTGTAAATAGAATCCTGTGAGGCAAATACTAAAATAATAATAATAATAATAATAATAATAATAATAATAATAATAATAACAGTAACAACTCTAAGTCTTTAAGTTGATAGGTAAATATCAGTGTTATTTTATACTAAAAAAGCTCTTAGCCTGAAACTCAAGAGACCAAAGTTCTAATCAGATTTACTCCATCAGTTTTGAGAAACTGAATCCTCATTAACTCACTCTGAATTAAATAATCCCGTAAACAAAACTATACAGATTTGACATGATTTATAAGATCCATTATAGCTTTAAAAGTCTATCAGAGCAATAAATTATTAGCAAGGAAAAAACCATAGCATGTAAAAATAATTAATTATAATTATGATGATAGGTAACATACACAGTCTTAAGGGCCAGGCCTTCTTCTATGTACTGAGTGCACCGGCACATTAAATTTTCTCAAGCAAGACTATAAGGTGGCTCTTATAACATTTTAGAGGATGGGAAACTGAGGCCAGGCAGTTCATTAACTTGTACTAAGCACCCAAAATGCACAGTTGAGGACTCTAAATGGTCTGCACTTCTTCGGACCTCACTCGTCCACGCCTTCTCTTCTCCTGATAGTCCTGGTTATGACCCTACTGAGCTTTTTTCTGGACCCTGGAAACACAAACACAGTCCTGCCAAAAACCTGTTTGTATTTCCTTCCATCTCCTTGAAGGAATTCTTCCTTAGATCTGTACATGGTTGGCTTTCCCACTCGTAATTGAGGTCTTAGATCAGTGCTCCTCAACCTGTGAGTCCCAACCCCTTTGGAGGTGGCATTAGATATCCTGCATATCAAATGTTTACATCATGACTTATAACAGTAGCAAAAGTACAGTTATAAAGTAGCAACAAAATATTTTTTATTGGAGATCACCACAACATGAGGAACTACATATATTAAAGGATTACAGCATTAGTAAGGCTGAGAACCACTGCTTTTGCTTAAATATTAGAGACCAAGGACTGAGGAACGAGAGGGGGGTGGGAGGAGAGAAAGAGAGAGAGAGAGAGAGAGAGAGAGAGAGAGAGAGAGAGAGAGAGAGAGAAGAGGAGAGGAGAGGAGAGAGCAGAGAGCTAACCTGTTACCACTAATCAAAGTCCTCACTGCATATGCCCATCTTCCTTTCCTTCATCACTTCCACAGCTACCTACCGTTGTCTTCCTTAGCTGTTTTTAGCTCCTTCCCTGACTGGAAAGCATTAACTATTCAGTGACACAGATTTTATATTATTCAATACTGTCCCTCCAGTGTATGGAATTATCCAGGCTCCAGAGAAGTTATTGGATGGAGAAATAAATGGATGAGTGAAAGAATGATGACCTAATAAGAATAACTTTCCTGCATCCATCTTACTTATTCAGAAAGCATGAATGCTAAAGCAACTCACAGGGGACATGGCATCTCTTATGTGCCATTTAAGTAAGAAGTAAATTCAGACAAAGGAGAAATGAGTTTACTGACAATATTTAGTAGCAGCATTTCTCAGAATTTCTACTTTACTGTCAACTCGGATCAAAATAATTATGTAAACATTTCATTTTTTTTTTTTATTAAATGAGTGCGTTCGTTTCAAAGAGGAGTTCAGATCTTTTACTAAATCACCAAAGAAACTGAGTGACAATATGAGTCATCTAAAACATTAAGCTCACAAAATCTAATACTTCCAAGAAGACTTAAATTTTATATTAAAATTTATATGCTTAAAGTGCATGGTACCAGCAAGGCGCAGAGGCAGCGGGAGCCATTTCCTGTACTCCCTGGGGAATGCAGTGAAGTAACAGTTTGTCAGCACAGAAAAAGAGCTGTGTAGAGGAGAGTCAGCAGGCCTTTAGTCAACTCTAACTGCATATGGGGGAAGCTGGAGAACACAGGGTGTCTCGACTACAAAGCCACGCAACGATGGAAGGTCAGTGTTTTCTCTGTTCTCAAAATGTTCAGGCTCACTTCTATAAATTATTTAAGTTCTCCTTTAAGATCCATTCACTATATTAAAGAAAGATAAAATGAAAACTAAAAAACATAATGAAAGGAATCAAGGCAAAGAGCCTGCTATATAGTAATTTCCATCGCCATAAAACAGCCTGGATTGGAGGGAAGCTGCTAAAGCTGACAACCTAAACAACACACACACACACACACACACACACACACACACACACACAAAAAAAAAAAAAAAAAAAAAAAAAAAAAAAAAAAAAAAACTTCAGAAAAATCCCTGAAATAGATCAGATTCATTAGATACCCCTGTTTCCTCAAGTTATAAAAGCAGAAAGAACTACTGAGTGACACTCTCAGACAAGCAGAGATGCTGGGAAGAAACTCTGACTGTAGAAGCTTCTGGAAAGAGACACTCTCCAAGGCTTTTGTCATGCAGCTGTCTTTGAGTCATTTTTTTTTATCCAGCAAGAAATCCCTTACCCACACTTCTGTTAAGTGACTCCAATACAATACATTGGTTGATCAAGTTGGGCTTCAGTGGCATCTTTCCTTTAGTATCATTGGTTCCCTGTCTGGGATGATACTTGGGATCTCTCTGCAGGAATGGTCACACAATGAAGCCAATAGAAGAAATTAGTTGAAGCCAATACTAAAGTAAATGTCCAATATATGCAGGGAACTGAACCCTAAGAAAAGGCCAGATACTCAGAATACATCTCCCAGCATTCACTGAAGGATGTTCTGATCAGGTGCGTTAATCATAACACAAATGAAATAGTAAAAGTTGGCCCCACATAGATAGACCTTGCTTTCTAGAGTCTAGGGGAATTTTCTGTGGTAGGTCCTCATAAAATGAGCTTAAGTGATGTAACAAACTCAACAGCAATGCACTTTACTCCATTGCTGTGTCACCAAATAACTTTACAAAGGAGAGAATATCTTAGGTGTCATCTGAGACACAGGCTTTCTGAGGACATAAATAAGAATTACTTTACAAGGAAAGGTATTAGAATAATTGATTAACATCACTACTAGATTAAGAAAGTTAGAGCTTACTGTGGTTTCACTTCTATTGCTGTGTTAACATACCACAAGAAAAAGGCAGCTTTGGGGAGAAAAGGGTAATTTAGCTCACAATAACAGGTTATAGTCCACCATAGAAGGGAAGTTCAGGTGGTAGGAATGTGAAACAGAAAGTCATTATCACAGTCACAGTCAGAGAAAAATCAATTCGTCTATGCTTGCTCACTTATACTCAGCTCAGTTTCTCCACATACACCATACGAGACTCTCTGTGTGGGGAATGGTGTTACCCACAGTAAGCTGGATCTTCTTCACACATCATTTATATTAACTAAGAAAAGCCCCCATAGACATACCCATAGGCCCACACAATTGAGACATTCTTCCTAGGCGATTTTAAGTTGTGAGGAGTTAACAGTTAAATCTGAGCATCACAAAGTATCAAAATACAGTGATTGTCCAGTACCAGTGCTACCAACCCAGTGTCAAGTGGATATAATAATATGATCTGTCCTTGTCAAAACTCTATGTAACTTTGTCTGCCTTGAAAAATACCTATGCAGTAACAGGAAAAACTACCTGCAAAAGTACCAAAAAAGAAAGAAAACAAGAAAAAAAAAAACAACCAAGGAGGTAAATCTAATAATATATTGTTATTTGAAATGTAAGTTTCAAATGAGGTGAAAAAAGAAAATTCAAATAAGCTGGAATTTTACTAACAGAATCCCATTATTCCAGGTATGTCTATATGGCTTGTGACTAGTTTTATGATCTTAAAAAAAGTTCTTAACTTCATCAGATTTCTTTAATTTTCTTTGATTCCAGGTGACTGTGGAAGACAACCCTAAAGATGGAAAAATGTTAGTTGCCCTAACCTAGCCACAGAGAAATGACATCTGGGGATTAAAAACAAAACAAACATTATTCTGGAAGGGAAAAATGCAGGCTAATGTGTGCAATTTGAAATGGGGCAGGGGATGGTCATGAGAGAGGGTCAGGCCAGACAAAAGAGTTTTCGAATCCATAGACAAAAGCTTGTTGTTTCCAGAAGCAGTTGTAGTCAAAATGTTAAAATCTACCATGATGTCAGGAAGAATGGACATCCCACAAAGGCCACCGCCCATGGTTAAAATTAGTATGCATAATTTTGTAAAACGTGTCAGCAAGAACACTAAGATCACCAGGATACAAACACATTGACATCATGTGTAGGTCCCTTATTTAAGACTGCGGTAGGAAGATAAACCAAACTTAAAACAGTGGCTGTCCTTGAACAAAAGCAGAGTAGGTGATCTTACCTACATCTCCCCACAGTCTGGGACACACTTACCAGTGCTCTGGCCATATGAGCTGCTTATCCAGCTCATTGATTTTTTTCTCTCATTTAATCCTGTTATAAATATAATATGTTGTCCTACATTTTAAAAAATGATCTGTTGATCTAGATCACTGGCTCTCAACCTTCCTAATGCTGAGACTCTTTAATATAGCTCTTCATGTTGTGTTGACCTCTAACCATAAAATTATTTCATTGCTCCTTCATGATGGGGGAAACAGAAAGGGGAACAAGACAGGAAAATCAAAATTTGTTCTGATGACTCGGAACCAGCTCGGACTCAAGCGCGGTGGTCTAAAACCTCAGCTTAGGACAGAGAGTCCTTCAGGTTCTCTACTTTCATCAACAAGTAAGTTTTTTGCTTTGCTTGGGGCATAGGGAGGGAGAAAGACAGAGGCAGGAGGGATAGAAAGTGGAGAGACAAAAGACAGGGGAAGAGGAAGAGGAAGAGGGCAGCAGCACCAGGAGAGTAGAGCAAAGGGGCAGGGAAATTTAGAAGGGGTCTTAGTTTATGGTTTCTTCAGAGGAATAAAGCCAGACCCAGCATGTGCACAGCCATACCAGTCCTGGGCATACGCCTGAAGGAACGCAAGCCAACACCCCATAGAGCTAACTGCACATCCATGTAATAGGCCAGTTCTGAAGTCAGTCTGAACTTCTGTGACTAGGATGGATAAAGAAAATAGGGATGGAAAACTAAAGAATGTGCAGCACGGAAAGAATGAGGTGTGTGGAGGGTGCGGAGATGAACATGGCCTGTGCACATACAACATATGAAGGAAAGTGACTTTAGGAACCCATTAGCATGCATGATGAGTGTACACCAGTGAAATTTTTTTCAAGAAAAAAAAAAAATAGGAAAACAGAGTGCTTCAGCAACTATACCATCGTTTAGCAAATACCTACAAACAAAAACAAAAACAACCGAAAACTTTATGTTAGGTAAGTAGCTTCAAGAGTTGAGGACATAACACCTTACCAAATCCTGCCTTTTGTATTCTGTTTCTAAAGTTTAACTGCCTTACATATTTCTACTGAATTACTATAATGAATTGCATATGGAATTTTAAAAATTATAATAGAAATAAACCCTAAAAGACATTAAAGTTCATTTAAAAGATAATGTGTGCTTCTTAGTAAGACATCCCTTTGTACTACATTTAGAAGTAGGGTTGATAGGAATAGTCCTCAAATAACTGTAAAGGACCGCTTTCCAACATCCCTATAAAACTCCATGGCTCCCTCTTTGTTTTGTTTTGTTTTTAAAAGAATTTCAATTTAGAGACAAGAACACCTGAAATTTCTGTGTTAATGACTTAAAAAAAAAATAATCACGTTACTGCTTTATGATATGTGCTGATATATAAAACAAGGAAACAAATGGGTTTTATTCAGTACTTGATTGTTTCAACAGAGTGGACAGAACACAGTGGGCATGTGCAAGGTGAAAGAAAGCATTGAAAATGCTGAAGAGCCTCTCGTTACAAGGAACGGTAAATTAGAGTTGCCCATGACATTTGCTGCTAATCATAACAATCATCCTCCAGGACAAGGAGATTATGATGCCCAATCACAAGGCATGATTGAGCTTCCTGTTCAACCTCCCAGGCTCCCTGCTGATGCTGACGCTGTGGCACCCTCCAATTAGGAATTAGAGTCTTCACTTTGAATCTGTTCTAACCCATTTTTAACCCTTTACTAATCAAAGAGCTCTTTGACTTGAGACTGAGCAGTCATAATGAAAAAGAAAGAAAGATGAGAAAAGAGATGAAATGCACAAAAAAAAAAGTGCAAAACACACCTTTCTGAAGCAATAAGCTTTCCAAATAAGTAAATGAAATATAATAAATGTGTTTGTATGATTTAATTTGTTTTACATGATTCTTGGGCTAAAATATCTTTTACAAAGAAATTAGAGCATTTGTAACCTCTGTCCTTTAACCACAAATATAGCTGAAGCTGCCGATTACAATGCTAAGTTTAAAGAAGAAAACAACTATGAAAATAATCATTGAAAATTAGATGAAAAGGACTAAATTACATTGTCCTTAATTTTATAGTATGAGCTTTATACCTTTGTATGTATGTGACATATGTATTCAGCTTATGACTTTTTAAATAATCAAGGTGACCTTGATCATTGCATCCTTGTCAGTGTCCACAGAGTCCTAGCTCAGGGCTGACCCATAAACTGTACCTCATGCTGAGCTAGTCCCTTAGTGTGAATTTATAAAGTGAACTTAAACTAATTTAGAGGCAAATGTGACCCAGTTTTTGTGGGCCCTAACACATTTTTGAAGTCTTTTTGTTTGTTTGTTTGCTTTGTTTTTTACATTTTTGAAGTCTTAGCTTAAGGAAAAGGTAAAATTATGGATACAAAAAATGGATATAAAATGAGTACTTAAGATTAAAAAATAAATCACAACAAACTTCAATTTGTAAATTACATACTATAAACATTATATGCTCAAGCAAAATAAGTTTTTTTTTTTTTTCAAATAACTGGTTAAAACCAACATCTACATTACATTTTACCTTACATGTTTTTGGCTCTAATCTGTTTGGTATCTCAATAGGACAAAACAATTTTAATTTTTTCAAAGAAGACTAGATAATAATGTAATCTCTTTTCAAGGATAGTAAATCAAAATTCACTTTTGTTGATAGTTGGTAGTGATTCTTTTTGGCCCCTTGCTAAATTATGCATGACTAGCAACTTTGTCAAATTTTTTTATTGCTAAATTTGGAAAGCATCTACCACAAGCATTTACGGTTTAGGACAATTTCCCATACCCAGGTTCTACCCTGTATAATTATGTATGTTGCCTCTTACTCTTTCCTTCATGCTCTACCTTGTTCAGTGCCGTGAGAAATGTGCAAACTGTGCTGACATGTCATTTCAAGATATTGATGAGTGCATTAATTCCAAGAGCCAATCACCATGACAGTCGCAAAACACAGCATATGAAACTGTGAGGCACATGAACCTATCCTGAGGAGCCCAAATAAACACATTTCTAGCTCATCTTAATCTGAAACTCAATTCCATAAAAGCCATAAAGCATAAAAAATTGGATGAGATGACAAAAATGCAGATTAATTTTATTGTGTTTGATAGGTATAGTTATAAACCATAACATTAAGTTGTATATTTTATCATTTATTTTATGTATATCATATGCCAGTAATTTTTGATTCCAAGGTGTTGCCCTGGTGGGAATCTACTTAAGGAACATAAACGCACAGTAAACTGAACAGAGAAGGCTCACTATAAACAATAATCATCCAAGAGGAATAAGGGCATTGATGTAGGGACAGCTATGGGAGGACATTATTCTAGTTCATTTCTGCTTCGGTGATTAAAACACTGACCAGAAGCAACTTGGAGAAGGAGGGAATTTATGTGGCTTATGCTTTTAATCACAGTCCATCATCAAGGAAGTCAGACCAGGAACAAAAGAAGAACTTAAAGACAAAAGTATTGAGGGGTGCTACGTGATAGCTGTTCACAGTCTTGTGCTTAGGAAGGATAGGTTCTTTTACAACCTGTCCGTGACTGCTGGCCCATCCACCCCAGTCGGTAACCACGACAATCATCCAGAGGCATGTCCATGGGCCAATCTTATCTAGACAATATCCTGATAATATCTAAACTAACTTCTCAGGTGACTCTGAACTAAGCTGACAGTTAAAACTAAGTAGGACAGAGGTGTTGTCCTGAGACTGCATCAATACTCTTTTGGGAAGTTGTGCTTGCAGCCCACTGGATGATATAGAAGACCATTCAATGATCTGGGCCAGAGTTCACTCACAGGTGTGAGACAAGCAGAAAAAGTCAAACAAAATACGATTTCCATGTCCCAAGTGGATCAAATCTCGAAAATGAGAGCTCAGGCAAGTCCATTCATTGATAGGCTGATATACAGCCCGTAATGTGTTGTTTCGATGCAGGAGAACTTCAGTGAAGTACCAAGTGAGGTTTTAGTGGACAATAGTTGGACTATAGCCGGTTGGAGACAATCAGGAAGTTGAGGTGTTGGGTGACTGTTGGCCAATAGAGCAGAACAAGAACTTGTGATGTCTGCATCATTGACAGGAAAAGATGATCCACCTGCCACCACTTTTACTTGTCAGTTTTTCTTACAGTTCCAGAGAGTGCAACAGGACAGAAAAACATGCAAAATCCATCAGCATCAGGAGGTAAAAAGTTAAACTCTCTTTATCCAAAAACGATATAATCATCCATGTAGAAAACACCATGAAACTTATCCTGAAAATACTAGAATAAACAGAAAAATTTTATGGTATTATCAGATACAAAAATCAATATTAATTGTACTTATTACAAGTTATCAGTGGATACTCAGAAATGTAAATGAATTATCTCAGATGTGCATGGTGGCACATTCCTATAGCAGTAGCTTACTGAGACAAGAGAATCACAAGTTCAAAGCCAGTCTGAACTACAAAGTTAGTTCCAACCACCTTGGGCTAACAAGACCCTATCTCAAAAAAACACAATTACAAAGCTAATTAAAGTAAACATTACTAATTATACAAGCATCAACAATATGAAATACTCAAGGATACCTCCAAGAAAAGATGTGCAAGATTTAAAAACTGAAAATCATAAAACTTTACAGAAGACTTAAATAAATGGAGAAATATATTGTGTTCATGAACCAGAAAATCCAGCGTCATTAAGATCGCAATTCTTCCCAAACTGATCAAGATACTGAAAGCAACTCTAATATAAATCTCAGCAGGTTTTCTCGTAAAATTGACATATTCTAAAATTCATGTGAAAATAAATAAGACCAAACTGCTTCTTGGGAGGGGAATGCATTCAGAGCACTTTTCTAACTCCAAGGCTTATTCTAAAGCTACAGCAATCAAGACAGGGTATCCACGTAAAGAGAGATAATTATATCCATGACACATGGAAGAGATTCCAGAAATAACTCGAAAGAGTTATGGGCAGCTGAATTTTGACAGTTTTGAGAAAAAGAACAGATTTTCAACTAATAGTAATTAAAACAATTGGTTAGCCACGAAGCATAAAAGAAAAGAAGCTTTGATCTTTCTTTGTACCACATATAAGTTTGCAGAGGGACTATAGAGGGAGACCAGGAAACGTTTGGGGTTCTATGTATTAGCTTGGCTTTGGTGAAGTTTATGTATATACACATGCTTTAAAATAAATTAAGCAGTTAAAATATGTACAACTTGTTTCATGTCAATATTTTGAGGAAGTTATTTTAAAAGCTAAGGTAACTGTGTGTACCCAGTGTCTAAAAGCCTTTTATGAATGCACTCACATAGACAAGCACACATTGGATACATTTGACAGACACTTACATTTAATGTGCTGGTTCCCATTGCACGTGCACACCGGCTCTTAAGGAAAGATGAACTGTTTCTGCATATGGAGACAGTGTGCCTAAGGACTAAGTATTGCTTGTTGGAAATCAAGAGGTTTTGCATGGGCACTTTCGGAGCACTTTCCATGGTGCTTGGCTTCACAAGTTGGAGAGAATGTCTGTCTGGATGCCAAAGAATTCTGACAACTGCTGCAGAGGCCCAGATACCCACACAAGAAATCAACATCTTGTACCAAGACTCAAAAGTGTAAACTCAATGACTCGATCTGTGCTACAGGAACATGGGAAATAGGGAAAATACCAAATGTTAGAAACAAACAATTTAGGTAGCCTTGAATGCAAAGCTTTAGATGACGCGGAAAGAAAGCAAAACCAAGAGAGATCACACAACTTGTTCAAACCTGGTGAATAGACCTAGACTCCATGAGTCTTGGGATCCAACTTCTGCCCCGTTGCCATTTTTTGTTTTTTATAACATCCTAGCATCACTCTTAGTATCTCTCTCGTAAGAATGCATTAGTCATCCCCTAACGTAAACGCGTTCGGCTGGTTCCCTGTTACATTCTGCATCATTTAAGTACATTTTTGTTTAACCATAATGAAAAATATTCCTGCAATTTTTTCTTTTGTAAAACCCATCTGCAGACCCTAGATGTGACCTTTTTGAAAATTAGCTATTTAATTTATACACACTAGGGACAATGTCCCCTGATTTTGTGCCTATCTTCTTCGAACTCATCTTTTATTATCTGTGGTAAAGACAATAGCCTCTGTCCTTCATCTAGAATAATTGTTTAAAATCCTCTTTTGAAACAACAGCACCAGGCTAAGAGTAGTTTCTGTAACAATAGACTTTTTAAACACAAGAAAAAATTATGCAAAATCTCTCAGGCACCTCTTAATTATATTGCTACAATCCAGAAAGAATTAAATTAGTTTAATTTCATATTTAAACATCCATTTATTTCTTTTCTGATTGCAAAAGCATTTTTATGCTCACTCAAGATACTATAGAAAATAGAAACAAGCTTTAAAAGCATTTAAGTCACTCATAAAGTCACAAAAACAAATGGAGCCACTATGAATATTTGATAGGTTTCAATTAAATAAGTAGATATATCTGTAGCTAAATTAACCAATAAACTATAGAGAACATTTAAAAGTTTACTACTTTATAACAATTTACTAAAATTTATTTTGAATCTTCTTTTTTAGTTAAGAAAAATATAATTTTGTTCAGTCACTGAAATTCTTTGCCATCTGATTACTAAAAGATCCATGTTTTTCAACCATATTTCTGTTTTGTAACTATGTGAACTTTTCCTGGAGGCACAACATTTATTTACCCCAGACATGGCATCCGTGACAGAACAAGAAGTGCTTTCACGTTCATTACTGCTGGAAAAGGCCTCAGAGAGCTGAGCAGCCAACATGTGTGACTTCACCGAGGACCAGACTGCAGAATTTAAGAAGGCTTTCCAGCTGTTTGACCAAACAGGTGATGGCAAAGTCCTGTACAGCCAATATGGAGATGTGATGAGCACCCTGGGCCAGAACCCTACCAACCCAAGGTGCTTAAGGTCCTGGGGAACCCGGAAAGCAATTAGATGAATGTGAAACTGCTGGACTTTGAGTACTTCCTGCCCATGCTGCAGACTATGGCCAAGGACAAGGACATGGGAACTTACAAGGACCATGTTGAACGCCTTCATGTGTTTGACAAGGAAGGAAATGGAGCCCTCATGGGTGCTGAAATCTGTCATATCCTTCTCACACTGGGTGAGAAAATGACAAAAGAGGAAGTAGAGATGCTGTTGACAAAACATGAAGACAGCAATGGCTATATTAATTATGAAGAGCTTGTCCAGATGGTGCTGAATGGCTGCGGACATTTCCACATCCCAAACTTGTGGCTTGGCCAGTGTGAGATCTCTGTGTGGCCCCAGAGGCTCCTTTATCACAGCACCTTACCCATCTGGTCTCTTTTAGATGATGTTTGCCTTCACCAAATGAAATTTGCTCTTTGCCCCTCCCTCAAAAAAAAAGAAGAAGTGCTCTCACAAATGCCCAGTTTAGTGAACCAATACATTTAATTAGGATACTGAGAGGAACAACTGCATCACTGAAAACAATATCTCTCTCCTAGAAACCCTTTTGTGAATCGATTTCCCATGTTTGTTCCCTTAGCCGTGTTTGTATACTCTTGTACATCTACAAAACACTCCAAGGTTACCATTATATTATTTATGACAAAAAAAAACTTTGTTCAAAAAGTCAAACAGGATTACTGAAAGTCCAACACCCTTCATTCCAAGCAAGTGCGGGTTGACCTCAGATAAGGGGATTCTAAGACCCGAGAGGATTCGCAAGATCCAATCCTGCAGGAAAAGATTCCATCGTAGCTAAGTACAGCTCTGTGTAAATAAAGGGCATTAACTTAGGCCTCCACAGCCCACAATCATTCTCTAAGATGGACCCCACCTCTTTATCCTGGAGAGCTACCATGAGGCTGCCTGTGTCCCTCCCTCCCCTCACAGGGTAGGTAAGGCCAAGGTTCACTTTCATCCTTTGACTGGCCTTGGGCTGTAAAGGAAAGCATGCTCTCAGCTGTTGTACCCACACAGGTTGCTGCAGTCTGGCCATCAGCATCTCTGAGCTCCAACTTGCTGGTGATCTCCACTGGCCACACCTGACTGCTGAGAAGCCTGGGGCTGGATGAGTAATTTCTACTTCCAGTATACTTTAGTGCAGAAGAAGAAAAAAATGCACACCACTTTCTCTAGAAGGATAGCTGGCAATGCCCGAGACAAGCTTGGTCTTCTTCACCTGAAATATTCTATTGCTTATATCTTCATTAAATTTTTGTTCTAGCTTTGAAACAGTGAGAGGCTCACAGTTCTTGGCTTTTGGTCAAGCCTTTTGTTAGACTATCTGGCTCAATGCAAATCTTCCACATCCATTTGCAAGTGGCCCAGTGTAGGAAGAAGAAGGCTACAGGACCCAGTTTATCTTTAGACAACATGATGCCAAAAAAGAAATCTGTCATGACTCAGCTAAAATATGGCTGACATTGGACACAGGAGGTCTAAGTCAGCCACAAAATGGCTGGCACTAGATATTCATAGACACCCCCAAGTAAGCACTGATGCAATCAGTTATGTGACTGTTGTTGACAGAATGCTACTTCTACATAAGCATGGCCTTGAGATTGGAGGCTGGTGCTTTGGCTTTCACCAGCATGCCAGTGTACATTTGTGTGGGGGTCCTGTGTACCCACTACCATGCAATCACTGTACTGCCTACCTGTGTGTGGTCCATGTTTGCTGTTGTTTGTCCTTGCTGCTCTCTAGGGGATGCCTGTCTAGAAGCCTTCATCAGAAGTATAGAAAATATGTCTTGTCTACTTGTGCTCCTCAAGATCTCTTTGACCTCTCAGCCTCCTATAACCTTCATCCTTCCCTCCCATAAGAGCATCCATCTCAGGAACTCCAGACAAATCTACATTTGTTGTCAAGTGACCCAGACAAGCCTGTTTGGCTCCTTGCATTTTCTTTTTCTTACTCCCTCTGGATTACTTCAGCACCTTATGAATCTTATTTCTATGACAATCTAAACCATTCAGATATGCCAAAGTCTTTCCTACAACATGGAAATTCTGTCTCCTCATGGGGCTCTCAGCAAAGCCCATAAAGCCCCATTCCTGCCTCAGGGTTCTCTTGAATTGACCTCTTTCTTTTGTTCTAAATATAAAATTATGTTTGTTTATTCTGTGTGTGTGTATCATTGTGTGGATGTACATATGTTACAAGAAGTGAAAAGACAATTTTTGGAGTCACTTCTCTCCTTCTGAGGTCAAAAGAGTAACTATCTTTGCCTAGCAGGACATCTTGCCAGCCCCGATCTCTTTCTTAACTCTCCTGCTAGCAAAATCCTACCTTACCAAGTACTTTGGAAACCAAACACTTTTCTCCTGCCTAGCTCCATCAACAATGGCTGCCCTTCCTCTATGGCCCTCTGGTCCTGATAGTCACAAGGACCCCAACTAATGATAAACAAGTGTCTGAATGGCTCATATACACCGATGCAAAAGGGACTGACTCCTGTTGTATTGCCCTTAAGGAGAGACAAGTACTTATGCCTCCACTACTCCACCACCCCCAGTTTATCTTCTTTTACAACATTCCTACTGAACTCCTCTGTCGTCAGGTCCCCATGGTCTCATGAGATAAACTGTGTGAAGCTTTCTTATTTCTTGTTTAAGAGTCCTTCCAAATTCAAACTGTTCAAAGGTAAAGTATTAGTTTCCTGTCCTGGGCTATTATTAAGGCCCCGATCTGTGTGTTGTACTATGGGTTTTCACTGTCTTTATATTAAAGGACAAATCTGAGAAATATTTTCTAACATTTCTAGCTCCCTCTCTCCATCTCCTCACTGATACTTTCCATGAGTGGCGAGGTTTGGTCTTAGGATGTACTATTTAGACTAGATCTAGCCCCAACTCTTTTCCCTTATATACGCCTCAAATATAAACAATGACAATGGCAAGTCTGTGCCTGCACTTACTCATTCCCTCCTCTCTCTCTCTCTCTCTCTCTCTCTCTCTCTCTCTCTCTCTCTCTCTCTCTCTCCCCTCTCTCCTTCTCCTATCTCTCTCTCCCTCTCTCTCCTCTCTCTTTCTTACCTCTCTCTCTCTCTCTCTCTCTCCCTCTCTCTCTCTCTCTCTCTCTCTCTCTCTCTCTCTCTGTCTCTCTCTCTCTCTCTCTCTCACACACACACACACACACATCTCTCTCATCAGAAGCTAGTGTAGAGGATAGCATTCACATGTCTTTTTATTATTGTACCTCCTCCTTTGCACAAGCTCAACCTCAGTTGCATCTTATCACCCAGAATGCAGACCTCATGATGGATCTCAGCCCTACAGTCTGTCCCATGAATGCCATTTTTGAGGACTGAAATATGTTCTCCAAAACTGTTTCAGTGATTTTTTTTCCTTACTCACAAAGCAGGCCTCATTCATCAAAGATGTTTGTCACTATGCACAAAACAGAAGAAGATGACTACCTTGGGATTCTATCCATGGTCACTCCCCTTTCCTATGTAAGAGATTTAGTGGCATGTCTTTTCATTTAGAGCAGGGATGGCACAATAGCAACACCAGTAAGAAAGCATGTCATTCCATACCACATGGGAAAGGATGGCTATATTGCCATTTCCTCCAAGGATGGATGCCCACAGGCAGCTTAGCCTCAGTTGCACATCTTATCACCCACATCAGTGCTCCTCCCAAACTCAGTGTTGATTCTGTCTTGCCCCATATTTAGGTACCCAGCATTGTGTGAACACCACCCAGAGAAATAAACTATTGATCTTCAATATGATACAACACCAACAACATAACAAAGGGGCCATGCCTCTCAAGTCTAGCTTATTGAGTCAATGAGTTTAATCTAGGTTATTTACAGTAGCATGGATGAGGGATACTAACAAGGCAAAGGGAACTAATGAGCACCTGTACCACTCAAGAAAATATCTCCTTTCCCCAGCAACTGTTAATTGATTATATGTCCTCAAAGAGGGTCAGAACTCATAAGACCCTTCCACCTCCCTGAGAAAAAGTTAGTGAGCCCAGTCTTTATTGGATCTCATTGTTGCTGCTGAAAGTCCAAGAAGACAAAGACCCTGTCATGCCTAAAGGTAAGTGTTCCTCAACAATTTTCCTTCTAGCATGCTTGGGCACATACATCCTTTTGACACATTTATTATAAACAGATTGAGGACAATTACATGCATTTCAACTTTTCTTAGCATTTATAATATAGGAATATGCCAATATGGGAAGCTTAAATTGAATAACTTAAAATTTACCAAGAATAGTGAAGTGAATCCAAATTTAACTAAAGTGCTTTTAAAAAGAAAAATCTGTGACAATTACTCTTGGAAAGTAAAAATGGAATGCATATCAACTGTCTCTTTCCACTCCTAAGCATCTAGCAAGAAAAACAGAAATCTAATTTTAAACCCTTGGCTTTACTTCCCTGTATAGTAATCACAGAATGAATGCTTGCACTCACATTCCCAGTATTTGGAAATTACAGTAGATTTGAAACTGAAAGACTCTAAAAGTCTAGTTCTTAGAAAATCTACTGAAGATAATTTTTTACAAAGGCATAAGAGCATGGTATCTGTGTGGTGATGAAAAGGAAGCTGGAACTACCATCTGATGGCATGTAGGTTGAATTTCTAAACATGAGTTGATATGCAGAAGCGATTCAGACAAGAAAGGAAGGGGACCAAAGGCGGAGGTCTCTCTAGTAAAAGACATAATCACAGGAGTATTAGCTACTGATTAAAGCATGTAAATGCCACGTGTAGTTTCCCTACCCTTTGTGTCTGTGCAGCAGATCCTTGTACTAGTTAATCGAAGTTCATAGTTCATACCTCATGCACTATGTGTAATCAGGTGGAAAAAAAAATCAAGAGAACAAGAGGTAACATCATCCTTGCCCAAAAGACATGGACTGGTGTTAAAATCAGAAGTGCATTAACGTTACATGCTGACTTTGGTTCTAAATGGTATGTATAAGGTTTTTTAGGAAGAAAAAAAAAAATCATCGCCTAAATGCAGAACTACTACTCCCATGTGCCACCTCACATCAGGAACCTACTTTGCACGGTATCAGGACTTTGGAGAATCCAAACATTGCTGTCCCAAACCAAATAATAAGCTCCCCACCTCAAGCTTTCTCAAGAGAATTATAATGCAAACTTCCTCACATGTGATCAGAACAGAGTAAAAGTGAATGACATCACATGCACTCTACTAGACGGTGGTTACGTGACTGCCCACTTACTGGCAAAACTATACTTCTGTCTGTCTGTCTGTCTGTCTGTCTGTCTGTCTGTCTGTCTCTCTCTCTGTGTGTGTGTGTGTGTGTGTGTGTGTGTGTGTGTGTGTGTGTGTGTGTGTGTGTTTCTCTCTTCTTTTTCTTTCTTTTTAACTTAAGATGAAAGAAAGAAGGAAAGAAAGAGAGAGAAAGGAGGGATGGGGGAAGGGAGGAAGGAATAGAAAATAAGAACAGAAAAGAAAAAATTGTAAAAATGGTGGTTGGGTAAATGCCTCCTTGGATAGAGTCCTGTGAACTCATGTAAAACAGGGTGTTATTATATATCTATATTTATACTCATATAATATCAGGGTTCGTTTAGTGAGCTGGAAGAAAGGGACTGGAGAATCTTCAGAAGCTTATGGGCCGGCTAGCCTGGCATACATATGTAGTGACAAACAAGAGATCCTATATGAAAACAATGGGGGGAAGGGCGATGCACAATGTCATCATCAATAATTCCATATGCATTCACACACACACATACACACCACACACACACACACACACACACACACACACACACACACACACACACACACTTTAACTATATGTCTTCAAACAAAAAGAAGTTAAAGAGATTCAGAAATCGAATTTCAAGTGAACCTCTTTTGTCTATGTTTAAGCCAAAGTCTGAAGATTGTATCTATACAAATGAGCTTCAATGAGGCTCAGAAAATATAAAAATGTTATCTTTCTCTAGTTCCCTACCCTGCTAATCACTATTATTAAGCACATATTATGCTGCATAATAAGACCAGGTCTCGAACCAAATGTTATGATGGGGAAAAGGCTAAATTCCCTTAAAATGACACCGAATGAAGGTTCTGGAGGTGAATCACTTCTGAAGATATATGTATATTTTAATCTACTGAAAGGGATTGAGTGAAAAACCTTCAGGCAGCTGTCTTCTTCACTTATCCCTGTACTGGGTGATGGGTGCATAGAAATAACCTTATTTTTAAATGTTTTATTAGCTCATTTCCGTTGGTTCCTAACAGTGGTGGGCGGTCTCTGATTTTTATGCAAACCTCATGACAGAATAGAGATCTGGACTCTATTAAAAGTAAAAGTGCTTTTATTTTTGGCCACAAAACACTTTTTATCCTTAATGAATTGGTTAATTTCTTGTACAACCACAAGCCTTTTAGATTGTCAGAAACCTCCTCTCAGGCAAAAACACTTCTTTCAAAAATGAGCTTTTTCTCCAGCCCTATTATATCTGTCTTCATGTCTCTCTGCCCCTCTCTCCCTTCATACCTGGCTCTCCCATAATTACACACAGAGACTATAATCAGCTGAAGGCTGCGATTCTCAACACATTCCTGAAGTGGTCTTTGCGGAAGAATGCAAGGGTTCAGATCTTTTAAGAGAAACAACTGCTGCAGAAGTAGAGAGCCCTGAAGTTTATGGGCTGGGAACAAATGGTAGATTTAAAGCTGTGTGTTAAAACCCAGCATTGTTCCTAGTAGGATACAATTTTCCAGATTTTTTTTTTTTAAGAATGCAAAATCAGGTTAGCTAGTACACGCAATTCTAACCCTTTCAAGGCTTATCACACTTCCAACATTCAATAGCCATCCTTAATGCCATTACCTCTGGGACAACATTTGAGCAGGTCCCTGCAATCTAACGACAAGAGACTCAGGGAAAAGGCTATGGTTTAAAAGCCTGGTTAAAGATTAACACAAACAGTAATAAGAAGGTTCTTAGGAAAGAATCAGGACAGCTGCAGCTGAAGCCTAGCTACCTGCTGAGGGTTGCTAAGCAACTTGGGCCTACCACTGCCCCAAGGGTGTTTTACTTTACAATTAGGATTTTTGAAGGGGAAGAGGGGGAAGGGGGTGGGGATTCCTACTGAAATTAATGTAGGTTCATATATATTTATACATGTTGTTATGTTATTTCTTTTTAATAGGGTGTCACTCTGTGTCCTTTCAAAGATGCAGCACACACTATACATGGATTTTTTTTCTGTGCATAGCTGACAAGAATCTAGCAATAACATGGAGTTTTAAAAGTGACATTTTGACTCTAAGGGAGGAATTATTTGCAATTTGTTTTGAACAGAAGCTTAGTTCATGTCAGTGGTGAACCTCCAGACAATCATTAGTTTAAACTGCCTGCTATGTGTTTAAAAATTTCAGTCAATTTAGAGCTGATCTGAATTGCAAATGTGATGCTAATGAGCCATTAGGGAACTGCACGTCTCCTTTTTTGCACTTACAACTCTCTGCTTTAAGGAGCTCCAACTACACTGAAATATGAAAATATCGTTTTAATCATGCGCATTGTCAACAAACACAGGAACGGTTGAGAATCAGACGTGGAGAAGGGGTATTCAAAGGCTAAGCATGGGGCCTTGGCAGGGATGAAGAAGCAACTGTAACCTTTGCTGTAAGGTAGATGAGTCGAAAGATTTCCCTAAAAGCAAATACCAGTTCTGTTTGTCATGCGCTGTGATTCTTCAGGCTCAACATCTGGATAAAATTTATTTTCTTTGGATTTTGGAATTAAAATTCACTCAAACCCTTTATGAGGTCACTTGGGAAATCAAAGGAATTGCTTCTATGGTCAGATTTTAGCTTCCAGTGCAAAATAATGAGCTCTTAAGGGTGCTTGTCCATGAAAACTTTTCTGCAAATAACCCATTTTGGTTTTCTAGAATACTGTATGCCACAGTAGACTCAAAACCACTAATGTCAAGAAGTATTTTGTTTTCTCTAAAAGCTCTGATATTGGCACCAAATCATGTGATGGTATGTGATATGAAATCTTATTCCTCCATGGATTCTTCTATCATGAGCTATACATTTAACTGAACAGTGGAGAGAGAATTCAGAAACAAAAAGAGATGATCTTCTATTTTAACTCATGCTCTCCTGTGTGTGTGTGTGTGTGTGTATGCAGATGTACATGTGCCAATCAGCGTGTGCATGCACTGGTGGGGAGCATCTAATGGCAGCTTCCAGGAGTCCGTTCTCTACAGGGAGTTCCAGGGATCAAACTCAGATCCTTCAGCTTGTGAGGCAAGGACCAGTTCCCTTCACCTTGTTAAATCGTGTTTTTGCTTCTCAAATAACAAATAATTTCTTAATTAATTTCAAAGCTTGGCAGAATCAACACAAGGAAAAGCTAACTAACTGGTCAACCAATGCCCTTTACCCAAGCCTTTGTCATTGTTTGACTTCTGTTACACTAGCGGGTCTCAAGCTATGGGGTCTGATCCTATTGAGGGTTGGACCATCAGAAAACATAGATATTTATGTTACAATTCATAAGAGTAGCAAAATGTGAGCTATGAAGTACCAACAGGAATGATTTTATGGTTGGAGGTCACCTATATTAAAGGGCCTCAGCATCTGGAAAGTTGGGAACCACTGCGTTATATCAATATCTCTTTGCTTCAGAACTCAGAGCTAAAGTTTGTACCTGAGTGTGTCTAGGCTTATATCCTGAGGTACCCAAGAAATTCTGTTTCTGCCGCTTTCAGGAATCTTTGGGAAATGTGGAGAGTTATCTGTAATGCATTCATGACATGTTTTCTCTCAATTAAATTAAATATTTGCTGAGATACAGATACAACAGAATATCATCAGTAAATATAGGAGAGAATGATAGGATTTGAGATGCAGGAGGAAAATCTTAGTCAAAGTTTAACTTTGGGAAGCCTTACTCATCTCCAAGGTCAGAGCCCTAGCCAATCTCAATATTTGTTTATTTTCGTGCGAGTGAAAGACAAGGACATGAACTCTGTGATATCACTTGTCCTGGTGAAAGAAACTCTCCCTAGTGTCAGCTCTTAGACTATGTCAGACCTCCAAACGAATAATAATAATAGTAGTAATAATACTAATAATTTAAAACAATTAAAACTCACACAAAGGAGTCTTTTTGCACACTGCATCTTTGCATGTGGTTTGAGATTATTGTTCCCCAGTCTACCCTTATCTGTGAAAGGGGATTTCAGCTGTGTCTAAACTGATCATGCACACCAATGAAGAAAGCAGAACAAGGCAGCCTTGTACATTTTTCCCTCCTTTATTCATCCCTCACTCTCTCAGCAAATATTTTCTGAGCCTCCTCTTCCTGCAGGGAATTGTACTGGGCACCCTGGGGAACACAAGGATGAAGTGGACAGCAGATCCTGCACACTAGGAATTTCCTGAGCAATACATAACTTTTGCATGACAGTCACAGAAAGACATTAAGAAGCAGCTGTGTAGAAAGCAGTTGATGGGCAGCATTGGGAACTGTTCAGAATCCAATGTCTGGGTGTTCCCTGGACTTGAGATACTGCTCCGCTTAATATAACTCCCTGGTTTTTAGCTTCCTCATCTAAAAAATAAGATCTGCTTAAAAGACAATATATATCCTTGGTGGGCATCTTATCTTCTTCATAAAGCTGTTTTCAATTTTCTAAACTCTCCAACTGCCTACTGTTCCCTCCCTCAAAGATTACCTCAGTTCCCATCCGGCAGAGAAAATGGACTCCATCAGCTGAAAACCCACAGATTTCCTGCCACTAGCCTCCAGTGGCCACAGAAGTTAACCCCATTGCACGCCTTCTTTCCGCCCGCCCACAGAACTGTGTTTCCCTGTGCTCTCAAAGCACAAGGCTTTGAAACCTGACTGCCTTCCCTGCTCCTCTCTCTCAGGAAGTCTTTCTACTGTCCCCTCACCCCCAGCTACTGCCCTGCAAGAGCAAGTGCCCTGCTTTCTATCTAAAGCCCACAGGCATGTCACGCTGAAGGGATCACCACTGTCTTACAAAGAGCAAAACCAAGCATGTCAAACACCCCACTTCAGTGCCCTGTGCCTCTCCTCTGTTTTTGTGCTGCTTGCTAGTCACAGGATATTTACTAGACATGCATTGACTGTGAGATTTAACACTCGTTGCTGGTGCTAGAAAGATGGCTTTGGTGGTTAAGAGCACTTCTGTTCTTGTAGAGGATGTAGGTTCGGTTCCAAAGCCCGCTCACCGCCATCTATAACTCCAGGTCCAGGGCATCCCACTCATTTCTTTTGGCCTCCATGGGTGCCAGATGTCCATAAGACGCATGTGCGTACATACAGGCAAAACACTCATATACATAAAAAAATAAATCTTTGGCAGTAAATAAAAATCAATTTCTTTTTTATTTTAATTTCATTAATTTATTCAGATTACAACTCAAGTGTTATCCCATCACTTGTATCCTCCAGTTCCTCCCTCCCTCGCACTTTCACCCTATTCCCCTTCCCTAGGTCTAAGACCGAGGGGGACCTCCTCCCCCACTATATGGTTGTAGGCTATCAAGTCTCATCTTGATAGCCTGCTTATTCTTTCTTTGAGTGCCACCAGGCCTCCCCACCAAGGGGTGGTGGTCAAATAGAGAGTGGGGACTGACTCTGAAAAAAATTTAATTCTTAATGGTATGCCCACACTTCCCATGAACAATATCAAACCCAATGAATACATAGTAGCAAGCCCAGGAATTCTGGAACAACAGCAGTTTTTAACCTCCTTGCTATAGTCTGCATACATTACTTAGATTTTTATAACAGTGGCAAAAAAAAAAAAAAAAAAAGCAAGCAAACAAACAAAAAAACAGTGACAGTAATTTAAAAGAGATGAGTTATTTGTTTTGGCTCACAGTTTTAGGGACTTTAATCCATCTGGAGGGGATGGGGCAGCAGAGCAGAACGGTCAGGAAGCCACTATGTTATCTGGCTTTCTTCTTTTTCCACCTTTTCATTCCATACAGGATGGCTCAGCCCTCATCCTAAGTGGCCTTTCCCTCTTAGTTCTCTCTGGAAATATATTCAGAGATAAACCCAGAGGTATGCTTTACTAATCTTCAAGGCACTTCTCAATTCAATCAATTTGGCAGCCAAGGTCAACCATCACTCTGTACTTAGTAGGCATGCGTATTACTAGATTTCATACACTGTATATACATATATACAATCATAACAGATTCCATGGGGTATTAACATGTATGGGTGTATCCATCTATAGAAGAGGAAGAAGTATATATAAAACAGAATGATATATACACTTAATAAACACTACCCATTCAGTCAACACAGTGTTTTTCAAGGAGTATCATCATGCTGTGATGCAAATGGGAAAATGTACTTTGCGGAGAGCTTGCAGATAGTAAATTCTGGAGGCTGGGCTAGAACTCGTTTCTGCAATGTGTGCAAACCAACCATATTACTATACTGTCTGAAAGTCTAAAGCCCACTTCTCAAAATCTGATGTGTAATGCCTGTGTTCTACTCATCTCTAATAGAATCTGACATTAAGTTTAATGACCGAAGCTTGAAGAAAATGAAACAACACATAAAATACGAACAAATTAAGCTACAACTAAAGACACAAGCACTCCCTGGCTTACTTGCGTAATGATAAATACTGGCCAGATGACTTCTGTTTCCATCTTGTTCCTATAAAGCCTGGCCTGTTCCTTTTGAGACATCCTCGTGGATGTGGTAGAGGTCAACGTAAATCAGGGAGAGGTCAGTCTTGTGTTTCCAGTTCCACAGCCTTCCTAGGACCTCTGCTCCTGCTTAAATCTGCATCCATGAGGGAGGGTCAGGGTAATGAATGTCACAACTATTCTGCAATCATAGCTTCCTGTCGACTATAAAACCCAGCATTTAAATGTTGAGTCTGAGAGGGCTAGGTACCAGCTGTTGTGAGAGCGTGAGGACCTGAGTTCAATTCCCAGTACTCACTTAGGAAAAGATGAGATTGAATGGGTGATATCCAGTTGTAATTCTTGACATCGCCAGGGGAGGTGGCAAAGACAGGAGGTTCCCCTGAGCCACTAAAACAGACTTGGCAAACTTCGGACTCACTGAGAGGCCTTGTCTCAAAACCACAGTAGACAAGGCCTGAGGACAGTACCAGACATTGACCTCTGTTGTCACATGTACCACATCCTACAGTCAAACATGTGATCACACACACATAGACACACACAGTATCCATTCTTAGCTTAGAGGTCAGCCTTGGCCTGAATGTTGGTCTTCCTTGGCTTGGTTTCCTTTCATAATTTAATGAGTCTCAGATTCAGCAACATTGAGCCTCATTGAAGGTTTGCTTCTCAACCCTGTCAATTGATACAGGTTCAGGG
This sequence comes from Acomys russatus, assembly GCF_903995435.1. NCBI lineage: Eukaryota > Metazoa > Chordata > Mammalia > Rodentia > Muridae > Acomys > Acomys russatus. The sequence goes on from NC_067139.1 coordinate 13,023,015, forward strand.
AGAGACCAGGGATCTCTATAAAGGATGTTGTTGCTTTGGCTGTCTCCAGCTGTATTTTATAGCAAGCTACAAGAAAAACAAACAAACAAACAAACAAACAAACAAACAAAACCCCTGCAGCTTGTCATGAGCCTTTCAGTTCCTCCTTGTGAACCCAGATTCAGTTGTATATTCAGAAGGTAAATACTTTTCTGTCTACAATTTTTAAAAATGGGAGTGGAAAATTTCATTTTGACTCGCGTGTATTGCTTGCACCCAACAATGGGATTGAGGACACTATTTAAGATGTTCGTACAATGCACACCAGAGAAACCCAACCTCCCTGCACGTGCCCCGGCAGCAGCTTGTTATCTAATCACATTTACTTGTTAAGGAAGAGCCAGCCTGAGTCACTGTAGCCAGGATGATCCTTCTTTACAGCTTTCCAACCGTTTTCACTCAGCAGACACACCTATGGAAGAAGACCTGCATCTTTAGCTCTAAGCACTATTTTGTATGATATCCAGAGATTTCTCTTTCCCAGCATGGGGACATTTGGAGCATTAAACAAAGCTTCACAAAGACAATTATGCACATGGTAAAACAAGTCCAAGTGACATTAACAGTGTATTTACCCACTTCATAGTCTCATAAAATAAAACAAAACATCCTCCCAAAAAGAGCAAGCTCCATGAAGAGGTAAAAAAAAAATCTTCAAGATTCACTTACTGTTGGTAGAAATGTGAAATGGAAACTGTCTGGTTTGACTCCCATAGTATTCACCCATTAAGGTACCAAAAAGAGGTGTAAGCAGGGGTCAAGGAGTGACCTGTAGTCCTATTATCAGAACATCGATGTCAATAGTCAGGAGATGAAATCAGACTAAGTGACCACATACAGATGAATGGGGGAATATGACTCGGCCACTGAAAAAAGGAAGGAAGGAAGGAAATGCTAAAACATGATCATCTGGGAGAATTTTGAAGGCACTAGTGGTGTGAAATAAAGCCAAATACTATATCTATTTATATAAAGTAACTCTCATAGTGAAATTCAAAATGATAGAAAATGGAATCATGCACACAGAGTTTTATCTTTGTGAAATGATGATGATCATACAGTTTGAATGTGCTCATTGTCACTAAGCTGTGCATGTAACAACATGAGAGGAGAGGGAGGAGAGGAGGACAGAAGTGAGCAGGAGTGAGGGATGAGGTTCTTAGCAAGTACCCCTTGGGCTAAGAATTTTACTTCAGAGCAGCTTGGAAGGAGACTCCTGTCACAATCACCACTATTGTCACCATTTTACGGGTGTGTAAATGGAAGCTAATGTGGAATGAGTAAACTATTTACTCACAGCTACACAAACAGGAAGGGGCTGGCCCCGGCTGCACATCCAAACTGTCTAGTGGGGAACGTCATAAGATTCCAAACTATATTCTGTCACTTCATAAGCTGGACTGTTTGGTGTTATCCAATGTCAGCTTGCTACACCAAAAAAACAAATTAAGATATTTGTTCATTTAAATATTCTACGGTTGATCTACAATTCTGGGATTGTAGGATGGGCACTTGGAATGGTAACTTTTTTTTATCTCTCAAAGCCATAGATTCATGTGTCACGGTGATTTATATTTGCAGTGCTTTTATCATGAGTGTTCACAGTTTCATTTATTGAAAATATATATATGAATGTGAGGTTTGCTTAAGTTCCTTGGCCTATTTATTGTAGCATCTCTACAGCAACATCCTGGTTATCTCTTCTAGTTAAGTAGTCAGGTCATATAACTAGTAAAACTGAAAATAGTTTAACTTGTCCAAGGCCAAAATATGTCACATGAAATCATACCACTCTCTGTTGCCCAACTTTTACCATGCTTACGAGTCACTCGGTTTCTTAATCCTGACTTTGCCCTTGATTCAAATATGGTTTGAGACACTAGCAATGCCAAGTTATCATTCATGCAATATATATGTTTTGAAAATGTCCTTTGGAAAAAAAATACTGTTGTCAGTTATCTTTCCAGCCAGAGCTAGAAGGAGGGAACACTGAACCGTCACTTCCAACACCTAACCCATGATTCTATTACACAAGAGCTCTAAGACTGGAAGCCTCATAAGAAAGACTGAGAAGGAAACAGGGGAGTGTAATTTGGAGAGGCAGTGGCCTTCCTTAGAACCTTGACGATACTGCAGCCTAACAGGTCTTGCTTTAGAAGATCAGCCTCGTAATATTAGTTTTCACATAGCACACTCTTGACAGCATGTGTTATTAATGATCTATGAGTGATGAAGGGGAAAGTCACATGAATGGAATCCAGAAGGTAAACAAGAGTCTCTCAGAAGCAACTGAACCTCGTCCAACTGCACCATAATTTGGGGAATGAGCTAAAAAAGCAGCACTGAAGAAAATACCATGCATGAACTAGTGATTTAATCTGTAAGAAGTGCCCCTGGAAATTAGTGGGAGAGAGGGGGAGAATGGCCGCAGTGTTAAGGAGTATTCACGGTCAATCTCAGTGGAGCCAGCTGTATGTGTAACCCTGAACTTTCAATCAGCTGGGTCTGAAGGCTTTGGGGCACATATATTTCTTCATCTAATGTCTCCTGGCTTCTCAGGGCTGGCAAACTCATTTGGGTTTGTGAAGGGTCAAATGTATTGAACTCCTGTCAGACTTTCCAGGGTGGGTAAAAGTCAATAATTTTCATCTTAATCCCAAGGCTCCAGTGTGTTCAAACTGGGAAATCTACTCCATATGTTCGTGATCTTGGTTCACAGAAGTCCTGAAATGATTCGTCAGGAGTTTTCCAAGACTCTTCAGCTTCATAGGTTTGCTATGTTTGCATCATTATAATTACATATTGATGAATATTGGTTGAAACCAGTGACTTTGCCAACCATCTAGTTTTTTCTCAGTACTTTTACATCTCCAGTCTCCTTTAGGTCTCACAGTCAGCCAACAAGTTCAATGGCACCATCCCCTGTGCAGACACAGAAGCCTAGATAGGTAAAGGCCTTCGCGAGTGTCCAATCCTGTATTCCCATAGCTAAGGGCTAGACAGAGACTACCTGATCCCAAGCTCACATTCTTTTCACCACATCACACTACTTTTCAATTCAGATGGCTGCTTCATGTGAGCAAGGACAGCCATTCTGTCTAACCTATGAACTCTGCCCTGGTTTAAAAGGAGATGAAGCCCTTCTATGTGCTCCCCGCCTCGCAGCACATTTCCCAGCTGCCCTTCCAGAGATGGGGACACCTATATTACCCTATATAGCAAAGTCTCTTCATGTAGATTTTTACAACTATAAAGGAAATCACTCTGAGGCAAAGAAAAAGTGAGGAGATTGAATTTGAACTCATAACTTTTTTTCCCTGTGTGTGGGTGAATGTACATGTGTGTAGACAGGGATACATACCTGTGCACATGTCTGCCAGAGAATGGTGGGTGCCCTGTTTCATCACTTCCTCCCTTACTTACTTAAGACAGTCTCTCACAGAACCCGAAGCTTAACATGTCATTTTTCAATGACAGTTACTGGATTGTGAGCTTCTGGGATCTACCTGTCTCAGACCCCCAGCTCTCTGGTAACAAGTGCTTGCAGCCATGCTCATCTTTTTTTCTACGTGGGCCCTGGTAATTTGAACATGGGTCCTCAGTCTTGAACAGCAAAAGCTATAGACTGAGCCATTTCCCAGCCATTAATTTTAAAACAGCATAAAAAAAAGAAAAACATTACTTTGACTCTTTTTTTTTTTTTTACGTTAAATTGTTCTTTCAAGTATTGTAAGTATTTTCAGTGTTTCTTGAATATAAAGTGTAGACTGTTTCCCCGATAAACAGTCTACATTTTTTGCAAACATTTGAGAATTTTATTTTTAGGCTAACATGGAGAGGCGATGCCACCTGTTCAAGAAGTCATGAGCTATTTACAAGGCCAAGCTGACTTGCTGTGACTCACCAGCTCCTGGCTTTGTTTGCATGAAGTTCAGTGTTATCTCTTATCTGAAGAAAACAGATATCTGACTCACTGTGGGAATATGCTAGCAAAATTTCTATCTAGCACAATAGAATATCACCAGCCATTCTCAAGGGCAAAAACTAAAAACATGAAAACTAAAAGTAGAAGCAGTGGAAAATAATTTTAAGTATCTAGTCTGTGCCAGGCACTATGTCCAGTATTTCAGTGAAGTCCTAAGGTATTTCTTCTGGGGTTTCCCAAACCTTCTTGGCTTCTTACACTTGGTACATTTGAACCCTTGCAGTTACGTATTTGAAGCTTATTGTTGAAAAGGGTGACCTTTGTGACAAGGTCATGTAAGAAGTAAATGGAAGACCCAGAAAGAACACTAAACTCTCTTTTTCATTTCATTAAACGGTGGCCTTGCATTTTGAAATGCATATGAAAATAGTCACTTAACTGCATTTCCATGCGCTAATAGCTATCATGAAGGAATTCTTACAGAGTAATTCATACAGCCGTAGAACTTGCCCAGTAAACATATTTTTAATGATGATAACCAAAGCACACTCACATGGCCATTTAAACAGGTGAGGTGATCATTATATTTCTCTCCTTTCTAAACAAGGTTTCTATTCATTTGAGAAATATAACATGCCAGCATGCATGTTAGGAAGAGATAAGACTTGCCTCAGAGCCAATGCTGGGGAGGGGGTGAAGGCACAGGTTCAGGATGTGAGTAGAAAGACTGAGATGCAAACTATATTTTATCTCAAAGAAGCATATGCCGTTAGGTATGTTCTTGAAAGCTCTACAGCCCAAGGGGCTGGGGGAGCACTATGGAGCTGTTTCTTATTTTCTTCATCAATAAGAAGTGATTTATCTTCCTCACATCGTGCTTTAACTCATAACTAGAAAATGTTAATCAAACACTGAACAAACAGTAACAAGTTACTATTCCCAGTAAGTCAGTGAAGTGTTATCTATTGGCCGGCTAAGATGCCATTAATATTGAAATGAGCAATGTCCGCCAAGCTTATTTGAATCTATTATTTCTTAAGTAAAAAAACACTGATGTACAAATTTTGCATTTTTCTTTGTGTGAGGAAGGCACACATCACTTGAAAACACTGACAACATAAGGAACACAGGCAACCTCAGAACCTTCAGGAGAACTCAGTTGTCATTCTCCCCGCCTCCAGCTGCCCCCACTCCCCCCACTCCACCCCACCCCCACCTTTGGAAGCTTCAGTTATATCCTCTTTTGTCTTCCTTTTTCACAGAGACATCACTGGCTGGTAATGTCAAAGCCTACCCCAAGACCATTATGGAGTCTGCTGTGCAAGTAAACTCTTAACACAGATCTCAGTCTGTCTCCTACTCAGGCTAACTACAGAATAAATTAGCTCGAACCTGCCTTACCCCAGCGCATAGAACCAAATGACAGAGAACCCTCAGCTTTCCCATCCACCCTGAGCTTAGGGTGATTTGATTGCTGCTCTTACTCACTAGTCTCAAATTGCCACCCAGCCTTGGCTGTCTGTCAGTTATTTCTTCTGTTCAATTGGCATTTGGTCACCCACTCACTGTGATGTACCGCGCAGATGGCTTGGGTTGTCCCTACTCCTGTCCAGAAGAATTACACCGCAATAAACTTTCCTTTAGTGCCTGTCAGCTAGCAGTCCTCCTGGCTATCGCTTGGCAGTTCCTACCATGTGATTTAATGAGGATGTTTCCTAAGTGGTCCTGCAATAACTTCCTGAAAGATCTAAGAATGACGCTTCTGCCATGTAGAATCCAAGACTGTCATTCTGCCAGAGTTCTCTGATTTTTGACTTTGGTCTAGGATTTGATTTGCATATACTAGCCACCCAAATCTCATAGAATATACTGTAGCCCCTTATTTGATTTATTTTCATTTTTCCAAATAATCTTCTCATGTCATGTATCAAGTTAGAATAAGAAAAAAATAAAGAGTACAGAGTCCTAGAAAGATAGATCACTGGTTTGTAATTCTGATTGCTCTTGTAGAGGCCCTTGGTTCAGTTCCTAGCATCCAAGTTAGCTGCCTCAAAACCATGTACAACTCCAGTTCCAGGGGTGTGATATTTTCTTCTGGCCTCTGTATGCACCAGGCACATACACACACGTGCAAGTACTCATACAAGTAAAATTAACCTTAAAATGCTATGTTAGGCTTCTCGCTGCAAGCATAGCAGAGTATCATTAATAGTGTCAGGGACTGGCTTTCTCCTATGGGGTAGAGATTCTATTTAAAAACAAACAAAGAAACACTGAATTCCAGTTGGTAAATAGGAAAATGGAATAGATCTACATGGAGATTGCGGTTAGAATCTGGTGTTAGGATTCCTGTTGTAGTTTTCTGTATGGGTGCTGTTTCATTATAGGCCATTATACTGAACTCACTTAGCTTCCAGAATCACACATAATGTTCAAGCCATCTCAAACAAGGGGCAGGTCTCAAGCTTCTTTAGAAATGAAAGAAATTCTAAAAAATGTCTCTCCAATTAATTCAGAGATTGAAAACAGGATGCTATTCATCATTTTCGTGGTTCCATAGGTCGATGGATGAGTCCAACAGATAGATATGATTCTGTAGATAGATAAGGTAAACTAGATAAGGTCTTCAAATACCTCAGAGATGTACAGAATATGACATTTTAAGATGTTTTTATTATTTTAAAGATTATTTGACAATAAGACAGCTTAACCCCTGGCAACACCCAGCCTACCTCAAAGAAGATGATGAGCATCAGAGAACCTCCTTAAGGAGATGGATTCAAGTGTGGCAAAGCAGCCACTGGACAAAATGTCCTCATTTCTGCCACAGACAGAATTCTGCCTAAAAATGGGCAAGCTTGGATGCAGGCAGAATCAATGGCCAAACTCTGCAATGATGGAGTAAGCAAGTCTTCAATAGTTCTTGCCTCATAAATATGTCTGTCAGATATACTGGGCCAGAAGGCTGAAGATGATACTCCAGTGTTATAGAGAGTTTTTAACTGTCTTTGTCTTTTTTTTTTTTTTTTTTTTTTTTTTTTTTTTTTTTTTTCATTTTGGAAGCTGCTAACCTGCACTTCCTGTATTCTCAGTAATTAATTTGATTCCTTCTCAAGTCTCTGATGGGTTTGAAGCCTGGATAGTTTAGTTTTAGAATTAAGCTTGGTTGTGTAGGGGTTAAGATGTTTTTCGGTCTGGGTAGATGTTTTAAGCTGATAATGATGAGATAGAAAAGATATTGATCTTACTTCAGAATTTTAGACTCACCAAGATAGGAAAGATGTTTTCTTCAAGGTTGCCAAATACAAATAGTGAAAACACTATGAATGTGACATTTACATAATTCCTCATTGTTTCGTGGTTCTTCTTGCTGGATGTAGTTTATAGTATATATGTGTAATAATATAAATGTATATGTAAAAAAGAAAAATAATTTTAAAAAGAAAAAAAATGGCATGATCTTGAGGAAATAGATGCAAGAAGAGAATTATTACCTTTCATTTTAAATATTTCTATACTGCTCAGTGTTTTTTAAATTACCATGAATTGCTTTTTGCAATAATTTAAATAAAATTCTCTGAAATATTTTTTAAAATAGCAACAATCTACTGGATGCCACTGGAATCTAAAAAGCATGACCTCTGAGAAATGGCAGGGACCATGGCACACCTGCCCAGTGAGAGGTGAACCCATCAAAGGAAGTGCTGCAGCAGGAGTTTAGATCACATGGGTAATACAAGCCCTGTTAGGAACACCCACTGAGATAGGACGAGACAGGAATATACCCTAGTGTGGTCCTTTTCCTGAGGTCAGATTTCCTACTAATGGGTTCAGTTTAATGGAGCCAAAGGTTAGTGACAGAGATTAGTGCAGGGAAAATATAAGTGATAGAGCTGAGGAGCAGCCGCAAATCTCAGCACAAAAGGCAACTGTTCCTCCACTGCTGTCACACCATCACTCCCAGATCTCCTGTTTTCCTTCAGTTTAATCCTGTCTCTTTGTATTTTGTGAGCTTAACTCTACAAAGGTAAGGGAGAATTTAGGATTTTATTTTTTTGGTCTGGCTCAACCTATAGCAGTGTTATTATTAACATTACTACTGTTAATAACTCAAGTAGTTGCTTTTCATACCCAAGTCATTGTGTTACCCTGACTCCCTTTTGTGAGGATTGCATCCCATCACCCACATGTAGAAGACGCCAGCTGGCAAGGCTGCGAGAGGATTGCCACTTCAGGAGACAGGAGTAAGTATGACTTAGATATTTGGGGTGCTTTGCCCTCCCTGTCTTTAAGGCTACTTATAGCCAAATTGTGAAAACAGCCCAGCCCCTCCCTGTCTGTGGGACTCATTCTGTAAGGTACTGTGACAGAACAATCAGAAACTAGACGCTTTCTGAAGCCACATCTTTACTGTTTTCTTTCCCTTCCAGGTCCCCCTCACATCCTCTCAGAAGTCTTCACTCCCTAGATAAAACAATTGCACAGGAATTCTAATCTGGAGGCTCCAGTGTATGAATTTCCCTCAGCAGATACTAGCATGTAGGGTTTAACTGCCATTTATTTCCCATTTGGGCAGTTGGAATCGTTAAAGTCAAACTGGCTTCAGGAGCAACGGCTAGTAATTTCAGCTTTAAAGACATGGGGACCACGAGCTTAGCTGAAAAATAAAAAGCATGGAAGCTGAAATGTAGCCGTGTGCTTGTCTGTCTTAACAGGCGACGTAAGTCACAGTTAGTTGAGAGCAGCGATCGGTACTGAACCTGAGGACTGCCAAGATGACAGGATCAAGTGTGTCGTCTGAAAACTGCACGTACACCCAGAGAGAATGCGAAACATATTGTCATTGAACACTGTCATATGTTTTGTGGATAGACTGTGTCATCCCAGTGACAGCACAGCCTGAAGAAAAGGTCTCTAAGGAAGACAGAGGACAGGTCTTTATCTCTTCAGCTCTCCTGAGACCAGGGGAGCAAGTTTCAATTAAAGGCAACGGAAGAATGAGAGCATCTCACAGCACTAGGAACAAGGAATGTCTATCCTATTTCACATTATCACGTTTCCTATCATCACAAAAGGAAAAGTAGTCACAAAAGATCCATAGGCATCTGCCTTGCGCTTCCTTTCACGGCCTTCTCTTTACACTCATTGAAAGCAGCCTAAGAAAGGAATTTGTGGGCAGCAAAGCAGAATATAATTATGTGGTGAGAAAAGCTTACTATTAATAATATTAATAAAAATGCACCTCCCACAGGTACACACCAAGTGTTTTAGATACATTCAGCAGAAATCAATAAGTAACGAATGGTGGGATCCTAACCTAAACTAGCCTAGCATTCAACACAAAGCCAGTTTTAAAACGCACAGCAGAGGCCAATGAAGAACAGCACACCAGCATAGGGGCATCCGCTACATAGAATGATGTCGCAGGCATTATGGAGGTGCTGAGATACTGAAGCCAGCAGGCCCATGCTGTCTAGTGGCAAGTCCTGCATGATACTGATATTACAGACGCATGATTTTCAAGTTTAAAAACATAAGTATCATCTGGACCATGATAAATAGCATAGGTTTCTGGGTCCCAGTCTGTTTTTCTGATGCTCACATTTAAGATGTTCTAACATAGAGCCTAGTCATTTTGACATTTTTAGTAAATAGAAGGCAATGTGGCTCTATGGAAGCATCCCTTTTAAGGAAAAGTTATTGGAGAGACACGCAGCTTACTAATAGCCAATAAAAACAAAGAAACATAAAAGCCTCTGGTTTCTCACAAAGACTCCATCTCCTACTACAGGATGGGGGTGGGAGGACTAGTCCAGAGTGACCAAATCCCAGAGAAACCAAAGCCCTCAACCCAGGTAGGCTGGTATAGACTAGGACCCAATTGAGACAATTGGCTCTTTCAATTTGGGAAGCGGTAACTGCATTTTGGGTTCCATCAAAATCTTGAACCACAGAGTGTCCCTTCCCTTTGAAGTCTATATAAAAGGCCCAACTTTGCTATTAAGGGTTGGAATCCCTTGCTTGATTCAAGACAGTGAAAAAGCCTCCCACACCAATGAAGGACCACACCATAGACACTGATCCCTAAAAGTGTGTAATATGCCTAAGCTCATCTCAGTAGTTGTTTCTAAGGGCTCAGGCTGCTCAAGACAGTCCCCATCTGGAGATACCCAGGACCAGTGCTCCATAGCACACACAGTTTCTTCTAAAAGTCTGTCCCTCTCACCTGTTAGCCTTGCTTCTTCTCTTATACCAGTGATGTATTTTCTCAACCCTGTGTGTGAGCATCACAACATCCTTTAGACACAGGACACTCGTATGTTAATGAGTCTGTGGCCTGAGAATCTAAAAGGACTATCTTAATTCAACTTGAAGAAATTCAGGAAAATCTTTCATAGATCTGTCTTGGGCCACATACTCATATCTTGCATGATAAACTTCACTTGGATCCATGAAGGACCAGTTAACAACATCCTGGGTTGAGTTCTCATTTCTATAGCCAACGAGTCATAGCCTGTTGTGAAAGGGAGTGAGTCAGGACAAAGTAGAAAATGGACAGAAAGGGCAGTAGTTTTGAGTGGGACTGATGGGCCAGAATGCTTGCATACATTTTTTCGGGGTTTCTGATAGCTCTAAAAAGAGGAACAGTCTGGGGACATCGTTCAGTGGGTAAAGTGATTGCTACACAAGTGGGCGGACTCCGTTTGATCTCCAGAATCCAAGCTGAAAAAAGAATAGGAGCCAGGCATGGAGGCACATGCCTGTAATCCCGGAGTTGGAGAGGTGGAGACAGGCAAATAACTGGGGTCTCTGGGGCCAGCCAATTTAGCCTAACAAAACAAAACAAGAAAAAGTGGATGGTATCTGAGGAGGAATGACACCCAGTGCTGTTCTCTGTCTCCCCCTGCCCTCTATATATGAAAGTACACACATTTGAGAAAAAGAGGAAGAGATAAACACAAGGAAAGAGCGTAGCCATAATTTATACTCCATATGTTTGTGTTTGATGGGTATGAGAATCAAAATCAATAATTAATCCTGGTTGCAATAGTCAGAAATTTAAATTTAAGCTGGCTTAGGTCAGAAGAGGAAACTCAACCCTGCCTCCAGAGTGCTGGGATTAAAGGCATGTTCACCAGGCCTGCCTAACTATGGGAATGTTATTGATAGCCGAATTGGTCACATGTCTGACTCGGGTACCAGTCACAGACAATCAGGAGAAAAGTGCCCAGGCACTGGAGCTTCTTGATTTCATCCTTGTGAAAGAGGAGAGGAATTATTTAAGAGCACAAGAGAAGCAAGGGCTTTATAAAAATAGTGCCCCAGAAAGATTCTCCAAAAGAGGGGATGGAATGTTTCAGTAAAACCAGAGCAACAGAAAGCTTGGGCTCCATTTAAGACAGCAGAGTGGCAGGCAGAGTTTGCTTTCTACCAGAGGCAGCAAAGGCGCAAGCACACACCTGCAAAGGCCATATGATGAAGCAAAGCACAGTAGAGCCAACTGTGTGTTCACTATCACTCATGGTAAAGACAGAGAGAAAACAGGTGCCGGGGCAATAAGTGCCTGAGGGGGCCCTTAGGAACCACTAGGTTTGATCTCATTATTATTTAAATCAGGCAGCTAAAACCTACAGAAAAGGGGCTCATTCAAAGCCACTATTAGGTGGCAGGTGCTGATAACCCCTCAGTCTGCTTAATGTAAAGCCCCCTCCAACCATCATTAACATGAAAAGGTATGCTGACCACACTGTTTTTCGAGGCTCCTGCAACTTTGAATCACTGCCTCGGATTGCATAAGTTTTCAAGGGGAAGTAATGAGTAAATAAATAGTTCAAAATACTATCTGAGTGAGCAACTCAAAAATTCAAAATTAATACTGAGGAGTCCAGGTTTTGAACCTAATGTAACATACCCTAAATTAATTGTATAAGTAGTAATTTAATTACTTCAATTGTAACCTGTCTGAAAATTACAAAGTCTCGGTTTGTTTAAAGAGAAGGAATGAGGGAGAAGGATTGAATATGTAAATATGCACAGATAAATGAAAAGGCACTTAGCACATAAATAGAGCCATATATGATAACCTGATGCAAGAAGCTAAGGAAAAAACCTATGGTAAGCTCATTCTTGATCTTTTGGAATTCTTAATTATGAGGAGATGGATCTCATTTCTCAGAGTGCACAATTTCCCTAAAAAATTCAACAACAGAATTAAGCATTTATGGACTCACTTTCCAGCTTGTAGGGCAAAAACTGCCATCTTACACTCTGCCCAGACAGATAAAAACCAAACTAGCATGCCCACTTTATGCTCTTTACAAATGAAGATTTCCATGACTGTGTCTACACTGGAGTATGACTATCCAGTCTGGAGTGGTGATGCATTTGGAAGGGGTTAGGGTGTAGGTCTTGTTCTGGGGGAGAATGAGGGGTGTGTATGCACATGTGATATATGGTAAGCCTGTGTGAGAGTGCACATACATAAAGAGGCCAGAACAAGAGATCCGTGTTCACCCTCTGCCTCTCCCTCTCGCTCTCGCTCTCAGCTGGCTCTTGCTCTCCATGCTATTCACTTGAGGCAGGTTCTCTCACTGAGCCAGAAGCTCACTATTTTCTGCTAGGCTGGTTGGCTGGCTGGCTGGAGATCGGTAGACAGCTACCTGTCTCTGTTCCCCAATGCTGAGATTACAAGTATGTGCACTCTGGTTGCCTTTTGAACTGAGTTCTGGGTGTTGATCTTTAGTTCTCATACTTGCAGATCAAGCACTCTTATCTACTGAACTATCTATCTAACCATGCATGGGATCAAAAAAGGTGGTTTAGGAAGTAAGTGTAGACAAAAATCATGAAAATTGTACCTTTGTCATGTGAGCATACAAGAAAGCCGTCTAGAGGAGGGGAAGCAAATGAAACTGAGAAGGAATTAACTAGAGGAACCAAGAGGGTGAAATCTCTGAATCTCAGTTTTTAATTTCTTTTTAATCCCCTATTTTAATTTGCTTTAAGAGATCAACTATGTCATTAATGTCATAAGATAAAAATGGAAACTTGATCTTTAGATAATATGAGTACAGTTTTGATGGGAGGGATTGGGAAAATGCAAGGAAAGGCTGCAAATGTTCCCTTATGTAATTATAATAATGAAAAGGAGAGAGATAGATGGAACTTTTCTTCTCTTACTATTCCCTTAGATCAAATCCCCGAGTCTCATCCCCAGTGCTGCAATAGCAGCTGCAGCCTTCCCTTCCACCTGCCCACATCTTCTGTGTGTTCCACAAACTTCGCCTACCAACCTCCCTCCCTTAGGTAATCACAGCATTCCAGTCCCCAACTCCAGCAGGCAGCTTCTGCTAATCCAGATGCCACACTTTCCAGAAAATCAGGTAGGCTGCCCACAGACCTTCTCTTCTCTGTGTGTTCTCCCAGACTCAATCCTGTAATCTTGTCCCTAGCTCTGCAATAGAATACAAGCTGCAGCCTTCCCTCACCCCTTCCCAAATCTCCTACAGATACCACAAAACATTCCCTCCCATCCTCCTTCTCCCAACTTGTTGCTTTGTCCCAGACCCAAACTCCAGCATGTTGCCCCTGCTACCCCAAGGGCTGCTCCTCTCAGAGAAACATGTAGACTAAAGGCAGACCCACATGCTGTCTCTCCTACTGCTCCTGAGATCCAATCCCCCTAGTCTCAACTTGAGTTTTATAGAACCTGCTATAATGTCTTTTTCCTCTCTGAGTCTAGCCCCAAGGGATCACAAAGGCCTTCTCCTACAACCTTCTTTTCTCCAACTCATCCCAGCCTCCAACACCAGCAATCACTTCGTAAGAGCACACCAGCTGAATAGTCCAGGAAAACAGGCAACACATAGGATCACACTCTCCAAAAATCCAGACAGGAAACAAAAACCAAGGACCAAAACACCCACCTAACAAAGACAAATCAGGAAATCAATACTTAGACTGTTGACCATCCCAATGTATACTCTAAGAAGCCAGCATAAAAACACAATTAACAACAGTCAGGGCAATCTGTATCAACAAGAGCCCAGTTAGTCTACCACAACAGATCTCAAATATTCCAACATAAATAAAGCACAAAAGGGAAAAAATTAAAACACTTTTATGAATATGGTACAGGTCCTCAAAGAAAGAAAAAAAGAATACATGGGGCAGAGAAAATGTTAAATCTAAAAAACTCATGACAAAAAAGTCCTGGAAATCTGGGAGTTTATGAGATGAAAGCTAAGAATAATAGGCATAGAAGAAGGAGGAGAATCCTAGCTCAAAGGCCATAAAATATTTTCAACAAAATCAGAGAAGAGATTTTTCCTAAACTGAAGAAAGACACATCTACAATGGTACAAAAACATAAAGGACACCAAATAGATTGGACCAAAAAAAAGAAAGTCTCCTCCCTGTATAATAATCAAAACATTAAACTTACAGAACAAAGAAAGAATATTAAAATGTTCAAGAGAAAAAGACCAAGTAATCTAAGTAAAATATAAATGCAGACTTATAGGATTAGGCCTGACGTCCCAGGGGGGACTCTCAAAGCCAGAAGAGCCTGAATAGATGTGCTCCAGACCTGTATCAGCTCTGACTGCTATAGCCAGCAAAATTTTCAATCATCATAGAGGGAGAAAATAAGATATTACATGATAAAGTCAAATTTAAACATCTATCTAAAAATCCAGGCCTACAGAAGGTGCTAGAAGGCAAAAGCCAACCTAAGGAAGTTGACTGACACACATAAAAATACTCACAACAGCAAACTCAAAAGAAGGGAAGCACACATACACTTACACACCACCACAACCACTACCACCACCACCAACAACAACAACAAAATAACAAGAATCAACAATCATTGATCATTGATATTTCTCAATAACAATGGTCTTAATTTCCCAATAAATATACATAAACTAACAGAATGGATGCAAAAACAGTATCTATCCTCTGCTGCATCCAAGAAACACGCCTTCAACATAAAGGACAAAGATTATCTCTGGGTAAAAGGCAATAAAAAGATATTCCAAGCAAATGGTTCTAAGAAGCAAGCTGGCATTTTAGGATCCAATAAAATAGACCTTAGACCAAAAACTATTCAAAAGAGATAAGAAAGGATACTACATACTCATCGATCAAGGGATGAAATCAATAAAATTGAAACAAAGAGAACAATACAAACAATCAACGAAGCAAAGAGTTGGTTCTTTGAGAAAATCAACAAAATAGAGAAAACCATAGCCAAACTAACTAAAAGATACAAAGAGAATATCTGAATTAACAAAATCAGAAATGAAAAGAAGGACATAATAGACACAGAGGAAATCCAAAGAATCATTAGATCATACTTTTAAAACATGTGCTCCACAAAATCAAGACTGAATAAACTATTTAAATAGATCTATAACCCCAAAGAAATAGAAGCACTCATCAAAAATCTCCCAACCAAAAATGTCCAGGGTCAGAAAGTTTTAGAGCAGAATTCTGCCAGACATTCAAAGAATGGTTAACATCAATACTTCTCAAATTATTCCATGAAACAGAAACAAAAGGAATATTACCAAATTCATTGTATAAGTCCACAGTTGCCCTGATACTCAAACCACATAAAGATTATACAGAGAAAGGGAATTACAGACCAATTTCCCTTATGAATGCAAAATACTCAATAAAATACTCCCAAACCAAATCTAATAACATATCAAAAATATAACCTCCAAGACCAAGAAGACCTCATCCCAGAGATGCAGGGATGGTTCAATATATGTAAATCAATAAATGTAATCCACCATATAAACAAACTGAAAGATAAAGCCACATGATCATCTTATTCAATGCAGAAAAATCCTTTGACAAAAATCCAATACCCCTTCAAAATAAAAGTCTTAGAGAAAGTAGGGATATAAGCGACATTCCTAAATGTAATTTTTAAAAACAATTTACAGCAAGCCTGTAGCCAACATCAAGCTAAATGGAAACTCAAAGCAATTTCAATAAAATCAGGAACAAGACAAAGCTGTCCACTCTATTCATACTTTTCAATACAGTACTTGAAGTTCTATCTGGAGCAAGAAGACAACTGAAGATCAAGGGGATACAAATTAAAAAGTCAAAAGTCAAAATACCATTGTTTCCAAATAATATGATATACATAAGTGACCCCAAAAATTCTGTCAGGGTACACCTACAGCTGATTCAAAACAAAACAAAACAAAAAACAAAAATCCTTCATCAAAGTGGCTAGATACAAGATTAACAAAAACAAAAATAAAATCAGTATATAAATTATATAAAAAGGAATCAGAGAAACAATACACCTCACAATAGCCACAAACAGTATAAATTATCTTTAGGTGACCCTAATAAATCAAGTGAAAGACTTCTGTAACAAAAACATCCAGTCATCGAAGAAAGAAATTGGAAAAGATATCAGAAGATGGAAAGATACCCTATGCTCATGGATCAGTAAAATTAACATAGTAAAAATGATCACTCTATCAAAAAACAATCTACAGATTCTATGTAATCTTCATCAAAATGTCAACACAATTTTTTACAGACCTTGAAAGGACAATATACAATTTCATATAAAAAAAAAACCACCCAGAATAAGTATAAACATCCGGAACAACAAAAGAACTTCCAGAGCTATCACCATCCTTAATTTCTAGCTGTATTATAGAGCTATAATAATAAAAGCCACATAATAGTGCCATGAAAACAGACACATTGATCAGTGAAATAGAATTGAAGACCCAGACATAAATCTACATACATATGGACAATTAATTTTTGACAAAGAAGCTATAGATACATACTGAAAAAAAGATTATATTCAACAAATGGTTCTGCTCTAACTGACTGTCAGTATTAAAGAATACAAATGGATCTAAATTTATTACCCTGCACAAAACTCAAGTCTAAGCAGATTAAAGCATTCAACATGAAACTACACTAAACCTGACAGAAGAGAAGGTGGGAAATAGCTTTGAATACATCAGCCCAAAAGACAACTTTCTGAACAGAAAACCAATAGCATAGACACTAAGGTACAATTAATACATGGGACCTCGTGAAATGAAAAAAGCTTCTGTAAGGCAAAGGACATCGTCAATAGGACAAAGTGGCAGCCTACAAAATGGGAAAAGATTTTTAGTAACTCCACATTCAATAAAGGACTAATATCCAAAAGTATATAAGAAAATAGACGCAAAAAAAAAAACCCCAATTTTTTTAAAAATCGGAAACTGATCTAAGCAGAATTCTCAACAGAGAAATCTCAAATGGTTCAGAAACACTTAAAGAAATGTTCAACATCCTTAGTCATCAAGGAAATACAAATCAAAACTACTTTGAGATTCCATCTTACACCTGTCAGAATGGCTCATAAAACAAGTGAAAGTTCATGCTGCCAAGAATGTGGACCAAGGGTACATGCATCGATTGCTGGTGGGAGTGCAAGCTTGTACAGCTACTATGGAAACCAATATGGTGGTTCATCAGAAAGTTGGGAATCAATCTACCTCAAGAACCAGCTGTACTACTCTTCGTCATATAACCAAAGGACACTCCATCCTATCACAAGGATACTTGCTCAACAGAAGGATGATGAAATTATGATACATTTTCATAATGGATAATTACTCAGCAGTTAAAAAAAAATAACATCATGAAAATTGCAGGCACGTTGATAGAATTAGAAAAAAATTATCCTGAGTGAGATAATCAAGACCCATAAAGATGAATATGGCATATTACAAGAGAATATTATCCATGAAGTAAATGATAACTAAACAACAATGCATAAGTAGGTTAGAGAGGAGGAGTGTCTGGTGTGGTGAAGAGGGACACACAAGGATCTCCCTAGTTGGAAAAAATAGAATAGATTTTATGGGCAGACTGGAGCCAGTGGAGATGGGAGCTGTAATCAGGTGGTAGGGAGATGGGATGGATGGAGAATGTGAGGATAGACAGCTGGAATTGGGGGGAGAAGTTGGGAGATGTTGAAATATAGTCCAGTGGAAACTTCTTGGAATCTGTGAAGTTGATCCTAATGATGATGACTCCTAGTAATTGGGGACATAGAATCTTAACTGGCTATTGTAACCAGATGAGATTTCTTGTGACAGGACTAGGTAGCATTCAATTAAGTTGTTGGCCAAGGTGTTCCCATGGAAATCTGCAAACAACCCAGGCTGTTGCTAAGATAAAAGCTTGCTTTCTACAAACTGACATTTGGGTTCCATTACCGAAAACAACACTCCCCACAACTCATTAAACATGGAAAAGTTGAGCTGATACTGATATGGAGCCCTGACTCTGTATTCTAGTTTCTTTGGTACACAAAGGTCCTCTGCAGGCTACCAAAAAAGCAATATGGACACCAACTTAGTCACAAAATCCTTGGCCTACAATCTGTCTGCATAATGGGCTAGGACAATGGTATCACAGAACTTGTGCGAGTAGCCAACCAGTATCTGATTTGACATAAGACCCACTCTAAGAGAAGGAACTCACAGTTGACATTGGGTAACCAAGAACTGGAGACTAAATAGCCCACAGATATAAGGCAAAATCAAATACTGCTAGGCAAAAATAAATAAATAAAATTATTTCTAATGGTATTATGCTATACTCACAAGCCAGTGCTTCATCCAGTAATCATTAGACAGGCTTCCTCCAGCAGCAGACTGGAACAGAGGTGAAGAACTACAACTAGACATTATGTGGAGAGAGTCAAATCCATTCCTTTAGAACTCTGGGAATCCTGCAGAAAAGGAGATGGTAAGAATGTAAAAGCCAGAGGGGATGGAGGACACTAGGAAAACAAGGCCCTGCGAATCAGCTAATCAAGGCTCATACGTGCTCACACTAACTGAAGCAGCAAGCACAGGGTCTACATGGATCTTCACCAGGTCCTCTGCATATGTATTATGGCTATTAGTATAGTATTTTTCTGGGACTCTTGACCATGAGAACGAGTGGGTCTCTGACTCTTGTGCCTGTTCTTGGCACTCGTTTTCTTCTGCTGGGTTGTCATAGTAATGAACTGTGACATCTCACCTGGATTTGACAAGAAATTAGGATGTGTATATCAAGGAAGAGCGAAAATTAGGATTGGTGGAATTTCTGATATTAAGTTAAAGCAGCAAAAATAATTTAGAAATACAGAAGATGGTGTGTGAAACATGGAAGATTTAATTTAGGGCTGATCCAAAGGATTCTGTGATTGACAGCAATCAACATGCAATTAATTGGGATGGATAGCTAGGGAAAACAATAAACAAAACTGTAGGGAAAGAAGTCAAGGAACTGAGAGGTGGTATTGGGCAGATAAATAATGTGAGTGTGTAAGTTACAATCAATGCTACAGTCTTGGAGCTATAATTTCAGCGCTCCAGGGGTAGCAAGCAAATCTTTCCACATATAAATCATGCACAGTTGTGGCTCAGAAACTATCATACTGTGTGACTTTGAGAGTCCGTTTTGGGTTCTTTATCTCAGCCTGCATTATCTGTAGTCAGTGTCAAAAGGAAACCAAAATCTTCAAGTCCCGAAATTCGTTCTTCCATTTCTTGGATTCTGTTAGAGAAAGTCATCAAGCCAGATCTAGCCAAAGGGACAGGACATTCTCCACAGTTGAGTGGAGAGTGGGGACTGACTTTCACACGAACTCTGGTGCCCCATATTTGACCACGTCTCCTGGATGGGGAGGTCTGGTGGCACTCAGAGGAAGGATAGCAGGCTACCAAGAAAAGAATTGATACCCTATGAGCATATACAGGGGGAGGAGGTCCCCCTCAGTCACAGTCATAGGAGAAGGGAGTAGGGGGAAAGCAGAAGGGAGGGAGGAATGGGAGGATACAAGGGATGAGATAACAACTGAGATGTAATATGAATGAATGAATTTTTAAAAATTTAAAAAATTAAAATTAAAAAAGAAACCAAAATCATGGAAGTGGCATATGATCTCTTAAAGGCTTTAGCTCCCTCATTTCAGTGTCTGGGAACAATACAGACAGCTCCACTCCCTGCACCAACTAGGTGGCAATGTGTAGAAGAACACTTAGTGATTCCTACTGGCTGCCACCATGTAGACATTCTCTTATTAATAATTATTTTAAAAGTACATCAGAGAGAATGATTAGCAGGCCTCAGGAGGCTGTAGGTATGGACACAATGAAAGAATCAGCAGATGGTTTAGGGTTGCTATGATCAGTCAAGATGTGAAGGGCACACGTACTAGAAATTACCTTCCTGTTATACTAAACTCTATCAGAAAGCTGTGCATCTTATAGCAAATATCTGAATATAGAATGAAATATTCAGTCATCTAGGTCTTTCTTGCAGCAATAAATTTTAAGCATTTGGGGAATGGGCTGTTGAGGAATCTGATTAATATGGGGCTAACTATAATCCTATGTGTATAACTAAGTTCTAATGAATGAAACTATAGGAATAATAAAATTTTACTGAACATAATTTATCCTTTCCTTGATGATTTAGAAGACACCTTGACCTCCCATAGTGACTTAGAGACATGCCTATGAACATCAATTAAAACTGAAGTACGGATGTACAAGGCAATAACTCATCTGGGCTCTTTGCATGCTGGGAGCTCAAGCAGGGCAGCAGGAAGAGAAATGACAGCAGGAATTAGAAGGGACTCAAGATGGAGAAACAATCCAGGTAGCAGGACCTGTTCTCTAGAGTAAAAGCAGCAGTTGAATAATGACGTTCAAGTAGTTAAGGGACCTTGAGTTTCAATCATATCCAGAGGGCACCATCCAGGTGCTACAAACACAAGACCAGAAAAAAAAATCACTGCACTCATGCAGACAGATCATATGTCTCCAGCTTACTAGGTCAATCAAGTAGTAGCAGGTGCAAAGTGTCCAACTGGTGGGATTTCTTTGGAAGGCACGGTTTATTGATATAGAGACAGGAATTTCATGGGACCAAATAAGTTGCTGGTCACTGTAAGGTTCAGGACAAAGGTGTGGTCCCAGCAGGAAAGGCAAACCAGAAACCTAGAATTAGCCACAGGCATAGGCAGGAAAGCTCCAACTTAACAAGCCTCTTAGATATACATGGGTGTGCTGAATCCAGAGTGTGGGCACTTGGGAGGCAGTGAGCCTCCTGCTGATGGGAAAAAGGAGAAAGGGAACATGACCCTTTTTCCTTTGGGTTGGCTGTGGGTATGTCTTAGGCAAGAGATCATCTTGGGACTGAGGAACAGATTGGAGAGTAAAAGAAGTGATATGAAAAAATGAACAACATCGGAAGTTGTTTACTTTGTGGGAAGCCTAACTAGCAATGCTTCATGTAGATGTTGTGAGATGCACTTCAACACATCCTGGGACATAATCCTGAAGTTGTTATAGTCCCCACTTTAAGAGCTGGGCCAGTATTCAAACAAGGAGAAAAGAAACAAATGGTTTATAATAAAAATTCACAGAAACGTGTCAAAGAACGTCTTTAGTCTAACAAAGGGTTAACTTCAAGTGTTTATTGTCTTAGCCTCCTTGATTCTATCTCCATGGATATGAATCTCCAGCTAGCTCCACAGTGGAGAAGCAGGTGTAACTGCACTTGGAACAAGTGACTAGGGATAAGAGGAAGTGAGTCTATTCAGGAAATATGGTAGGAGCAAGGAGGAAAATGCACCACATTTAAGAACTGAGAAGGCCTTGAAGCAACCATGAGAGGTGGCAGAGATGAGAGGATACAGAGAATGAAGAGGAGATAGAAGACCGAGCCTGGGGGGAAGATTCCAGACAGAGTGATAGGAATCTGTGTAGAAGGCCCTAGGAATCAATTACAGTTCATCCACTGTGGCATGAGATGGGTGCTCAGATTACAACAGGTTCTCTGAGAAGTCTTCCCAAGACAGATCAGTGGCCTGACTATGCAGAGAAAATGGGACATTATCAAATTCACAAGCCAGAGACCATTGAATTGTTAGTAGTGTCAAGGTAGATTTCATCCAAGGAACCCTTTATACATGGGAAGATCTGGGGTTGTGTTTTAAATTTATGTTGATTAAAATAAAACAAAATTGACACATATTTTGCCTTAAATCATTAAATTCCATTCACAAGTCTTCTATCCTGTTTGTACATCTATCAAACATTATATAAAATAAGGAAGGCTTTACAGGGAGCTTGGATTAGTGTTTGATCAACTCAAGTAACACAAAGTAAATTCTCCCTCAAATCAGGCAGATTGATTAAAAAACTTAATTAAATCCCCTTTAAAATTTAAACTTCATTTACAAATTGAAGTAGGACACTTGAAATGCTTGATTGGATGCATTTTTCTTCTTAACAACCAAAATGATTCCAAATTATGAACAAATCTTTGAAGTTTAAATAAATTAAACTTACAAATGTAACAAATTTAAACTTCTTCCTAAGCATTCTGACACTGATTACAAATTTATTGGTATGCATTTCAACAAGAATAAGCCTCCCAAATATTTCTCCCAAATCAATGGAGTACATAAATTGGAAGCAAAGACTGATTTCTCAGATTCTACTTGGGGCTTTCTTATTTAATACTGAGTTAGAACTTAGGCAACAAGGGAATCCCTCAGAAATTCAGCAGCACATCTCTTGACACACTATAACTACCACTCTATGGCAGTGGTATAAAAAAAGAACAGAAAAGACCATTTCCTTCAGCATCTGAGCTAATATGGGATAGGAGGCAAGATTACCCCTGGCCACAAGGTCCTCAACTCATCCTTCCCTTCCATTCTTCCCAGTCAAGGACAACAATCCAAAATTCATATTTCAATTCTCAGTCTCATATGGAAGTCTTCTAGCTAGATGGAACCAATGCAAAATTAAAGTAAATAACCTAGGAATGCTAAGGAAGAAAAGTCTGGTCTGCTCCAAAGATCCTACTTGTCCTAAAAGAAAAAGATACGAAAGTGTTGCAATTAATTTACAAGTATGGTCTAATAATGTTTATTATTAGCCCTATAATTATTATTATGGCAGTATTTTCTAACCTGCTAGAAATCAATGAAGACACAGACACCTGTAATATTTTAAAATAGCCTTAGTTAACCTGAGATAGGACAGATATTAATCCCCTAAACTACCTTCTATGCTTCCCTGCCCCAATCCCATGCCATCTACTTCTAATAATTTCTACCTAGCTACCTCCCATCCATGATCCCAAATACTTGCTTATTAACATCATCTGGGCCAAATCTCCATCAATGTGTGCCATGTGCTTCTCCTTCCACCTAAGCCATAGTGCCAGCCTTCCTTCTTCCTGCTCTTCTCTTCCAGTCTCTTTCCCAAAAGCCAGAGAACCTTAGGCACACCTATCCCATTTTCCCTACCCAGGTGTAGCTTTTTATTGGCCAAATTGGAATAAGTTTTTAGGCAAGGTTACATAGCAATCTTGGGGCATAGAGACAACAAGCAGTAGTTAGCTTCAAAATATATCTGACCAACCTCCAACATGAAAGCATGGCTCTCTCAGTGTTTGTGCTGTTTCTTCATGTGGATATGTAACCTCACCTTTATTTGATGAGTGTTCAGGCCTGTGTTTGCTATTACTTCAACATGTCAGGCTGTGGCCTAGCTGAATGATGCTGGGTTTTCAGTCTCAGGTCCACTCTGCATTTTAGGGTTCAGCCTCTAACTGGTCCCAGATTGGCATGGTAGGTAGGATGGCAGATAGGTATTCAAACAAATAGGGAGGGGACTGGCTTTGGGCATCTCCAACTGGGATGCTGGGTTGAGTGCGACAAAATCCAAGGACCAGCCATGAGTAGGGATGTTTGAAAGCCAGTTCATCTGATGGCCTGACTCAAAGATTTCCCTCCTGAACTCTGGTTGGAACTTGTTTTTGGATTCTACGCTGAAGTTGTGGTTGGGACTCGAGATTCAGATTTGAAATAGTCCCAGAGAGGTGTGGTGGGTAGGGTGGGTGATAGAGGAGCAGGTTGTGGAGAAAAATGTATCTCATTGGCTAGAGGTTACTACCTGGATCAGTGGCAAAAAAATTTCACTATAAGATTCATGTTACACTCTTTCAGGAAGTAGCACAGGCAATGTTGCATGTTGGTATAGGAATGTATCTTGAACTGGAAAATGAAGTGGCAAAGGATATAACGATACAAAGAAAAGGGATCACTGAGGTGGCTCAGAAGGTAGAGGCGTTTGCTGAGCCAGCCTGACGACCAAGTTAGATTCTCCAAACACAAACAAGGGTGAAAGAAAAGGGCCAGGTTCACAAAGTTGTCTTCTGACTTCTAAGCACGTGCCATAGTACATATGTGTGCATATCCACATACATAACACACACAGTAGTAATGAAATAATTAAAATTTATTTTTAAAAGATAAAGCATACGTGGTCATCACATAAGCGATGGCCATAAGTAAGGCTTGTCCTAACTGTCCCTAGCTGGTCAGGGTGTGGTGAGCATCACAAAGAAAAAAAAAAAAAAAAAGGAACAAGATCAATCATACAGACACAAAACACAGGCATAGGGGGCTCAGCACCAATCTGCATCCTGAATAATACCCTTGAAAAACAACCCTTGCCACCATGCCTCTTTCAGGAACAGAAACATGAAAATGGGTCCTATGATAAATCGCCAAAGAGAGAAAAACATCAATTAACATAAATTTCAAACATGGCTTTTCCTCAATGTAAAATACTTTCCAGTGTCTAAACAAGGCCAGTCCTGGCTAAAAGGGGGAAATCTCCAACAACGAGGCCCCTTTACAACTGAGCCACCTCTACACTCTTCTGCCAATTAACAGTGCCATTGTATTTTCTCATCAGCGTTAATTAGTGCTATTGACTCAAGGCTGAGCTTGGGAAAACAATCCCTCTACTGCCAAATAAGAGAAATTTGACAACACGACATTGTGATATTATGGGACTATTCAAAATATTTAAATGTATGGGCAGTTTTGAGTGATGGCGCGGTTGTGTCAAGCCTGAGCTTTGTCTGTGCCTAGTTACAGTCCTCTAGCTAGGAACATCTGTAGTACATGAGAACTTACTAGAAATCTTCACTTTGCAGTCCTTCCCAGATCTGCTGACTCAGATATGTTGAGGGTCCAGAGAACTATGTGTTAATGCAATTTCCAAATGGATCTTTTTGAAAACTGTTATTTATTATTATTGTCTTGTATGTGTGTCTTATGTGTGGATTTAAGAGGATGACATTTGTGAAAGCTGTTCTCCGTCTATTTTTACCTAGATTTGGTGATCAAACTCAAGATGTCAGACTTACATAGCACGTGTTTGTACCTTCTGAGCTGGCTCAAAGGCCAATGAATCTGGTTCCTTAAAGTCTCTGATTCTTTTCCAAGTTTTAGAATGGTTTTCAAAATCCAATGAGGGTATACATAGAAACATAGGATCAAATAGCAAAAAAATTTTTTTACTGTTTTCTGGGGTCTATTTCACTTGTGCAAATACCTGCAAGTCTGAGATAAACGTGCCTTGCAGAGTTTTCCAAAAACACTGGGAAATGTGATAATAACTTCATTTTCCTAACATGGTTGTCCATTTACACTGAGCATTCTTTATCAGCCTAAACATGTTAGAGCGTTTCCACTCTGGCCTACTTGCTGCACAGAACAAGGAAAACAAATAGGCTTTCAAATGGCAACATTATATAACATTGATCACTAGAAAGATGCCCACCGGGGGCAAGGAATGCAACATTTATTTTCAAGTTTGGGTTTTTAACCACAAAAGACATTTCCTTAGTTCCATGAGTAAGAGAAAAGCTGAAGCTAACATGTTTGCTATTGGTGTATTTAAAGGAGATGCCAAGAAATTGGTTTTTCTGGAATTCAGATCAATTTGGGGACTTAACAAGCACACTTGGAAACATGAACGTACAGGTGTTTGTCTTGATTTAAGCTTAAGTAATCATTGTGCTCCCTGAATGAATACATTTATTACAATGAGCCATAGAGACCATCACTCGCCTTTAGTGGCCTTTTCAGCTCTAAGATAAAAGAGGAGACCCCAGGACAGAGTTTCTCCTAAGTACACAGGATAGACTCTGGTTCCTTAGGAATAAGCATGAGAATCAGTTCTTCATCAGAATATAGTGAATTCATTAATGTTGTTATACTCCGGAGAAAGAGGCAGGAGCCAGATTTCCTGAAATAATAAGTACTCTTTTGCAGTTTGACATATATCAGTTGAAAAGAAGCTATCAGTGCTTGCAAATGTAGTATAAAAAAATTCTTCTAGGTTACATTCCAGTCAATTCTTTTCCCACACATCAAAGAATTTTGCAATCTAAGGGACAGGTCACCAAGTTGATGAAAATCTGTAATTCATGATATTCAAGGAATTGTTGGATCAGTGATTATTCTTGAGTCTAAAAAGATTAATCTCTTACCATTTGAGAAAAGATTCATTGAACTATTGCTTTATATTTTTGGTTTCATAATCTGAATCTATAGCTACGTGGCAAAATACAGGGGAAATTTTTTAATGAGCCATTACATATTTCTTCTAATAATTTGAGTTTTCTTAAGTTAAAATAAACTACTTCATGAAGTAAGAAGTCACTACTCATGCAACACCCAAACAAAGGGTAGGTGATGAAATCCATGGGGTTTCTTCATTATATGAAAAGAAAAGTAGAGAAAGAAAATAGGGTACATAAGAAGAGTGATATGTGACTCTGGGGAAACTGGTTAATTGTTCATTCTTTGATATTATAATGTACAAACTGGACAAGAGATAGACAAGGCTGACCCCATGATTCCTGGCATGTAAGGATCTAATACATTTAAAACAAGTTTAACTCACAGCAAGATATGCACACATGTCATGATGAACATCATGACATCTACCCTACAATCTTAGCACATCTCTCTGAAATACTTCATCTTCATTAGAGTTATGGTGGTTTTTCCATTTACTTACGTTTCTGTCGATGTGATAAAATATTCTAACAAAAGCAACTTAAGGGGGGAGTACAGTTTATCTTTGCTTATAGTCGCAGTACATAGTCCATCACAGAGGGGAAGTCGTGGCGGCGGGCACTTTAGGCAGCTGGCTTCATTGCATCCTCAGTTAGCAAGTGGTAGGAGATAAACGCTAGTGCTCAGCTCTCCTTTTCCATCTCCCAGCTCTGGGAATAATCCTACCCCAGTCAAGGTGAGTCTTCCCACAGCAGATAACCACACAATGATACTTCTTCACGGGTACACGCGGAGGCTTACCTCCTCCTAGGTAGTTCTATACCCTGTTAAGCTGAAAACTAACACTCATAGGCCTTTTGGAAGTCAACTGCCTATGGGCACCATGGAATTAATCAAAATTCCTAGAGATAGTTGGTTTTATTGGTTTGGATACACTATATATGCAATTGTCCTGTCTCTGAGTCTATTCTCTATTGTGACAAAGGCCCTAAACCTTGGAAATTTATCCTGGCCAGAAATTTGTAGCTTGAATTCTGAAGACTGAAATTTTAGGATTAGACTATGGAGTGTAGCAAGGGTCTTGCTATGTATCATAACGGAGCAGAGAAGAGGAAGGGGAAGTGTGCAGATAGAGGAAGACGGCCCTGCATGTAAAGAATGGCCTACTTTTATACAATCTGCAATCACAATACCTACTAGTCACTGAGAACAGCATGACTCTCTCTTATTGATCTACCCTCCTCCTGCGCCTTCATGCTTTACTTTTGTCTCTGAGTACAGCATATTGAAGACCGATTTCCAACACTTTAATGCTCTGATGTAATCAGGATATGGTACTTTGTAGGTTCTTATTTCTTCCACCTTTCTCCACCCTTTTGCTTTTTCCTTTTGATTCTCTAACACTAAATATGAATGGGGGAAAAAAGGATAGAGAGGAGAGGAAAGAGATTGCTGAATAAAGTCAGGGGTCAGAAAGGGGACGACAGACATTATCCTTAGACTACTTCCTGCTGACTGGAGCATCCAGTTCCTTGGGGCATGTTCAATCTTCACCATCAGGATATCAAAATTCTTCTGACTGTTTCTTCTTTGCACAAGACTACTTAACAAACTGAGACCAACAGCAACCAACAACCAACCAACAACTTAATCTATGGGGCTCTAGCATTTGTATACTTTCTGAAAAATTCCCAGAATTCCAAATATCATACAATCATAGAAACTATCTGCATCTGGAAAAACCATGCCTCTGATAGAGCATGAGGCAAATCATAGTCAGCTGCTGCAAAGCAGCCCTATGTCCCCACACCTGGGATTTAAATGAAAACACATTCTTATAAAACTTCAGTGTTTGTAGAGAAACCAATACATCCCAAATTCTCACCATATTCTGAGACATATTCAAATCACCCCAATACAGAAATTGGTACCAGAAATGTGGTTATGACTTAGTAACAGGATAACATCTGAGTCATTGGTTACAAAGGCAAATAATGGGTGGTAAGAAAAAGGTATTGGAGGCTGAGAAAATATATGATTTGTGTTACGTATTTATGTGATATTTCATTAGAATACCATCTATGATAGCATGTAGAGTCAACTCCTAAACCTGGCTGATCTTGGACTTAGATAAAGAGATTTCAAGCAAGGATTTTACTAGAGCATTTAGCTGGACTGTTGGTTTTTGTTTTTAACTTTTTTTAATAGTGTACTATAAGAGTAAATTGAAATGAGCTTGCAAGTTTTAAAAAGTAGCCCACATAAATAAACATCTATTTCTAGCCCTTCTAGCAGGATTGAAAGATACAATTATGTGCTGGATATAATGGTGTCCTCCTGTAATCACAGCATTCAGAGGGCTGAGGTAAGAGGATCCCAAGTGAAGCAAGCATGGTCTGTGTAGTTTCTCTGTCTCAGTGACTCAGGGACAGTGCATGCAGCTCATTGGTAGAGTCCTTCCCTGGCATACCCAAGGCCCAGCGTTCAGTCCTTAGCACTTCAAAAAGTGGGAAACATTAAGAAATTCTTGAAGAATTAAAGTTAGATTTGATCTCAATGTCAAGACCAAATCGTTTTTGTTTGTTTGTTTTTTATTATTTAATTAACTCATTCAGATTACAACTCAGTTGTTATCCCATCACTTGTATCCTCCAGTTCCTCCCTCCCTCCTGCTTTCACCCTATTCCCCTCCTCTTGGTCTAAGACCAAGGGGGACCTCCTCCCCCACTATATGGTCATAGGCTATCAAGGCTCATCTTGGTAGCCTGCTTATTCTTTCTCTGAGTGCCATCAGGCCTCCCCTCGAAGGGGAGGTACAAGGCCAAATCTTAAGCATGATTTGGAAGAGACCAGTTATTGCTCAGTGCTCTCAAATTACCCATATGACATCATTTAGTTGTGAGGTTAACAATTCTCTTTTTTCAAAAACAAAGAGAATATGTGGATGGCCCACTCATGAAGACAGTAAGCTCAAAAACTCTCATAGGGGGAGAACTGTAGCTAGGAAAGAATTTTGCAAATAGCTGCTTGTTGCAGAACATGTGATCCCATTGTGAACTCTGACATTATGAACTGTACAACTCTTTTTCTAGTTGTAAAGTGACTCAGCCCTAGCACACACCTTTAATCCAAGAGCTTTCTGTAAACAAGAGCTAAATAAAGTTAACCCTAGTTCAAGAGGTGGAGCAAGAAACTAACTGACTGAGATTAAATAGAAAGGAGGGACTTGGAGAGAAGGGTATTTACTTTGTTGTGGAGACATAGAAACTGCTTATGGCTTTTTCCTCCTGGGACGTTGGGTAAACTAGCAGGCCTAATCCTCTTGGGATGTCAGCTGAGCTAACAAGCTTTTGGCCTTTGGCTTTTTCCTTATGGGACATGAGCTGAGTAGAAGGCTTTTTCCTTCTGGGACATTGGCCAAGCAGGAAGACTAGCTGTGTGCTCTCTCTGCCTCTCTGCGCCAGCAGGTTTTCACTCCACCATCTGACTCCTGAGTCCTTACTGGTAAAACCAAAATTTGGGATTTATACTTCTTTATAATGACAGATATTGACACATGGAGCTATTTGGGCACTGACAACAATTTCATAGATTGTATGAGCAATGTGCCATCATCCAGGAAGAAAAAGGTTCTGGGCAACTTAACACTTTTGAAAGCACTTTTGAGTACCAAGTGTTTGCCATGATGATATTTTGATGATGTCTATTTGGTATCTAAGGGGAAAATATACTCTAATGCTGTCTTCATATATCCCAGGAGAATGGTAAAAAGAAGGATGCTGCTGAAGGTGAAGCTGGGAATTGTAGAAACTGAGTGCAGAGCATTCCCAGGCCAGAACTAGGTTATTCAGCTATCTGGTGTTCTGTTACTGTAGGAAACACCACTTGCTTTATTTAGTGGAAAATAAGTCTAGAGCTATGAAACATGTATTTGCATCTAATAATTATCTTTAAAGATCTATCAAAGAAGCATTAATTGAAACAGATTTTAATTACATAAGCTTCACTATAGATAAAAGTATTTTAATATAAGAATAGCATTTATTCAACATACAATATTTAAATATGCTGATTTGCTTACAGGTAATTTAATTGAGAAAATTAGGCAAATTTAATAGTGCAAAAACTTCTAACACCTCACTAAAGTAAGATTTAATTGGCCTAAATAAACAGAAGTACATAAACACCATTACTTTCAAAGAATATATTGATTAGGTTTTCTTCTTTTATCATAGTTTTGCCTCGCCTGGGGAATTTAATACACTTACATTTAAATTGCCAAGCATTTAGTTAAATCTAAGACTGCCGTACATTTATATATGTTAAATACACGTTCCATTACAAGAGTGCCTCACCAGGCATGGCTCCAGACCAACATCATAAAGTATTTCACCCAAGCAAGCCACATGAACAATATTTTGTTACACGTAGAAATCATGCAGAATTCTGTAGGAATTTGGCGATGGTTAGAAGATGGCTGTTTTGCTGAAATTATTTTGTTTTGCTTTTACATTCAAATATACTTTCATTGGATACTGAATTCTAGATGGGCAGGTAAATTTATAATTTTGAGATTGTGGTTTACCATTACGTGGTTCCTCCCATTTCTGTTCTGAATTATCAATGCTTCCTTCAATGCAAACATTTGCTCCACTGTTTTCAGTCTCTACTTGTCTCTTTCTAAAGCAATTTGACTATGAAATGCCAGAAGCAGTTTGTCCCAGGAGCAGCTGCCTTTGTTTGGAACTTTGGAAGAATCTTAGAAGTGAGCTTTGAGTGTGTCTTCAGGTTGGAAAAGTAATTTACATTATCCATGCTTTCATTTTGCATGTTTCTTAAGATTTTGCTCTTTTCTGTTTCACTACAGTTGGTTTACATTGACCTATGTGTGTCTGTGTGTGTACATGTGTTTATAGTGTTTTTCTATCACTCTGTCTTAGTCCTTTGATACAGGGTCTCTCACAAGACCAGGAGCTGGTAGCAGCCAAAAACACCTCAATGATCCTCTTATCTCTGATCCCCAAGCATAGAGACTTCTAGGCATGTGGCCAACCACATCCAGATTTTTGTCTGTTTGCTTGGGATTGTTATCTTAATATTTTCTTACTTTCAGGAAAAAAAAAAAACAAGCCCCAAGCCCCTTTTATGTCTAAATCTGATAACAAATCCACGTAGGCATGTCTTGATTTTAGTAACATTATATTTAATATTTTTCATGACTCTGATCTTAGCCTTGCTTTTAAGCACATGGTGACTTGAACAAAGTAATCAGGGATTCTTAGAATCCTTAGCTATAATGTACAAAAATTATCATTATATATTCTGACTCCTTAGCCTGATTTGAAAGTGGAGAAAAATGGACAAATTGGATATTTCTTGTACTTTTAGAAACAGCACACTGCCTGAGGGCCTAAGCAGCTATGTCTGAATAACCTGAGATTCGTATACTATTTATCTTCATTTTGGTCACAATATCTGCTCCTTTAGCACATATAGCTTGTTGTTGTTGTTGTTGTTATATATGCAAAGATAATCTGGCCAAATCATTTGATGCTCTCAATTTTGTTTTCCTGGATTTGTGTTTGATTTTTCTTCCAATATTTCAATCAAAAGCTCACTTTTGCTTGGTTGAGCATTTTGCTGATTTCTTTTTTTTTTTATTAATTAATTTATTTATTCCTTTTACATCCTGGTTATAGCCCCCTCCCAGTCCCACCCTTCCTCCTCTGTCCCTTCTTCAGAAAAGAGTGCCCCCCCACCCTGACCCCTACCCCAGTTCATCAAGTTGCATCAGGATTGACTTTGTCCTCTCCCACTGTGACCTGGCAAGGAAATCCCATCAAGGGGAAGTGATCAAAAAGTAGGCACTAGAGTCCATGTCAGAGACAGCCCCTGCTCCCTTTACTAGGGGTTCCACATGAAGCCTGGGCTGCCCAGCATTTTGCTTACTTCAATCCAGGCTTAGGTTGTTAAGGATCCTTTTCTGTTTGCTTCTGACTCTTCTTTCCTGGGTAAAATGATCCTGAACACTAGAGAACCCAACTTCTTAATTTTGGTCTCAGACCTACAGGTCTGGCACACCTTATTGTTTTTTAAAGATTTATTTATTTTATTTATTGCATATGAGTGCTTTATCTGCAGAAGAGGGTATCAGATTACATTATAGATGATTTTGAGCCACCATGTGGTTGCTGGGAATTGAACTCAGGACCTCTGGAAGAGCAGGTGGCGCTCTTAACTGTTGAGCCATCTCTCCAGCCCCCTGGCACACCTTATTAACCTCTCAGTTAACCTTGTTAACTGTTATATGCGTAGTAGCAATAGGATGAGCCTTTAAAAGTTTAGCCAGTACAAAAAGCATCTTCAAATTTGGCTGTTCTGGCTCTCAGACTGGTACATAATGGATAAGGTATAGACAGTGTTGGGTCGAGGTTGAAGGGGAATTGGGTCTTGTTATTAATGGAATCCTAAAGAGATACAGTACAGAGTCACATTGAGAAAACCACAGCCATTCATCATTGTTTAGCTAAGATAATTCCATCCACACATGTGGCTCTGGTGTAAAAATTAACAAGTATCTACGTTTACTCTCAAAAGCATCTCAGTTTAAAATATAAATTCTAAGTCAATCCTGATCATAAATACTGGTTAAGCTAGACAGGGAAATAGATGATGGCATACCAGATTGGAGGTCTTTCAAGGACAAAAAAAAAACAAAAAACAAAACAAAACAAAACCACAACAACCTACTGAAAAACACAGAGGAAGGAAGGGATGAAGCTCCCTGCTGTATTCAATCCTGTAACTAGCACAGCAGTGAGAGATTTCTTGAGAACAATGCAGAGAAAGGGTTCTTCAGACAGAGATTGAAGAATGAGAGGCCTTCTAGCAGGTTTTGCAACTGTAGGTGAGCAAAATCTGGCAGGGCCAGAGAAGGTTTGGGACATCATTACAGTAAATAAAGACACAGGGAATACAGAAGAAACTGATTCAGGAAAGTAAAGTATGAAGTAAATTCTAGTTACATACAGTGACTAGTGACTAGGAGGGAAGCAAAGATGACACCACAAAATCAGGCTCAGAATTTTGTTCCAATGTTTCTAAGAAATTTTATTGAAAACAAAAAGTGTGTGTGTGTGTGTGTGTGTGTGTGTGTGTGTGTGTGTGTGTGTGTGTGTGTGTAAGCCAAATTGGATGTCAAGTGTTTTCTGGGAGCTCACTGACAAGGCCAGACTAGCTGATTAGAAAGCATAAGGATCCTTCTGTGCCTGCTTGAGTGCTGGCATCATTGGTGTCTTATGCTGTGCCCATGCTTAAAAGTGGATGCTGGAGATCTATAGTCCTCAAGCTTGCACAGCAAGCACCTTTCCAACTAAGCCATCTCCCCAGACATCAGAAAAAGATATTATATACATGCTTTCTTGTAGAAGAATTTTAATTCCACAACATGGCTGCTCTGGCAAGGGATCACATCCAAAGGCTTTCTAGGTCTATGTGATCTGGCTGGAATGACACACCTTTAATCCCTCTGGATGAAATACAGATGTGCCCTTTGTACATATCTTTTTTTATTATTAATTTATTCTTGTTACATCACAATGTTTATTCCATCCCTTGTATCCTCCTATTCTTCCCTCCCTCCCATTTTCCCATTATTCCCCTTTTGTACACATCTTTAATCTTAAGCAATACAGGTAAAGTTAGTTTGTAGAAGGAAGCACTCATGTTTGAAAGTAACGTTTAATTGAGGGCCAGACAAAGAGAAAGACTTGCTAGAGTGAGGAAGAGTTAGGATACACCCAACTCTCATGAGAGCAGATAGAAAAGAGATGCTACATTGAGAACAGTACCATAGAGTTGAGCACAATAGAGCGAGGTACAGTAAAGAAAGTAGAGAAGGCAATACAGTAGAATATGCTACAGTAGAGAGAAAGTAGAGAAGCAAATATAGTAGCATATGGTACAGTAGAAAGTTCAGTAGAAAAGAGAGCCAATTGAGTTGAGGTCACTCAGTTGGCAATCGGTGGAGAGTCAGTGCAGTGGCAGTTCAGTTCATGGCAGCTCAGATCAGGTCAGTCAGTTCGGTTGAGTTAGCTTGCATTCGGTGCAGTTCAGTTGAAAGAGTGCAGTGCAGAGGAGTTGAGATTGTTCATGAGTTTATGCAGAGGCAGTTGAAACACAGAGAAGAGACCAGAAGACCAGGAGAATTGGCAGTTAGTTTGAGGCCAGTTAGAGCAATTCAGTCAGAAGCCAAGAGAAGTCAGATTGGATCAGTCAGCTTGGAGAGGAGGTTTGAGCCAGAACAGCTGCGTTGAACCAGCCAGCCAGAATTCAGAAGGAACTAGAAAGAGTGAGCTTATTCAGCCGTAAGCCTCCGAGACTACAATAGCATCAAGCAAATAAAAGATACCTTTACACTTTCTGTTTTCTGTTATGAACAATCCATTCTGCTATTGTTATATAAATAAGAAAAGACTAAGGGATATTGGAGGAAAGGAGCCAGAACCACAAGTTTTGCCCCTAGTTTTGAAACAGTAGCACACGGGCATGTGTCTTTAGAAGTTCTGTTATGAGAGAAGTGAACACATTCAACACAGAGGCATAATTCTTTTTGTGAAAGCAGCCTCTTAGATTCCTTGTCTCTAACAAAATGGAGACTGGATTGGACAAACACAGAGCATTTATTTCTTCCTGTCATGACTTCTGGAAGTCTAAGATGAGGGGACAGTTGTCCAAGAAGTCTCCTGCTGTGCACTGTCTCTCTCCTAGTGTGTTCACCAATGATGGGAGTGGAACTATGCCCGCTCCCCTCCTTCCTTCTCCTCTTTTGTCCATCTCCATTTCCCCAACCCACTTTCTCTGCCCCCTCCACCTCCATCTCTCTGCCCCCTCCACCTCCACCTCTCTGTCCCCCTCCTTCATCTTCTGCCTTTGTTTTGTATTGTTTGTATTTTAGGTCACGGCCCTACGAAGTCAAGTCACCCTCACTGCCTCCTAGCAATCTAGCCCAGTTGTAGTCACAATGACATGTTTCAGCATGTACTTTTGTGGTTAGGGATACAACTCAGCCAACAGGCACATGTCACCATCTTGTTTTAGATCCTTCTGTTGTTTTAGGGTCATGTTCAGTCCAGATGCTGAGGGGAGCTGATACTCCAAAGATCCAGAAGTCAGAAATTGAACAAACCCTCTTAAAAAGGCAGCAGGAGAACACAGATGTTCATGCTTTAGTGACTAAGGAAATAGAAAGGGCAAAAACATAGCCAGAAAGAAAATTAAAACTCAAGTTCATAAAATCTTAATCCCATCAGGGAATCCTGTCATCTGCTGCCTGCTTTCCCTCACCAAGCACTTAACAGCTTGGTGATATTTAGGTGCCTTTCCTTGGCATCCTCCTCTAAATATGACATCAGAACTAGTGTTAGTCTCACCACAGACCTGCAGGGAAGAAGAGACCCTGGACCCTTGATGCCCCACTTACATCACTTTGTCATTTCATCTCATGTAGGGAGATTGCTCATCGCTTAAACAGTGTTACTGAGGTATATTATAAATCCAACACATTTCACTCACTTTAGCTGAACAAGACAATGAACTTTAGTATGTTTATAGAACATTGCTATCATCATTAACCTAATTTTTAAACATTGTAGTCAGTCTTTTAAAAATGCTGCTTACAATTGCTCTCCCCCAGAACCCTCCCAGGTCAACCATTCACTGTATGTTTTCCTTTTCTCATTATTGAGATCAAATATCTGAGCTGAACAATGTTAGTGAGGAGGGGCTTTCATAGACTCACAGTTGGGAACACAGTCCATCGCTGTGAGGAGGACATCATGGAGAGAGCATGAGGATGCTTGCTCATACCTGGCAGGATGAGAAAGCAGCAAAGAGGAGACCTCTGGCACTCAACTAATGTTCTCCAGGCCATTGGATAGTGGCACCCACATTCAGGGTTGGCCTTTGCTCAGCTGAACCTCTGCAGAAAACTTCTCATAGTTTGCATGGAGAGTGGGGTCTGACTTTCACATGAACTCTGGTGCCCCATATTTGACCATGTCCCCTAGATGGGGAGGCCTGGTGGCACTCAGAGGAAGGACAGCAGACTACAAAGAAGAGACTTGATACCCTATGAGCATATACAGGGGGAGGAGGTTCCCCCTCAGTCATAGTCATAGGGGATGGGAGTAAGGGGGAAATGGGAGGGAGAGAAGAATGGGAGAATACAAGAGATGGGATAACAACTGAGATGTAATATGAATAAATCAATAAAATATATTTTTTTTAAAACTTCTCATAGAACCACCCAGAGGTATATCTCACCAATGACTTTTGTATTTCTAACCTACTCAAGCAGACAGTGAAGACTGATCCTCTCAACAATCATTCCACTGTTTCTAAATTGAATTGTTCCAAAATGGAACTGGGAATATGCAATGTCTTGAAAAAGAAAAATTAACAGGGATCTTTAATGTGAACCTTAACAGAGAGAAGGCAATTGGTTGAGCAGATGACCTGTGTGTGTATTCTGCTACACTCTGATGTAACGAGAATTTTGTTTTCTTAAAAACAAAAACAGAAACAAGCATTATTAAAAGAATGTTTTCATTTTAATCTCAGGTGTGAGGCTATGGGGCTGCTTCATAGCAGCTGACTATGATTTGCCTCATGCTGCAGAAGAGGCGTGGTTTTGCCAGCTGCAGATAGTTTCTGTGATTATGTGACTTTTGGGATTCTGGGGGGACTTTTCAGAATGTATGTAAATGCTAGGGCCCTGAGAGAGGTGGCAGTTTTTTGGTGGGTTGCTTGATGGTAGTTGGATGCTGTTGGTTGCTGTTGCTCAGTTTGTTGAGCAGTCATGCACAAAAAAGAAAGTAGAAGAAATTAGATATCCTGTTGGCAAAGATCAATGTTGTCCCAAAGAGCTAATCAGCAGTCTAACTATAACATTGACCCCTTTCCTCTCTGTCCATTTTACTCTCCTATGTAGTATTAAAGGGTAGAAAGGGAAGAAGAAAAAGGGTGGAGAAACATGGAAGAAAGAAGAACCCATGAAGTAACATAAGTCCAGTTGCACTAAAATAACAAGTGAACACCTTGCAGAACCCTCACTTATATAAAGCCAATCCAGCCA
This sequence comes from Acomys russatus, assembly GCF_903995435.1. Classification (NCBI taxonomy): domain Eukaryota; kingdom Metazoa; phylum Chordata; class Mammalia; order Rodentia; family Muridae; genus Acomys; species Acomys russatus. The sequence goes on from NC_067139.1 coordinate 13,060,551, forward strand.
TTCTGCTTCCAGAGACTGACAAGATGTCAGTTGGTTAGACCCCTCTTTCGGCTTGGTAAAATAAAAATCAGCCCACAGTAAGAAGAAGAGGGAAGACTGCTTAGAAGCTCTTCCTCTGAATATCCATAACTTTCTGTGTTCTTTTTTATTTAAAGATGTATTTATTATTTATATAGTATTCTGGCCCCATGTGTGCCTGCAGGCCAGAAGAGGGCACCAGATCTCATTATCAATGGTTGTAAGCCACCATGTGGTTGCTGGAAATTGAACTCAGGATCTTTGGGAAGAACAGACAGTGCTCTTAACCTCTGAGCCATCTCTCCAGGCCCTGTGTTGTTTTTATTGATGTAAAATGCAGCATGTCGTATAATCCCATAACCACCAATCTTTGTGTGCCTGTGCACAGGTTTCTAACATCCAGGCTCATTTGACAGACCATATTGCAGTGCCTGCTGAGCTATGATATCTATAGAAGTGGCACACTGTTCTAACCATTCCTCACTTTTTCTGTTGTTATCCAGAAACAAGTATGAACTGAACATTAATACTACATTATAATAGAAGAAAAAATGAAGGAGTGTGAGCATAGCTTCCATTTCCCACAGTCGAAGACAGAGACACTGAGCCAGTACCTTTCCTGAGGACCATAGGGCAAAAATGAAGTAAGCAGGAAGTATAAGGGAACCTGACCAGTGGGGTGCCTATTGTGTGTGTGGGGGGGGGGGAAGAAGGAAGGAAGAAAGAGAGTGTATGTAATGGGCCAGTTCATAAACTAAATGTTTGAAAGACTAAGGACTGGTGTTGTAGTGTCAAAGTAAGCTCACAACGTACCTGAAAACACAGGCTCCTCATTTCCTTTTGTGTGTCGAGAAATGACTCTAAACTGACACTGGGACAGGCAACTCTTTGACCTTCACATTTTTCTTCAGAAGCCCAGGCTTTAGGTGGAGAGGCTCATCCCAGCCTGTCTTCTCTTACACAGAGTAGGACTGCTCTTATGAACACAGAGTGTAACTAGTTCAGACACACAAACCACCAAGGCCACGTGAAAGTGTCTTCCCTTGGCCCTTCTATTGTGCAGATCCTTAAGGGCACTGAACATTCTACACACAAAATTAAGAGTTCAGACAAAAGCCACTTCTCCAGTAGCAAGGACTCAGGACTTAGCTTCAGACAACAGGCTCAGCACCTGAGCTGACAAGCTTTCATCTCTTGACCTGTTTTCTAGACTGAACAACAACAACAGCAAAAATAATAAGTAATATGTGGCCAAACTTCAAAAAATACATTTCTAATACTTAGACTGATTCTTTTTAAAAAATACACTATTTTAAAGTATATTATTTAAACCTATTTTCATCTTTAAATTTTTTTCATGTAAAATATTTTGATCTAATATTTCCTTTGTTCCATTTCTTCTGGATCTTTTTCCTTCCCTACCACCCAACATTTCATCTCCTATCTTTCTATAAACAAACAAACAACTGATTTATCCTTTTTCAGCCTCTTGTTAGGGAATTTGATTTTGTGTCTGGTTCCTCTTTTCCCTGCTGGGGTTTTGTCTGGCTTGAACCTGTGCAGGTTTGAACCCATGCGCTGCCACAGACTTCTGTGAGTTCATGTGCGTTTCAGTCTTGTCATATCTGGAAGATGCTGCTTCCTTGGCATCATCCACCACCTCTGTCTCTCATCTGGACCCATTAGTTCTTTAACCACTTTCTTCATCCTTTTGTTTCGGAGGATGAAGCCTGATGCTGAAACTGGAAAATATCTGTTTGCTGTATGAAGTGAAGAAACTAAGATGAGCAGAAGCCAGTAAGGGAGAAACCCAGAATCCAAATTTTCCTAAAGATTTTTGGCATCTCTGTACGTGATATATCATATGGTTATTTTATTTCCCATAGGTGTGATTCAGTATATGCTATAAGTATGTAAGCCCCTTTGAGGAAGGTTCATGTGGGCATGTAAGGAGTGCGAAAATCAAACCAACTAAGCAAAATATCATTGGTGGGTTTTTAAATATATTTTATTGGGATTCTTATACCTCTACCTACTTTCTCCACCATAATCCCTCCCAACACCCCAACACCAGGTAGAAGAGAAAAAAAGGTTAGTGGTGAGAAGTGACATAATTCTCTTTAGACTACTTCCTGCTGGTTAGAATTGCTGGGTCCTTGGGGACAGTCCAATCTTCTTTTCAGCATATCTCCAACCAACTTCCTGTCAAACTGCAACAAAAACAACCAGAAGCAGCAGGGGAAACAGCAGCAGACTTTTTCTTCCTTGCATCTCCCCTCGTTCACCCCACCTTGACACTCTGACTTTTATACCCTCTCAGAGTTCCCAGAATTAAACTATCTGCAGCTGGCAAAATAATCTGCTGCTGTGAACAATCTGAAGCAGCCCCATATCCCACACCTGGGATTAAAACAAAAACATGTTCATATAACATAACTGCTTTTTTTTTTTTTAAAGAAACCGAAACTTTCACTACAAAACGTTATACTATGTTAATTCAATATAACAAACTACAATAGATTGTTGGTTTATACAATAGAAATTCACTTTTTCTGTAGTTCTGGGAGCTGTGAATTATAGGTCGGGGTGTCGGCCATGCTGGTTTCTTCTGAGCTCATCTTCTTTCAGGCTTGCCGACAGCATCTCTTCTCATGATCTTTTCTCTCTGTGTTCCTGTATTCCGATTTTCTCTTCTTGAGAAGACAGCAGCCATTTCAGTTCAGTCCCACTCAAGCGACCTTTTTAAACTTAGTTACCTCTTTGAAGACCGTATGTCCCAATAGAGCTGTATTCTGAAGAATTTTGGCTGAGAACTTCTACATGTGAATTTTAAGACCTGTAATCAGACCCAGCCCTTGTTTGCCATAGAATCCTTCTGTAGAGGGCCACCTTGACCTCCAAGAGAATGGATGAGTCGAGTCGACAACAGAAGCACAGACAGGTGCCTTTGCTATTGACAGAAATCAGCTTCCTCAATGGGAACTTGTGTCCTGTGTTTTTCTGATCAAAAGCCCATGGGCAGAACCACTCTTTGTGGGATAAAATGGTATCCCACTAAGGAATTTGATTTAATAACCCAGATATTTCACTGGAATGCCCATGAGGAAGAATAACAAAAGGGAATCTTGGTGGTAAAAGTCTGTGGCAGACAGGACGCACCTGCTCTGGGTCTTTCATTTTCTAAGTTTCCCCAGCTCTACGCCTTCTGGCCATGCTGGCACAATGCACAGAACCAGACAGTAGCTACACCTCCAAATGTTTGGATTGAATTTAAGCTTAGTGAGGCTTCACCACTCAAGACTATGTACATGGTTGATGTCTCTTAAAATATTCTCAAAACTCTCTGTTTTCAGTCGGAGAGGTCTAGATGCCACATAAATTCTTGAAGCAGTAGGAATGAGAAAAAGCACTAGGAAATAAAGTGCAGGCATTTTAAAAACTACTTATTACCAAGTACAGATCTCTCTCTCTCTCTCTCTCTCTCTCTCTCTCTCTCTCTGTATGTGTGTCTCTCTCTCCTTTCTCCTCCTCCTTCCCTCTTTCCCCCCTCCAACTCCTTCTTTCTCTTCCTTCCCCCACTCCTCTTCCTTTGTCAGGACTTTAAGCCTAAACCATTACACAGTTACACAGTTTTATGGAGAGTGGTAAAGTGTTCTGACCCTCTCTATTCTCACATGTGAAAGTTTAAGCAATTCTTGTTAAACCAATCTGATAAAAATTCCCATATAATAGCCATACACCACCATTGGAAGTAGACACTCCATTATGGATTTTCTATAAATCAGTGTGGGCACTTTCTAATATTGGCCCATTGCAGCAAAACCACAGCTCTTGAGGGTCATGGTAGTGTATTAGGAATGTAAACCAAATCTGACTATTATGGCTGATGTCTAGGGGTCCAGATGAAACCAGAGTTGTAGAGGGGTTCATCAATGCCATTTAAATTGAGTCCTAAGGTGTAACGGTGCACATTTTTAGGATAGCTCCCAGTTGCACAGGGCTTTGGATGGCAGGCACTACATAGATACATAATGAGAGAACAGATCATTTGGCTGAGGCTTGGGGATGGAGAATACGTGATCAGAATCATCTTGAAGAAAAACGCTAGCTGAGAGTATCAGTTACGTTCTCCTTATTGTAGCCACAAATACCTGACAAAGGGCAACTTAAGGCAGGAAGGGCTGGGTGCTACGTGCTTATAATCCTACATGCCTATAATCCTACATGCCTATAATCCTACATGCCTATAATCCCACATGCCTATAATCCCACATGCCTATAATCCCACATGCCTATAATCCCACATGCCTATAATCCCACATGCCTATAATCCCACATGCCTATAATCCCACATGCCTATAATCCCACATGCCTATAATCCCACATGCCTATAATCCCACATGCCTATAATCCCACATGCCTATAATCCCACATGCCTATAATCCCACATGCCTATAATCCCACATGCTTATAATCCTACATGCCTATAATCCTACATGCCTATAATCCTACATGCCTATAACCCCAATTATTTGGGAGACTGAAGCAGAAGGATCACAAGTTCAAGGGGGGGGTCTGGAAAATTTAGGGAGATGCTGTATCAAAATTAAAAAGTAAAAAGGGGACTAGGGTAATCATTAGCCCCCAGATTGACTAGTCAATGAAAATGCTAAGAAAAGAATGTGTTTCTTCACCAAAGTACGTCTTATCTGATATCCCATTCTTTGAACTAGCCACTGCAATGTGAACTCCCTACATTCTCAAGATCCAACTCTTACATTGTTTTCCTATATTCCCAATTTGCCCAAATTGCATACATTTTATTCAAAATATATGCCTTCAAATATTAACCCACCCTATTACTTCAAATATTATTTTGGTTTTGCTTTAAGACACAGTTTCACTATATAGCTCTTGCTCTCCTGGAACATACTATTTAGACCAGGTTAGCCTCAAACTCAGAGAGAGACCAGATGCCTGTGCTTCCCGAGTGCTGGGACTAAAGGCATGTGTCACCATGCCCAGCTATTATTTTAATTCTCAAGCAAGACATGAAGACAATTACTAAATATAGACTTAATGAGTGATAAGGAATTAAACATGGGACTTCAAGGGCCCAGGACTCACCACTCAGTACTCAGTACTGCATCATTCCATCTGGGCTGACAATAAACTAAGACAATGCCAGCTACATTTAGTAGTGATCTTTAAAGGTAATCAATTCACTAGTAGAGACTTGTTCCTAATTTAAGACATTGAGATTGCAACAGTTGGTTCAGACCCCACACAGGGCCTGTTTAGGCCCTCCAATGTTTAGGTAATGGTGGCTCACTGTCCCGTCTCTATGTTCCTTATGTTCTGACATCTAGAAAGTAAGAGAGTTGGCAGGAGTGGATAAGATGGGATTTCAATTCATGTAACTTGCCCACTGACACACAAGCCACACTTTAGTTATGGCAGAATAATATTTTGAAATATTAGCCTGTATTCCTCGGTCCTGGCTGCACTTATTCATCTTAAACATTTTTATTCATTGCTCTAGGAGAGATATAACCTGGCACCAGGCTAAATGAAAAAGATAAATGGAATCAATTCTTGCTGAAAATGCCTGCTTTTCCAAGAGGAAGGAGCAAAAAATAATAAACAATGGCCCCAAGGGTACAGTTAATAAAGAAAGCCCGGACATCTAGTTTGTTCCAAACTAAACTAAGTTCCTTCGCACACAGGAGGGAACACTTGGAGGAGAGGCAGGAGTGCTTACTTAGATTTTGTGAGTTGGCTAGATTTGGCTCTTTGGCTAACATAAAAGAGTAATACACATTTTTTTTCTCATTAAAATCTAATTTCTTCTTTTAAGCTTCTGATCTTTGGATCTTAATTTTGCAATAAGATTCAAACTTTCAATCTGAAATTTCTGATGAGCATACTGAAACAGAGAACAGACAGAAAACAGAGGAATAGAAAGGCTGTCTATTGCATGTGTACTACAAGAGCCATGGAAAAGAGGAAATGCACAGGAGGACAAGATCATTGAAGCTTAAATACCCAGCCTAAATAGTCTTCTTAGGTGACCAGTGTCCAGTGCTTTTAATGATTACAGAGCTGCTACTCAGAACACAGTGTTTGGATTTGTGTAATGGTCTTGGTTTAAAGATGATTGTCCTCATGCAGTTGGAAACACATGAGCTCAAGCCTGGGAAGGGTTAGCCCACTAGCACTTTTAGTTTGGAGGACACTGGCTTGGAATCCAAGCTTTGAATTTTAGAGGACATACATTGTTAAGGAGCATAAATACATCTAACATGGGAGGGGAACCACAGACATTCACATTGTGGCCACATGGAAGGACTTTATATACTAACTCAGCTTCTCCTTTTGACGAAAAACTTAATCTTTGGCTTGGTATTATGATAGGGTTATCAAAACACCAAAAATCAAAACTTCAGACCTCTCACAACTTTGCGAAACGATGCCTAGTGACCAAGGGCATCTCACATGCTCCTAGCATGATGCTTATTGAATCAAAGCAAGCAAAGGTAGACCACATTTTAAACAGCTGAAGTTCTCAAAGTGTGTGTGTGTGTGTGTGTGTGTGTGTGTGTGTGTGTGTGTGTGTGTGTGGCAGGGGGCGTGCGTGTGTCTTTAATCTGAACAGCACCAATACCAAATAGCATAAATAGGAAGTTTTAGTACATTTGGTACATTTAGTCTATGGAAAACGTGAGGTGTGCACAAGAGCACTCACTTAGCTCTGCAGACTTTTGCACGGTGTTTGATGAAGCTCAGACACACAGCATTAAACACTTCTAGTCAAAGACACTTGAGTGTTAAGTGCACAAGAGTCACCTTAAAATAGTTGTTTATAAACTGATTATCTAAGTGATTTCACACAGGCATATTCTTGAATGAAACTTAAGCTTCTCAACACTCGGTCAAAGCCTCTAAAAAGAACCAGCAAAAAGCAAACAAATATATTTATAAAACATAAAATCTTGCCTTGTGAGCTAATTTTTGCAAAGCTTGCTAACAGCAAAACAACATTTTTTTTTCCCTTGTGATTGAAGGTTTTATTTATTTTTATTTTTTTTATTTTTTTTTTTATTAATTTATTCTTGTTACATCTCAATGTTTATCCCATCCCTTGTATCCTCCCATTCCTCCCCCCCCCCCATTTTCCCATTATTCCCCTCCCCTATGACTGTTCCTGAGGGGGATTACGTCCCCCTATATATTCTCATAGGGTATCAAGTCTCTTCTTGGCTACTTGCTGTCCTTCCTCTGAGTGCCACCAGGTCTCCCCCTCCAGGGGACATGGTCAAATGTGAGGCACCAGAGTACATGAGAAAGTCGTATCACACTCTCCACTCAACTGTGGAGAATATTCTGACCATTGGCTAGATCTGGGAAGGGGTTTAAAGTTTACCTCCTGTATTGTCCTTGGCTGGTGCCTTAGTTTGAGCGGGACCCCTGGGCCCAAATCTGCCTATCATATTGTTCTACTTGTAGATTTCTAGGACCCTCTGGATCCTTTTATTTTGCTGTTCTCCCATGCGTCTCTCATTTAGAGTCCCAATAGGATGCCTTCCCCTCTGTCCCAGTTTCCTGGTAAGTGAAGGCTTTTGTGGGACATGCCCCTTGGGCTAGTATGCAGATATAAGTGAGTATATACCATTTGATTCTTTCTGCTTCTGGGTTAACTCACTCATTATGATCATTTCTAGCTCAATCCATTTATCCACAAATTTTGGGAATTCCTTGTTTTTAATAGCTGAGTAGTATTCCATAGTGTATATGTACCACAGTTTCTTTATCCACTCTTCTACTGAGGGACACTTAGGCTGTTTCCATGTTCTGGCTATTATGAATAAGGCTGCTATGAACATGGTTGAGCAAATTTTCTTGTTGTGTGCTGGAGCACCTTCTGGGTATATTCCAAGGAGTGGAATAGCTGGGTCTTGAGGAAGCCCTATTCCCATTTTTCTGAGATAGCACCAGATAGATTTCCAAAGTGGCTGCACTAGTTTGCATTCCCACCAGCAATGAAGGAGTGTTCCTCTCTCCCCACATCCTCGCCAGCATGTGGTGTCGCTTGAGTTTTTGATCTTAGCCATTCTGATGGGTGTAAGATGGAATCTCAGAGTTGTTTTGATTTGCATTTCCCTGATGACTAAGGAGGTTGAGCATTTCTTTAAGTGTTTCTCAGCCATTTGATACTCCTCTGTTGAGAATTCTCTGTTTAGTTCCAAGCCCCATTTCTCAATTGGGTTATTCGGTTTGGTGGTGTTTAATTTCTTGAGTTCTTTATATATTTTGGATATTAGACCTTTGTCAGATGTAGGGTTGGTGAAGATTTTTTCCCAGTCTGTAGGCTGTCGCTTTGTTCTCTTGACAGTGTCTCCTGCCTTACAGAAGCTTCTCAGCCTCATGAGGTCCCATTTATTAATGGTTGACATTAAGGCCTGGGCCGTTGGTGTTCTGTTCAGGAAGTTGTCTCCTGTGCCAATATGTTCCAGGCTCTTTCCCACTTTTTCTTCTAAGTGGCTTAGTGTCTCTGGTTTTATGTTGAGGTCTTTAATCCACTTGGATTTGAGTTTTGTGCAAGGTGACAAATATGGGTCCAGTTTCATTTTTTTACACATAGACCTCCAGTTAGACCAGCACCATTTGTTGAAGATGCTATCCTTTTTCCATTGAATGGATTTGGCTTCTTTGTCAAAAATCAAGTGACCATATGTGTGTGGATTCATATCTGGGTCTTCGATTCGATTCCACTGATCAACCAGCCTGTTGCTGTGCCAGTACCATGCTAAAACAACATTTTTAAAAGAAAACCTGTATTAAAGTTTGAACTGATCGTTTACATTTGGAAACATCTTTCACAAAAAAAAATTTTTGAATCTAATAAAAATCATTTTCAATGAAACAAATTGCATCTTTCTCATAGCTATTCTTGCTATGGCAGCTTAAATACCTTCATACGTTCTGCACATACAATTGTACATGGTAATTAGATTTTAGCTGTAATTATCTTACAGTTACCAAAGACACAAGAAACGCATTTGAAACTATTTCTTTCTACATTGGCAAAGTATGAAAGCGACCTTTCCCCACTAATCTCAGATAATACACTTAGATTCTTGACTTTTAGGTGTCTCCCCCTCTTTAAAAAAAAAAAAAATGTACTCTGGTTTTCTCATTTTGCCCCTCTCTAAATCTCTCACAGCTGCCACGTCATTCCTGAAGTTAAAACCTTCAGGAATTGAAATTATAAAAACAAAGCTAATATATGTTAAATGGAAATAAGTAAAAACCAATTTGTGCTTCCCCCCCCCCCCTTCACAAAGGAACACTGGTCTTGCAATAACATGAAGCTCGGGGGTTGTTTTGTTCTGGCTGCTTTTTACATTGACAGCATTCCTTCAGCTCAAATACATCTAAGGCTCCGTTTTCACTTGGTCTGTAGAGACTTTATTAAATCACAGGTTTTCATGGAACACTTTTTGCTTGTTAAAATGTTTCTTTTTGTTCTCGAGTTACTAAGGATAGTCAGATAGCTATGCTCTAAAAGGCAAGGACTGCTTGAAGCGACCTAGCGTGCTGACTTTCAAGCTCTAAGTTTTAACAATTTTATCTGTATGATGCAAAATGAAAACCATTATGTCTACGTTTGGCCAGCGCGTCACTGGAACAGAACTATTGCCTTTATTTTTGTTCTTCTTTCCCTTATGCTTTCCATATGTGTGTGTAGTGTGCAGGCATGTGTAAATGCTTGTTGAGGCCCAAGACAAACGGTGTCTTCCTCAATCACATCCATTTGATGTATTGAAGTGGGGTCTCCTTTTAAATTTCCTTCCTTCCTTCCTTCCTTTACATCAAGATACCAGATTCGTTAGCTCCCAGTTTGTCCCGCTTCCCTCCCCCCTTCCCCCTCCCCCCTCCCAGTCCTCACTTTCTCATTAGAAAAAGGAAGTCCTGCTATGGCTATCAACTCACCTTGGCATATCAAGGTGCAGTAACACTAGGTGCACCTTCTCCTATTGTGGCTAAACGAGGCAGCCTAGTTAGAGGAAAGGGATTCAAACACAGTCAGTGTAGTCAGATATAGCCCCTGCTCCCACATAAGGAGTCCCACATGAAGACAGCTGTTACATGTGTGCAGATGGCCCGTGTCTGCCCATGCATGCTCCCTGGTTGGCAGTTTAGTCTCCATGAGCCCCTATGGGCCCAGGTTAGTCGATTTTGTAGGATTTTTTGTAGTGTCCTTGTCCTGTCTAGCTCCTTAAATCCTTCCTTCCTCTCTTCCACAGGATTTCCCCCAAACTCCACCTAATGTTTGGCTGTGAGTCTCTGCATCTGTTGCTACCACTTGCTTGGTGAACTCTCTTAGATAACAGTTATGTAGTCACCTATCGGCAAGTATAGCAGAATATCATTAATTATGTCTGGGCTCGGTTCTCTCCCATGGCATGGGTCTCAAGCTGGCCCAGTCATTGGTTACCCTTTTCCTCCATTTCTGCTCCATCTTTACCCTTGTACCTCTTGTAGGCAGGACATATTGTGGGTCAAAGGTTTTGTGGCTGGGTTGGTGGGTCAAAGGTTTTGTAGCTGGGCTGGTGGTCAAAGGTCTTGTGGCTGGGTTGGTGTTCCAAGCCCTCCATTGGAACTCTTTTCTGGTTATTGGAAATGGCCATTTCAGGTTCCATATCTCCATAGCTAGGAGTCTTAGCTAGGGTCGCTCTTACTGATTCCTGGGAGTTTCCATTGTCCTAGCTAGATCACCCCAGAGATTGTCCCCTAACTGATTCTATTTCTCTCCCTCCATCCTACCCCCAAGCCCCGCTAGATCCCTCCTGCTCACTTCCTCATCCCCTCCCCAATTCAGTTACCCCCCTCCATCCAGCCCTGATGTTTAGTCTATTTCCTTTACTCAGTGAGACTCCATTGTACCCCTCTTGGACCCTCCTTGTTACTTAGCTTCTATAGGTCTGTGGATTGTAGTATGGTTATTCTGTACTTTATAGCTAATATCTATTTTTAATTGAGCACATACCATGTTTGTCTTTCTGGGTCTGGTTTACCACACTTGGGATGATCTTTTCTAGCTCCATCAATTTGCCTGCAAATGTCATGATGTCATTGATTTTAATAGTTGAGGAATATTCTGTTGTGTGAAATCACCACATTTTCTTTATCCATTCCTCAGTTGAAGGACATCTATATTGTTTCCAGTTTCTGGCTATTACAAATAAAGCTCCTATGAACAGTTGATCAAGTATCCTTGTGGTATGGTGGAGCATCTTTTGGGTATATGCCCAGGAATGGTATAGCTGAGTCTTGAGGAACTGTTCTCTATTTTCTAAGAAACTGCCATATTGATTTCCAAAGTGATTGTACAAGTTTGCACTCCCACAAGCAATGGAGGAGTGTTCCCCTTCCTCCAGATCCTTGCCAGCATGTGCTGTCTCTTAAGTTTTGGATCTTAGACACTTTGACTGGTGTAAGATGGAAACTCACTGCTATTTTGATTTGCATTTCCCTGATGACTAAGGGTGTTGTTGAACATTTCTTTAAGTGCTTCTTGCCCATTAAGGATTCCTTTGTTGAGAATTCTCTGTTTAGATCTGTATTACATTTTTTAATTGGATTATTTGGTTTGTTGATACTTATTTTCTTCAATTCTTTATATATTTTGGATATCAGACCTCTGTTGGGTATGGGATTGGTAAAGATCTTTTCCCATTCTATAAGCTGCCATTTTGTCCTTTTGATGGTATCCTTTTCTTATAGAAACTGTTCAGTTTCATGGGACCCCCTTTATTAATTGTTGTTTTTAGTGCCTGAGCTATTAGTGTTCTGTTCAGGAAGTTGTCTCCTAAACCAAAGCCTTCAAGGCTATTCCTCACTTTCTCTTCTATCAGATTTGGTGTATCCAGTTTTATCTTGAGGTCTTTGATCCATTTAGACTTGAGTTTTGTGCAGGGTGATAGCTATAGATCTATTTGTATTCTTTTACATGTAGACATCTAGTTAGACCAGCAATAATTGTTGAGGATGCTTATTTTTTCCATTGTATAGTTTTGGCTTCTTCATCAAAAACCAAGTGTCTAGAGGTGTGTGGGCTTCCTTCTGGATCTTTGATTTGATTCCATTGATCAACCTGTCCATTTCTATGCCAATACCATTCAGTTTTTCTTACTATTGCCCTGTAGTACCACTTGAAATCAGGGGTGGTGATACCTCCAGAAGTTCTTTTATATACAGGATTGTTTTAGCTATACTGGAATTTTTATTTTTCCATATGAAGTTGAGTATTGCTCTTTCAAGGTCTATAAAGAACTGTGTTGGAATCTTGATGGGAATTACATTGAATCTAGAGATTGCTTTTGTATGATGACCTTTTTTTTTTTTTTTTTTTCAGTGTTAATGCTACCTATCCACAAGCATGGGAGACTTTTCCATCTTATGATATCTTCTTCAATTTCTTTCTTCAATGACTTGAAGTTCTTGTCATACAGGTCTTTCACTTGCTTACTTTGGTTTATATGAAGAGGTGTTATATAAGTTTTAGCTATTATGAAGGGTGTTGTTTTCCTAACTTCTTTCTCTGCCCATTTATGATTTGTATATAGGAGGGCTACTGATTTTTTTTTTTAGTTACTTTTTTATCCAGCCACTTTGCCGAAGGTGTTTATCAGCTGTAGAAGTTCTCTGGCAAAATTTTTGGGATCGCCACATATGTATACCATCTTATCATCTGCAAATAGCAATTCTTTGCCTTTTCTCTTTCCAATATGTATCCCCTTGATCTCCCTTAGTTGTCTTAAGGCTCTATCTAAAAGTTTAAGTACTCTATTGCAAAAATACAGATAGAATGGGCGTCTTTTTCTGGTCCTAATTTTAGTGGAATTGCTTTAAGTTTCTCTTCATTCAACTTGATATTGGCTATTGGCTTGCTGTATACTGCCTTTATTTTGTTTATGTGTGCACCTGTTATCTCTGATCTGTCCAAGACATTTATCATGAGGAGGTATTGGAATCTATCAAAGACATTTTCAGCATCTAATGTGGTTTACGTTCTTTCAGTTTGTTTAAATGGTGGATAACATTGATAGATATTTATATGTTCTCTGTGATAAAGCCTACTTGATGTGGTGGATAATGTTTTTGGTGTGTTCTTGGATTCAATTTGCAAGTGTTTTATTGAATTTTTTGTGTAAGGGTTCATAGTAAGTGTTCATAAGGGAGATTGATTTGAAATTCCCTTTCTTGGTTGAATCTTTGTGTGGTTTAGGCATCAAGGTGTCTATGGCTTTATAAAATGAAATTGGTAGTATTCCTTCTGTTTCTGTTTTGTGGAATAATTTGAGGAGTATTGGTATTAGCTCTTCTTCAAAAGTCTCAGAATTCTACACTAAAACCATCTGGCCTAGGGTTTGTTTTGCTTTGTTTTTGTTTGTTTGTTTGTTTGTTTTGTTTGGTTTGGTTTGGTTTGGTTTTGATTCAGTTTGATTTGATTTTGGTTTTGGTTTTGGTTGTTTTTGTTTTGGTTTGGTTTTGTTAGCTTTGGTTTGGTTTTCTTTTGTTAGGAGACCTTTAATGACATCTTCTATTTCCTTATGGGTTATAGGTCTATTTAGATTGTTTACCTGATCTTGATTTAACTTTGGTAACTGTTATCTATCAAGAAAATAGTTTCATTTAGATTTTCCAATTTTGTAAAGTATAAGTTTTTCTTTTTATTATTTTAATTAATTTATTTATTCATTCACTTTATATCCCTGTTGTAGTCCCCTCCCTCCTCTCCTCTCTGTCTCCCTCCTTTTCCCCTCATTCCTCAGAAAAAGGAAAGCTCCCTACCTACCCACCCCAGCTCAATCAAGTTTCATTAGGATTGAGTTCATCCTATTTCCTTGCAGCCTGGCAAGGTAGTCCCATCAGGGAGGAAGTGATCCAAAAGCAGGCAACAAAGTCTATGTCAGAGACAGCACCTGATACCCTTGCTAGTGAACCCACATGAATTCTGAGTTTCCCAACAGCTATATTTATGTAGATGATCTAGGTCCAGTCCATGGTTGATGCTTCAGACTCCACAGGCCCCTCTGGGCCCTGATTATTTGGCTCTGTTGGTCTTCTTGTAGAGCTCTTGCTACGCCTAGGTCCTTTTATTAAGCTCCCCCTTTTCCATTAAATTCCTTATCCTTCTCCCAGTGTTTGGCCATGAGTTTCAGAATCTGTGGAGGACATAATAACAGACATTGAGGAACTCCAAAGAATCATTAGGTTTTACTTCAAAAGCCTATATTCCACAAAATTGGAAATCTAAAGGAAATAGAGGATTTTCTTGATAGATTTTACCTACCAAAATGAAAGAAAGATCAGAAAAACAGTTTAAACAGTCCTATAACCCCTAAGGAAATTGAAGCAGTCATAAAAAGTATACCAACCACAAAAGGCCAAGGGCCAAATGGTTTTAGCACAGAATTCTAATGGATTTTCAAAGAAGAAGTAATACCAATACTCCTCAAACTATTCTACAAAATAGAAACAGAAGGAATATTGGCAAACTCATTCTATGATGCCACACTTACTCTGATACCTAAACCACACAAAGACTCAACAAAGAAAGATAATTTCAGACCAACTTCAGTTTTGAACATTGTTACAAAAATACTCAATAAAGGGGGCTGGGGAGATGGCTCAGAGGTCAAGAGCACTCACTTGGCTGCTCTTCCAGAGGACCCCGGTTCAATTCCCAGCACCCACATGGCAGCTCACAACTGTCTGTAACTACAGTTCCAAGGAAGCTGACTCCCCACACACAGATATGCATGCAAGCAAACAACAATACATATAAAGTAAAAAAAAAAAAAAAATTTAAAAATACTCAATAAAATAACTGCAAACTGAATTCAAGTACACATCAAATACATCATCCAGCACAATCAAGTAGGCTTCAGGCCAGAGATGCAGGGATGGTTCAACGTATGAAAATTCACCAATATAATCCACCATATAAACAAAGAAAAAAAATCACATGATCAATCATCTCATTAGATGCAGAAAAAGCCTTTGAAGTACAGATTTTTCAAGTAACATCTAATGATTCCTTGGCTTTCCTCAGTGTCTATTGGTACATCGTCTTTTTATTTCTGACATTATTAATTTGGACATTCTCTCTTTGCTTTTAGTTAATTTGGCTAAGGGTTTATCTATGTTGTTGATTTTCTCAAATAACTAACTTGGTTTCATTGATTTTTTTTCTATTGTTCTCTTTGTTTCTAATTTATTGATTTCAGACATGAGTTTATTTCCTGCTATCTACTCCCCTTGGACATGTTTGATTCTTATTGTTTTAGAGCTTTCATGTATTATGTTAAATTGTTAGTATGAGATCTCACCAATTATTTTATGATGGAACTTTTAGTGCTATGAATTTTCCTCTTAGCACTGCTTTCATGGTATCACATAAGTTTGGATGTTTTGTGCATTCATTTTCATTTAATTCAGGAAAGTCTTCAATTTCTTACTTTATTTCTTCCTTGACCCAGTAATCATTCAGTAGAGAGTTGTTCAGTTTCCATCAGTTTGTAGGCTCTATGTTGTTTCTGTTGTTGACATCCAGCTTTAATCCATGCTGGTCTGATAATATACAGGGGGTTATTTTAATTGTCTTGTATATGTTGAGACTTGCTTTGTGATCAAATATTGGTCTATTTTGGAGAAGATTCCATGAGGTTCTGAAAAGAAGGAATATTCTTTTGTGTTTGGGTGAGATGATCTGTAGATAGCTGTTAGGTCCATTTAATTTATAACATTTTATTATGTCTCTGTTTAGTTTCTGTCTGGATGACCTGCCCATTAGTCACAGTGGACTGTTGAAGTCTCCCACTATTATTGTGTGGGGATTGATGTGTGATTTACACTTTAGTAATGTTTCTTTTACAAATGTGGGTGCCATTGCATGTGTGGCATAGATATTCAGAACTGAGATATCGTGGTGGATTTTTCATTTGATAAACATGAAGTATCCCTTCCCATCTCCTTGGATTAATTTTTGTTGAAAGTCTATTTTATTAGATATTAGAATGTCTACTTCAGCTTGCTTCTTGGGTCTGTTTGCTTGGAAAATCTTTTTGTAGCCCTTTACTATGAGGTAATGTTTATCTTTGATGCTGATGTGTGTTTCTTGTATACAGCAGAACCATGGATCCTGTTTACATATTCATTCTGCTAGCCTGTATCTTTCTATTGGGAAGTTGAATCCATTGATGTTGAGAGATATTAACGACCAATGATTGTTAGTTCCTTTTAGTATGATGTTGGTGGTGGTAGTGTGTTTGTGTGCTTGTCTTCTTTTGGTTTTTATGTAGTGAAATTATTTATATTCTGCATTTTCGTGGGTGTAGTTAACTTCTTTGTATTGGTGTTTTCCTTCTAGTATCTTCTGTAAGGCTAAATTTGTAACTAGATATAGTTTAAATTTGGATTTGTTATGGAAATTTTTGTTTAGTCCCTCTATAGTGATTGAAAGTTTTTCTGTGTATAGCAGTCTGGGCTGGCATCTGTGGTTTCTTAGAGACTGCAAGATATCTGTCCATGCCCTTCTGGCTTTTAGAGTCTCTGTTGAGAAGTCAGGTGTAATTTTAATAGGTCTGCCTTTATATGTTACTTGACCTTTTTTCCTTGCAGCTTTTAAAAATTCTTTCTTGGTTCTATACTTTCAGTGTTTTATTATGTGGCAGGAGGATTTTCTTTTCTGGTCCAATCTATTTGGTATTCTGTAAGTGTCTATGTTTATTGGCATCTCTTTCTTTAGGTTAGGGAAACTTTTTCTATGCTTTTGTTAAAAAATACTTTCTAGACATTTGTGCTAGAAATCATCCCCTTCTTCAATTCCTATTATTCCTAGGTGTGGTCTTTTCATAGTACCCCAAATTCCCTGGATTGTTTATGTCAGGAATTTTTTAGATTTAGCATCTTCTTTGCCCAATATACTGATTTCTTCTGTTGTCTCTTCTACACCTGAAAGTCTGTCTTCCATCTCTCATATTTTGTTGGTAATGTTTGTGTCTATATAGTCTGTTCTCTTTACCTAGGTTTTCCATCTCCAGGATTCCCCCAATTTGTGTTTTCTTTATCACTTTTACGCAAATTTTCAGGCCTTAAACTATTTTATTAATTTCCTTCATTTGTTTGATTGTATTTTCCTGTATTTTTGTTAAGGGATTTATTCATTTCCTTCTTAAAGGCATCTATTGTCTTCATGAGGTTAGATTTAAGGTCATTTTCTTGTGCTTCAGTTAAGTTAGGTTATCCAGGGCTTGCTGTAATAGGTTAGCTGGGCTCTGGTAGTGCCATATTGCCTTGGCTGTTGGTTGTGTTCTTAAGCTGGCCTTTAGCCACCTGGGTTTGTAGTTATTACAGGTTTAGATGCTGACTTCTGGGTTTATCTGTGTTGAATGGGTGTTTCGGGGTGTTTTCCCCTGGGTTTCTGTTTTCTCTTTGTCTTCAGGCCTGAGTGGCCTGGGGTTCTAATGACTAGTTAGTCTTCAGGTCTATTAAGGTATCTCCCCTGGGGTTTTTGTGGCCTGAGTGGCTTCTGGAGTTTTGGGTGCTAAGCGTGCCACTGGGTCCTTAGTACCAACATGGTCTGTGGTCCCTAGTGATGTCAGACTTCCAGGAAAATAGGCAAAGTTGTGGGCTGGAAACTGGAGTCCAAGGGTTAGGTTGCAGTTTAAGGCTGTTTAATATGCTTTCAGATGAGATGTCAAGTGAGGGCTTTAGGCAGGGTCTTGCCTGGTTAGCCTTCATGCCCATAGGCCTCCAAAAAACAGGTAGAGTTGTGAGGTAGGAAATGGACTTCAGGGTATGGGGTACAGTTTTAAGCTGTTGGGTGTGCTTTCAGGGAGTTGACAGGGTTACTTGGGTCCCTGGTGCCAGCATGCTTCCAGGAAAGCAGGCAACATTTTGGGGCAGGAAACTGAGCACAGGATTTGAGGTGCAGTTTATACTTGTTGGGTGAGCTTTCAGGGGAGCTGGCAGGCAGAGATTTGACATAGGGCCTCTTAAGGAATCAGAAGCTAACCCATTTGATTATTCTAGCTAAATGACTTGCTCCAGGGGTGCACTGTGTCTGATTGTGGTGAGCTTGGGTGACAGGTGAGACAACAGGCCTGCCCAGCTTTTTGCTTAGGTTCTAAAGATTGTAACACTGGTTCTCCTGCTTGTGTGGCAAATGCCTGACTTGGTGAGCTATCTCTACAAGCCTTATTTTGTATTTACTTACTTGGATTGAGTTTTGTTATATAGTTCCAGACTAGTCTGAAATGTATGATCTTCTTGCCTCAGTTTCCCAAGTGTTGGATATACAGTTGTATTCTCAGCAAGAAATGTTGACATCTTAACATAAATACATAGTCTTATCCAAAAAGTGGCAATTAAGACAATATGTTTACCTAAAGCCACCTAAAGCTATATGCCAAGCCTATAAGGTAAAGCATACACAGTCTGAATTATATACTTAGAAGACACCACTATGCTCCTACAACACAAATAAATATTCAATGTAACTATTAACATATAAATGGCTCTCTTAATATGTCTATGCATGCTGAAACTATCAGGATGCAAGTAATAGAGCAGAGGACAATTTGACTGGAGCAAGACAGCAGAAACCAGTAAGAAACTGGCAACGGAACTTCATTTTGATTTAACCCATTTTAAGACATTAGGAAAATAAATTTCATGACCTAAAAATTCAAAAAGCTTGCTGTTTGAGACTTTGAATTTCAAACATTAAAGGATTTCCAGAATGTTGCAAAAAGGTAGAAGCTACTATGGTACACTGTTTTTGTTGTTGTTGTTGTTGGTTTGTTTGTTTGTTTTTTTGAGTCAAAGAGACAATGGCATCTCAGACTCCTATTCTCATGTTCAGATCCCATGATGCTACACCATGTATTTTGATACCAGTTAATCCTACATCTTCATTTCCTAGTTGTCTATGATAAAGGAGGGCTCTGATTCACACTTGTATAACACAGTCAGGTTTAGCATCTGATGACTGAACCAACCACAGATTTCTATTGAGGAAAAATGTGTCGATACTGAACATATGCAGACTTTTTTCATGTCATTCCCTAAACAATTCAGTGTAACAAATATTTACATAGCATTTTTTTATTGAACTAGGTATTTGAAGTCATCGAGAGAACAGATAACACATCCAAGAAGATGCACACGGGCCATATGAAAATATTGGGTTATTCATGCGATATTTATAACATAGATGATTTTGCCACTGAAATTAGTCACCATTTTATCTAGGTTGTACCGTGACTGTAATATAAACCTTTTGCAAAGTTATTATAAGTATCTCTGTTGGCTGCAGCAGAGATGAATGTTTTAAAAATAACTCTTAAAATTATCACCATTATGAACATCAGGAGAATGATACCTCACAGCGTCAAATACAAATTTTTCTTATTTTAAATTGTTCGTTAGTACAATCCTGTGGGTAGCCAGGAAAGTTAGTATTATTCTGGTTTTCTAAATGTAACGAGAGATAACAATTGTGTGACTCTGTGGGCCTCCCATAGCTTGTAAAACTCTTCAATTTAGTGTTGTCTTGACCACAACTCTCTCTCTCTTTTCTAAATGTGGTGATATTGGAGGAGGAGTAGTTGTAGTGCTATTTTATTATTTCCTTCATATTTGTTAGACTCAGCTCTGAGTTGCTTCTCTGATATTATTTTCCAAATCCATGACTAACCTTCTCAACTCGATTGGTTTTAGAGGCACCTAAAAGATCAGTAAATTATACTTTTATTTGAATCTATGAGGACATTTTCTGGGAAGACTAAACATAGGTTTCCTGAATATGAGTGGACTGAGGAGCTGAACAAAACCAAAGCACAAAAAGAAAGACTCCTGCAGGTTCAGGCCTTGTCTCTGCTCATGGCCATGGCCATCATTATGTTAATTACTCTGTTACACTATGTCCTCCCCTCTATAATGGACCAAAACATCTTTCTAAGTTTCTACCCACAGGTTATTTGTCACAGTGACGATTGATTAACCCACCCCTCCACACCCAAATTTTTCATCCCCAGTGGTTACACTACTATGTAACCATTTATTTCTTATATGCAATCTCAAGTTAAATATGTTCAAAGGGTCAATCCTACTGTCAATAAAACAACATGGGATGGTTTGAGAACAGTATCTTTGCAGAAAATTTGAAACTGCTTTTCCAGACACTTCTTAGATGTGGCTGTATCGCATGCTGTGGCTGAAATGATGACCTATAAATAAATGGGCACAATTCCTGAATGTGTGAGGATACCCAGATGATTTCCTGAACTCAAACAAATGGGAACTGATAAGCATGAAAATGTCTACAGAGAAGTACAGATATTAAGCTGGAGTTATTACTCCCTTGAAGAGTAGTGTGAGGGATCAGCCTACCAAACTGGCATTATAAAAAAAAAAGTCACATACAGGGGGAGGAAATCCCCCTCAGGAACAGTCATAGGGGAAGGGAATAAGGGGAAAATGGGAGGGAGGGAAGAATGGGAGGATACAAGGAATGGGATAACCATTGAGATGTAACAAGAATAAATTAATAAAAAAAATTTTTTTTAAGTCCTGAGAAAAATAGCTTCTGGTTCCAACATAGCAGCGCAGATCTCACACCATGTCTTAATCACCAGGACAGCAGTGACTGCACATTGACCTAAGGAACAAACTAAGAACTACAAAACACCAGTACTGGTGTTTGCCAGGTGAGAGGGGTCCACATTGTGTGGATCAAGAGTGGGTCAGACCACTGGACCACCTGGATAAATTCACAGAACAGTCCCTGGGTCCCTATAAGTGTATGCACAGTTTAAGTCCAGCCACTCCTCTGTAATCGCTCAGTACCTGCGCTTTCAGAGTATCAGACTGAACTGGAGACTACAAAAAACTAGTGTCCACTGGTCTCTGCCTGAGTAAGCCGGGCTCCAACACCTTTCTGACTGCTAGCCAGCAACCAAAGCCCATTAGGTCAGAAACAGCTAGCAAGCAGAAACTGAGCCCAGAAGAGGTGAATTGGACATGGGTCCAAAGTCCCATTGTCCATCTGTCATCTGCCCTGTCCCCTTGGAGGAGGCTGGCCAGGCCCCAGAAGTAGATCCCTGCTCAGGTATCTTTCTGCCTGCCTGCCAGTAGCCAGATCCTCCTCGGGCAGAAACAGCAAACAAGCAGAGCATGAACCTAGAGGAGATGACTTGGGTGCAGACCAAAGCCCCATTATCTGTACCTACCCTTAAGCTCACAGACCATCAGAGACCACCAAACCTGCTAACACCAGAGACATCACAATGGGAAGAGGTCAGCGTAAGAGCACAAGCAACAACTCCCATGGCCATTTGACACCACCAGAAACTCGCAGTCCCACCTCAGCAACCCCAAGAGATACTATCATACCTGCTGCACTGAGAAAGATTTCAAATCTGAGGTTATGAAAATGATGGAGGACTTACAGGAGGGAAATAAATCCTGGAAACCGGAACAGGAATACACAAAGAAAGAGATAAAGGAATTGAACAAAACATTTTTAAAAATTAGTGAAAGTCACGAAACTACAATCTAACAGAAGGAAATGAATAAAAAGTTTCAAGACCTGAAAAATGGAGATAGAAGCAATGAAGAAAACACAGTCTGAGGTAATTCTGAAAATGAAAGACCTAGAGAAGAGGACAGGATCTCCAGACACAAGCATCACCAACAGAACTCAAGAAATACAAGAAAGAATATCAGGGATAGAAGATATGACTGAAGAAATTGACACAACTATCAAAGAAAATGTTAAATCTAAAAAGCTCCTGACACAGAACATCCAAGGAATCTGGGACACTATGAAAAGACCAAACCTAAGAATTATAGGGATAGAAGAAAAAGAAGACTCCCAGCTGCAAGGCCCAGAAAATATTTTCAACAAAATTTTAGAAAAAAACTCTTGGCATGCTTACTATTGTCTCCTTTAGCTCTGTGGCTCAGTGAATAGCTTCCAACTCTCTAACCCCGTCTTCTCATACTTTTCCATCTTGTTTGGTCATTGGAAGGAGCCTGGATTATCCACTTTCGTGAAAGTATTCTAATTTCGTAATTTCTGGGTCTCTAGTCTTGGGCTTCCTGACAAAGTACATCTTCCCTAATGGTTAAAAGAAACATAACTTAAATTTTAAATAACTTGATTAGACAGGTGGTTTCTGCATATGAAATTAGACAAATTCTATTCCAGAAGTCTAAAATACTTAGTAAACAGAAGCTGTTGCAGGCATTTCAAGGTTTCTTCAGTCATCCTTCTATTTTCATCTTTGTCATAGATGTCGTCTCCTCTTCCTCCTTTTTCTTCCTCCTCACTCTCCTTTTCCTCCTCCTCTACCACTACCACAACTAAAAGCAACAAACATCTTGGCTGCGGGTATTCCCTAAGCAAGTAACTCCTATTTTCAGACCACATTTAATTTTCAAAATTCTGGATCCAGTTCAGAATCACACACTGAAGTTAATTTCCCTGCCTTGATACATGCCTTTTCATTCTTTCCTTCCTATTTGTTAGACTCTTAACTCAGAGCTGCTTCTCTGAAATTATTTTCCCCATCCATGACTAACCTTGTCAACTTGGTTGGCTGTGGAGTCACCTAAGGGATTAGTAAAGTACACTTCTATTTGTATCTAGGAGAGCTGTTTCCAAGGGGTGGATTAATTTGGGCATGTGATTTTTCCTGAATGTGAGTAGAGCCACCCAATTGACTGGGAGTCTGAACAAAAGCAGCGTCTCCTCTATATTTTGAATGCCACCATCCTGCCATTTCCCCAAGAAGCTGAATTGTAAAGATAAGGAAGCTGAGTGCACTCTTTGTTGTTACAGTGGCCTTGTGTCCAGGCAGCTACAGGTCAGGGCTAGGTAATTCATGCTCACACTTACATTTTGTTATTTTACAATATAGTCACCTCTCAGGATCTCTAGGGTGGTACTTGGGGAATCTCCACCCTTTTCCACCCAGGTACCAAATACTAACCTCTTACTCTGGCAACAAGGGCTTTGCTTCCTTGAGACACTGAAGTAGGTGAGGACTCTACCCTACATGAGTAATCCTTCACCAGCCCTTCTCACCCCAGCTCAAAGCTGACACCCTGAGTGAGGTCATGTCTTATATGCATTCTCTCTTCACCATGCATGCACTTGGACACCCTCCCCCAACACACAGAGAGAAATACTCCTCTAGCAAGAATTCCACTCTCAGGAACATGTTTCTAATACTGTAGCATCAGTTACTTCCTATCATGTTACTGTGGAATAAATACTAGGCCAGTGAAACATGCGTCCACTCAACACCTTAGGATGTGATATTGTTTGAAATAGGGTCTTTGTTGAGGTATGTACTAGTGATGCTGGATTATTGAGGTCCTGAAGTGCAATGACACTTTTCTTTGTAAGAATCAGGAAAGGCGACAACACGAGGCAGACACCATTTAAAGACACAGAGAGAGATTATAGTGCTATGTCCCTAAACCAAAGAACATCATGACAGCTTACACACACAAGGTACCAGAGAAAAGATATGCTCATTTCTCCTTCACTGGCCCCCAAAGAAATCAACCTTGTCCATACCTTGATTCTGACTTCCAAAACTGTCAAAACTATATTTTTGTTCAATTAAGGACTTGATTCGGTAGAAGTTAGTAGAAGAGCCTGAGTAAAAGAGTTTGGGGCCAGTGTTGGTTGGCTCTTAGGAGTCCATAATTAACTACCTCTTCACCCAGCTTGAAGAGCATAGCCCATGTTGGGTTGTCTCCCCCTGTGAGCATGCCTTGCAGCATGCAGGCTCAGCCTTTGCTAGGCTGGCTTCCTCATAGTACCTTTCTAGCTTTCAGTTCTGGGCACCATGGCTCTACTGCTTCACCCTGCTGCAGACACTTGCTCTGCATTTCTTTGATTAAGGACTATATTTGAGAATTAAAAGATGAAGAGAATTCTACAACTTAATATCAATGTAAATTAATTCTGACTTAGAAGAGTTAATGTGGCATTATCCTTTTCACCTTTCTTACAAGGAAACACACACACACACACACACACACACACACACACACACACACACACACACACACATCAGGAATGCTTTCCTAGATGAAATGGAAGATGTCAAATTCATCCCTACTTCCTGATGTGAGGAAAATATATTATAGTATTCTTGGCAGGAAGAGGTTAGAGATTCTTTTTAAATTTTTTTTTTTAATTTTAAGAATTTAGTCTGATTACATCTCAATTGTTATCCCCTCATTTGTGTCTTCCCCTCCACCACCACCCCCTTTCACACTGTTCCTCTTCCCAAGGCCTGTGACAGAATGAGACCTCTCCCCCACTATATGATCACAGGCTATCAGGTTGGTAGAAAATCT
This sequence comes from Acomys russatus, assembly GCF_903995435.1. Taxonomy (NCBI): domain Eukaryota; kingdom Metazoa; phylum Chordata; class Mammalia; order Rodentia; family Muridae; genus Acomys; species Acomys russatus. The sequence goes on from NC_067139.1 coordinate 13,085,019, forward strand.
TTTTAAACATTGTTATCTGTCTCATTTTCCATACAGTGGCTTTTCATTTGTTCTAAGTTTAATATGCCATTTTAAAACAATAAGTTTACTGGGTCCTGTATACTGACCAGAAAAGAATTCTTGAGTGAAACAGAACTTTATCAGGAAAAAGAGAGAGATTGTAGCCGGGAGTGGGTGGTGGGTGCCTGGGGAGGGGGATTCCTGGGGGTGGTGGGTGCCTGGGGGTGGGTGGGGGTAGTGGGTGGGTGCCTGGGGGTGGGTGGGTGGGGTGGTGGGTACTTGGGGGTGGTGGGTACCTGGGGGTGGGTAGGTGGGTGGGGGTGGTGGGTGGGTGCTTGGGGGTGGGTGGGTGGGCGTGGTGGGTGCCTGGGAGTGGTGAGTGGGAGTGGGTGGTGGATGGGTGGGGGTGGTGGGTGCCTGGGGATGGGTGGGTGGGGGTGGTGGATGCTGGGGGTGGGTGGGTACAATGGTTACCCAGAATGCCTGAGGCTCTAGGAACCACTCCCAGAAGCCCAAAGATGGGTCCTCAGTAGTATAGACATCTTGAGCTCCTGGGAATTTTCTGGCATATACAGAAGAAACTAAGAAACAATGAATATCCCAACAGGATGTAGCATGGGGCTGTTAGAGTCATAAACAAAGCATGCTTATCACAGGGAGATTTTATGTTTACATTATGACCTCACACAAAGAAGTCCTTAATTAAAGTGCTCTCCAAGTTGGAGGCTATTAAAAGGCCACGCTGAGAGCCCTGAGAGGACGGGAGGAGAAGGAACACAAAGATCATTCTTGTCTCCTTTATTTTTTTTTTTTTACAACAGAGTATTTTAGGAAAGCATTGCACTTTATCTTAAATACAGGGGGGGAAAAGATGCTCCTGAAGTTTATTTGTAAAATTCTTTACATCTCTGTGGACAAGAATTTTTTTCAGGTAAACCACCCTGGAATGGCAGAGTAGAGCCGAGCTGAGTGGCCTCCTTTGTTATGTAGCCTTGAACTACACAGGATATTTTATTGCACACTTGCTGCTTTCAATTTCCCCAGATTGTTTAACAATTCGTGCTTCTGAGACATAAAAGACAGGCCAGAAACCTGAGGCCACACTCTCCAGCTCCAGATCGAACACTGCGTTACAGTCTGACAGCCTTTGACAATCTAGCATGCGCTTTGAAGGCTATCAGACTCTGCCACACCAGGACAGAGAAAACACAAAGTTCATGAGATTACAAAAATAGGTAAGACACACACACACACACACACACACACCTATGACTTTCTGGCAAATGTTATCTGGAGTTAATAGTTATTAATAAACACGGGATAGCTGCTTCACTAGGGAGGGAGATCACTAGCAGACACCACCTTCTATTCTTATGCTGTATAAAAAAATATTTGTGGTGCATAGCACACATCAGCTCTCTCTGTCTGGATTCACTGGTGACCACTTTATTCCAGCTTATAGTGCTAAAGAAAATGGAAACCACAACAGTCACTGTAATTATTTCTCAAGAAAACCTTTTCCTTTCTCATCCAAAAGAAGAGATGAAATGAGTGAGGAGCATTTTTTCTGTGTTTGCACTCCATGTAATACTGTGGAATAGATAAAGACATGGAAGCATAAGAACCTGTAATGTTGCCTGCAGTGGTTACACAGTGCTGCCTTTGACCTGTGGAACAAATTACAATAAAAGCCTGACTGTGTAATGTTCCATCAACCAGAAGTTTGTTCATTTTTACTAGCAATTCTGAGTTTTCCTAATGTGGTCAAAAATGATATTTATGATTATAGCTGGTTGTGAGATTACATTCTGTATTCTCTAACAAAGGCTTTCATTTTGACAGCAAATTGTATTAACTATTACTACACCTTCATGCTTTAAAAACCAAGGAGCCCACACTTATTATATAGTATATTATAAACACAGCATTTTAATATGATATGACACATTATAGTACTGTAAATATATTAAAATATGTTTTCATAGCATGTATACAACTGTTTTATAAAATGTATATTTTTTTTATAGTTTAAACATATGTCATGGATGAGTTGCCAGTGCATGAATCACAGCAGTTGCATCTGTGTGGAGGTGGTGTGAAATGCTTGGGAGGGACCAGAAGGCTTTCATCTTTGGAATTTGTTGTCAGACCGCACTGCTTGCAGGTCTCTCATGAAGTATCTCAGGAATAAGAATCAAGCCTATGTACAACTCATGTTTCATATACACATGACTTGAATGTCATTTTATAGAATTTCTTTTATTGACACCAGTGGATTCAAAGTTTCTGATTTCTCTTTAATTTTGATGTCTGGTCTTTTGTTGAACTTTTATTTGAACTGGTCAACAATGATATTGGCATACAATTTCCATATTCTATTGCCCTTGGTCATTGGTAGGTTATGTAGTAGTGTTTCTCATTGATATATGTAGACTTTGGGGACATGCTGAGTAACTCAGGAAACATTGGATATTTACTGCAACAGAGAATTTTCTGACCCGTGTCAGCTGCGCCAAGAATGAATGGAGTGGGTCCTTAGAGATCGATTTCAATTCTTTTCTTCACTGTAAATTGGTAGCCTACTCCATCATCTCTGGATTACTTTGAAGCATTCTGGGTCAGCTCCTTGAGATGAAAATGTGGGTGGCTGTGCGTGTGCATGCCTAACAGCTTCCAGAAGCCACCGCGCCCCGAGTCATGTGGGATCAACCTTACAGTGGTTCAGAGTATCCTTCACCTGCTCACCACACTCCCCTCAGGGCCCTCATCCATAATGGCATCTATGAGATTTCTGCAACATAATGTCAGCTGCCATAAGGGTGGGGGTGGGGGAGGAGATAAAGGCTTAGAGTAGAGGAGCATTGTTCAATAGAAATTGAGTATAAGCCACATGTATCATTTTAAATTATCTAGAACCACATCTATTTGTTTGTTTGTATTTGTTTGTTTGTTCTTCTCTCGTATATTATTTCTTATCCAAAGTTCCCCGCCCCTTTTTTCCTCCCATCCCTCTTCCCCACATCCCTCTCTATCCCAGATCCACACCTATTTAGTTTCCCTTTAGAAAAGAGCGGTTCTCGCAGGGATATCAACCAAACAAGGCATAGCAAGTTACAATAAGACTAGGCACATAGACTCATACCAAGACTGGATAAGGCAACCCAGTAGGAGGAAAAGGATACCAATACCAGACAAAAGAGTCATAGACAGCTTCCACTCCCACTATTCATAATCCCAAAAGGAAACCACGCTACACAACCATAACATATATGCAGAGGATCTCTGTCAGATCCATGCAGGCTCCCTGATTATTACTTCAATCTCTGTGAGGCCCTATGAGCCCCCAACTATTTGACTCTGTGGGCCATGTTCTTGTGAGATCCTTGACTCCGCACACTTCTACAATCTTTCCCCCCTATCTTCCTTGGGATTCTCAAAGACCATCCTAATGATTGGCTGTGGGCCTCTACCTCAGCTCCTATCAGTTGCTGGAAGAAAGCCTCCCTGATGATGACTATGCTAGGCTCTGCTCTACATGTATAGCAGCATATCATTAGGAACCATTTCATTGACTTTTAATATCTAAAATCCTACACAAAATGCAAGTCCAAGTGGATGAAAGACCCCAACATAAAACCAAATACACTGAACCAAATAGAAGAGAAAGTGGGGAATAGCCTTGAATGCATTGATGACACAAGAGACAGTTTCCTGAACAGAACGCCAATAGTGTAGGCACTAATATTAACAAGTAATACATGCAACCTCATTAAATTTAAAAGCTTCTGTGAGGCAAAGGACACCATCAATAGGACAAAACTACAGCTACAGAACAGGAAAAGATTTTTCACTGACTCTACATGGAGGGCTAATGTCCAAAATATACTTTAAAACTTTTTTAAAAACTCAAGAAACTAGACATAAGTAAATCAAATGATCTAATTTTTAAAATGGGGTACAGATCTAAACAGAGAATTCTCAACAGAGGAATCTCAAATGTTTAATATCCCTATCCATCAGGAAAACACAAGTCAAACAACTTTAAAATTCCATCTTACACCTGGCGGAATGGCTACTATCAAAAATACAAGTGACAGCTCATGCTGGCGAGGATGTGGAGCAAGGAGAACACTCCTCCAGCGCTGGTGGGAGTACAAACTTGTGCAGCCACTTTGGAAATCATTATGGTGGGTCCTCAGAAAACTGGGAATCAATCTACCTCATGGCCCAGCTATCCTGCTCCTACGCATATACCCAAAAGACATTCCATCCTACCAGAAGGGCACTTGCTCAGTCACATTCATTGCTATTTTATTCATAATAGCCCCAAACTGGAAACAACCTAGATATCCCTCAAAAGAAGAATGGACAAAGGAAATGTGGTGCACAGCTAAAGATTAGGCAAAGCTCAGGGAATCCTGCAGAGGAGGGGAAGGGAGGACCAGAGGAACCAGAGGGATCAGGGACACACCACAAGAACGAGGCCCACAAAATCAACTGACTGAGACTCATGGCGACTCGCAGGGATCAGGAAGCCTGTAGGGGTCTGACCTAGGTCATTTGTATATATATTATGGCTGAGTAGCTTGGTGTTCTTATGGGAATCCTAACAGTGGGAGTAGGGGCTATCCCTGACTCTTTTGTCAACATGTGGGACCCTTTCCCTCCTACTGGCTGATGTGACAGTATGTGCCTGGTCTTACTGTAGCTAGTTATGCCATGTTTGGTTGATTTTCCTCAAGAGGCTTTCTCTTTTCTGGGGGAAGGGTGGATCTGAGGGAAAGGGAAGATGGGGAAAGAGACTGGGGGGGAGGGGAGAAAGGGGAACTGTGATTGGGGTGTATTATATAAGAGAATAATAAAAATGTGGTACATTTACACAATGGAGTATTACTTAGCTGTTTAAAAAATGGCATCATGGAATTCACAGGCAAGTGGATGGAACTGGAAAAAAAGTGATCGTGACGTAACCCAAACCCAGAAAGACAGACATGGTATATACTCACTCATAAGTTGATATTAGAAGCTACATATTAAAGCAAATACTAAGAGGACTTGGGGATTTAGCTCAGTTGGTAGAGTGCTTGTCCAATACTCATGAAGCCTTGGCTTCAAGCCCCAACATGAAACCAGGTGTGTGTGCATCTGTATACACACATAATCACAGAAGGTAGGAAGAGGACCAGAAATTCAGCATTATCGTTGCCTATACAGTAAGTTCAAGGCCAATCTGGGCTACATAAGGCTCTGTCTCAAAAAGAAATAAAAATAAAATAAATCAGAATAAAACAAATACTAATTCTAAAACTTTCAGCTCTAATGTACCAAAAATACTAATGTTGTACCATTCACCATTTTAATACCATCATTAATGTTTAACTTGATAAACTATATTATTTCACATTTCCATCATGGTGAGTTGTTAGACTCTAGCAAACATTTTATCCTTAGATCATCTCCATGTGTACAGCCATGTTTCCAGTATACAATATACAATATACATTTTCAATATACAGTAGCCAGTAGCCAATTTCCAGTCCACAGCAGCCAGTAACCTTGCTAAGGCAAATGGCTACAACATTAGATATGTCATCCAGTACTCCTGTTCTCTTTTGTACATTTGCTATATGTCTAAATTTTTGTTTTCATCCATATCCCCCAGTATAAGTACAGGTTCAAGGCTAGCACACACAGTATGATATTCTAGAAGTAAAAGTGTGGAGGAATCTGGTAGATTTCAAGACCTAGGACTCTTCCTCCTGCTTTCTTTAGTATGGGAAATACCTGCACGGTCACAGTTCTTTGTGACATACCTCCAACTGTGATGTCATTAGTCCACTTGGACTAAGTTCCTAAGCTCCTCACATTCCTTAGGCCATGACAATAAAGGGAGACTGTGGTCACAGCTTCAAAAATATAGGATCCCATGTTTGTTGCCACTCTACTCAAAATAGCACAGAAAAGGAAATAACTTAAATATTCTTTACCTGATGATGAATAACCAAAAGATGGTACATATATAAAATGTAATACTATTCAGCTGTAAAAATATATATATGTCAGAAATGAAATCACAAAATTTGCAAATAAGTGGATGGACCTGGAAAATAGTGTATTATGTAAGTTAACCCAAGAGCCATAGACTATATAAAAAACCCCCAACTACTATGTATGAAAAACCTGCTTTCAAGTTGTTGGTGAGGCAAGCCCAAGAAACTCCAAAGAACTATAGCCAACTAAGGAAAGCTGGGAATGGGTGAGGTGGTCTTCTGCAGGGAAGAGCACATCAATTGTTTGTTCATGTTATCTACATACGTATGTAATGGCCTGAAAACAGGTGCCATTTGGACATGATAAGCCTCACTACAAGCCATTAGTGCCCAGTATCAAATACAGAGAGGAGAGAGAGAGAGAGACAGACAGACAGACAGAGATGGAGATGGACAGAGACAGAAGAAAATAGGCAAATTTAGATGTATATAACATCTATTCAGGACCTTTCATTGTACAGTTGACCTACACTTAGAAAATATAATTTTTAAAGTTTTTATAGTTTTTGAGATTTTAATTATATCTATCTCTTCCCTTTCCTTTCTCCAAACCCTCAAAAACCCCCTTCTTCATTCTCCTTCAATTTTGTGACTTCTTTATATATTAATTATTATTCTATAATTATTTATTATATATGTATATATTATATGTTTGTATATATGTATATATAAATATATACATATGTATTCCTAAATATAACTTGGTCAGTCTGCATTATTTTACTAGTATGTCTGTTTTCAGGGCACTGGACCACCAAGTTGATGTGTTGTCCCTGAGGAAGACTATTTCTGTTCTCGGCTTTCTGAATTGGCTATAGTTCTTTCTGTAGAGTTGAGGCCTTGTGGGCTTTTCTCTGTCCAGTTCAGCATGTCCATAAATATATATGTATAGCCTTAATGAACAGTCTTCGTCTTTTCCTAAAGTCCTTTCTCCAGTAGCCAAAGACCCGCTAACAAAACCGAACTGACAGACATGAGAAACTCTCATCTGGGTTGTTGGGCAAGGCTGTCGAAGAAGCTTCCAAAATGTACAGACTATTGATATTGCCCTTGGTTACCTCCAAGAGATGGAAAGTAAGACACATACACTTCAGAAATAGGGCCCAGAAATATCTCACCTGAAATTGATCTAAATGCTCCTCTGAGAGGACTAGTTTTTATGTTGTCAGAAGACATCAAACAAGCCTCAAACGGAGAGAGGTAACCAACAGTCTTTCAATGTTGTAGACAGGTTTTAAGTAAAGGGAGTTGGTTCTTCTTTATGGATTGAGTATATAATATAGTAAGCCAAGATTCCAGTGTCAAACATTGATTTTAAAATAAGCAGGGCTATGAAGACAAAGGCCTCTACCACACCTACCGTTCTGTTCATTCTAGACAGGTGCTTGAGAGTAACAGCAAAGGGATGTCTGTAAACACAGTGGGCCCTGTGTGCCTCAGAGAATGCTCAAAACTACCCAGGACCACGAACTGCCAGCCCCAAATCCTAACATGGTGGAGAATAGGTCGAGAGAAGGCATAGTCACTTCAAACTGTTTGCACTCCCTCATTTGAATGAGCTGTAAATAATCAATATATTTCTATTAGGTTCTTCTGGTTTAAGATGTATGCCTGTTATGAAAAAGAAAGACAAAACATAACATCAGCCACAAAAATACATAGCCTCATACTTCCTTAGTTGAGACTCCACTGAGTCTAATGATCATACCTCCATAATTTAGAGTCTTAATGATCAGCAAACACTCCTGCTACGTCTGTGTTTTCTGCTGAAATGATGGGACATGGACAGCTCTGTGGGACATTCCTTCAATAAGCAAGTGCAAAGAGAGTCCTTAGAATTAAAACATTACAAATCCTGCATATCTTTTATTCTGAGAACGCAGTAACATTCAAGGTGCCAGCAGTCATTCTTTCAAAAAACAATACTGGCATTCTTCATGCTTGTAACTGGACCCTGAAACCAAGGGGCCTCTGTGCTGTGAACTCTAAGGACTATGGCCTGGAAAGCAAGATGAAGAAGGGACTCCTGGTAACAGAACAAGGACAAAACACAGGAATCTATAGTAGTTAGAGGAGGAAAAACATGCTAAGCCCTATGTCATCCACTGGGTTACCATGTGTCTATTATAGGATGGATGAATAGCTTAAATAATAAGAGAGGTAGGCAGAGTCCAAAGAGATGGCATCAAATATATTTGAAAAGAAAACGAGGGAAAGGAAAGGCTCGTTTCTAAAAGGCACTAGATAAAGTGCCCATTTTTACTTATCGGCTTCTTTCAAAATATTCAATCACACCTAGCAATTGGCAGTGAGTACAAAAAGGCTTTGGCTCACATGCTGTTCCATTCACTTCCCTGGGGTTGGTGGCCATTTGTAGCCACTGGCAATGGCAAGGAAAACGCCCCAGGGAGACCAGAGACATTCAGCAGCACCCGACCCCTCCTGCTGCCACACCTCTGGCATGAATGCACCTAGCTTTGCTGGAAAGAAAGGGTCTCAAAAAGCATCAAAGCAGCATTTCTCTAACATAAAGATGAGCTAAAATACCAAATATCAAACTCAACTGTTTCCAGGATGTTTTTCATTTAATAAGCTTCTCAACTGAGAACATATCACTCAGAATAGGACACACATTTTCTGAAACCCCCACAAAACAATAATAATTATTTTTGCTTTTAGAACAATATCTATTCTTGTAATTTTTGTTTTGTTTTCTCCCTTTCATCTCCATGTAGAACTCTCGTGTAGATTGATTAGTTTCTGATCTCTGGAAAAGGCACTGAAATGTGTTTATTTTCTCACCTGACTGATTCTGTGACTAAGGACAGGGCCCTGTCTCTTTAAGTCATTTTCTATGACTGCTAGGATAGATTCGATCTCATCATTAATTTATATTCACTATTAATGGTTTATCAAAAGTCCAAGTGACATGTGTAACATGAATGATTAGGATATACATGCAGAATAGGCAAATTTATGACAGTCATTAATTCCACAACTATTTGAGCACAAAGAACATGCAGAAGGCTCTATTGGGTATTAGAGAAAGGCACAGTTTTCTAGCCTGGGGTATGTACAGTCTCATGGAAAGGAACACACTTTTTAACAGTGGTTCTGTTGTAGAGGGCAGCCTAAGCCACATTTGGGAACTACAAACAAGCCAAAAGAAGCAGGCCCAAGAGCAGCAGAGAAGCAGGTGATTGACAGGCAGCAACCACACTTTTTTAAAAACTCACTAGCCACAAAGTCAGTTCAAGACTGAAGAACGCTAGCCTACCGTGTTCTTCCAAAGCCACTAGAACAGAGTAAGTTTTCTGGAGGAGACAAGCCCTGAAGCATCATTTAAAAAGAATGAAAATATAGCTTTATGGCAATAGAATGGGTGCCTCCCCCCACCGAACCGCCACCTTTGTGTGTTTCCATCTGTCTTTGGTGTTACAAACAGACCCCCCCCCAAAAAAAATTAAAAATAAAATAAAAGTTTGTGTGTTTAGAGCATTCTTGGAAGAGAATTAGCAAAAAAATCCACGTCAATATGTAAAAACTCAGAGGGAAGCAGTGAGGGTAAGCACATGGTTCCTTCTGGGATGCTGGGTACCCTGATATTTACCCTGCTCTTCTGTGCACTTTCTTCTTGGTGTTATTTTGGACTTCACAAAATAAATACTCTAGATGACCCTTCCATGAAAGAGTGGGGCTCTCAAGTATCCAACAAGATCTCAAAGCCTAGTGTCAGATCACACACTCAGAAGCAGAATCATTCTTAGTTATCAAAGCAAGAGCTGTAACAAAAGCAGTAGCCACCATATTTGACTGAGCACTCATGAGGGGCCAGACAGCTTCCTTCTCATGCCCATGGGACTCCTGGACTTACTATCATTGTTGTTAGGTTATGAAAAGGATGCTCCAGCTTAGGGAAAAAAAAATGCTTTAAAGTAACTCAATTCCCACAGCTTATGGGAATAGAATATATATATATATATATATTTAAATATATAAATATATATATATATTTAAACACAGGTTCTCCTTATGCACAGACCCATGTCTTGATCTCCATCCCGCTTATGGCCTCTACTGCCATCTACAAACACAACAGACCAATGTAAACATCACAAAAGAAAGTGCCAAGAGAGGAGCTTAAATGGAGCATGAAGGATGAGGCATAGGACTCTACTGCAAGGTAATTGCTACCTAATATAAAAAGGACAAAGATGTGAGAGAAAAGATAAACCGGACAGTGGTGACTAAGATACCGTCACCCCTTATACAAAGTTACATACATGATAAGTTTGCAGTCTTGACATGCTAAACAGAAAATCCCAGGAATGAAAAAGTCATGAGTTTTGAGGCTAGTTAAAGCCAGACACATGCTTGCTGCACAAGCATCAGGACCTGAGCTGGAATCCATAATTCACAGAAGAAGCTGGGCATGGTGGCACATAGATTACAGCACTGTATTCCCAGCAGTATGGAGGCAGAGAGAGGAGGAGCCCAGGAACTTGTTGGCCAACTAGTCTTGCTCAGCTGGTGAGCTCCAAGTTCAATGAGAGATCTTGCCTCCGCAAAATAAAGTGAACAATTTAAAAAAGAAAACAACACTTCACATCAACCTCTGGCCTTCAGGTACACATGTGCCTATGTCATCAACATACACCATGCACACAGAGAAATCATATTTTAAGTAACTTCCGCTGTAGTTTGTTATATAAATTATCAGGCATCTTTGCTGCAGAGTTCTTATATCGCCAGATTTATAAATTAAGCTGTGGTGCATGTATATACAGATATGGAGCTATGGAGGAAAGTGCAGCATAGACCAACCTCTGCACATCCTGTGGTTTCACTCATCACTTGGGTCTTTAGATCACATATCTCTAGGGATGAGGGCCAGTTAGTCCAATACAATATTTATACAGACTCCACAGTAGTACACAGACAACAGCATGATGCTATGGCTGTGCTGCAGTCATTTTATTTTTAATTATGTGTATATGTGTGTCTGTGTTGTAGATATGTGCATATATGAAGCATCTGCCCATGGTGTCCTGAAGACAGTTGTCAGATCTGCTGAGCTGGAATCCCATGTTATGTGTTCTTCTATGTGGGTGCTAAGAATTGAGTGAAAGTCCCCTCAAGGAACAATATTCCCTCTAAGTTACTGAGCCATCTCTACAGAGTCAATCTTTGTTGTGTTTTGGATATCTTGCCAGCTCTTCAAATACAGAGTATTAGGTCTCTCTTTGCCGCTGGCAAGCAACACCAGAGGGTAATTTTGCAAGGTTAAAAAAAAAAGTTTCTTCTTTCCTCTTGAACAATATCATCTTAAGAAAGAGTAATCAGCTTTATGTTAATCCTTGAGTTTCAGTCCTTGACTTTCAAGATAAATTGTCCCATCTCATTCCTGTTATCACTGAGAATCAAAACCTAGTTGATTAGCAATGAGTTCAGAATATAAGTCATATTGACCCTTCTTTTCTTATTTTTGGTGACCTTCCCAAATCTTGTTCCTTTTAAACATATCGTGAGGAGTCTGTATGCCATGTCTGTCATATCTTCAGATATAGACAACAATATACCTGTGTCAATAGTGCAGAGAACAAATCCGGCTCGTTATCAGTGTCTGTAAATAAAGTTTTATGGAAAGGTGGGCAAGTTCCTTCATTTACATATTGTCTATTGCTACTTTTTAGCTCTATCAGGCAAGTTGAGTAATTGCATAGATATCAGGGAGCCCATAAAACCTAACAATATGGACCTTCATTACTAAGTATGTCCACAAGTAGCTAACTACATTATACACCTATGAAAATTTCCCTCTGAATTGCCATCAGTTTACTCATTTTTAACCAACTGGATAACCATTGATCTGCTCGTTCCTTCATCAGTCAACCAACTTCTCTACACCTAGCACACGGACAAAATAGGGATGCGCAATTTGGGAGAAACAAACAGAATGGTGCGTAATGGTACATTAAGACGACAAAGCGGTAACAAAGAAGACAGGATGGTGTAAGGCTGAGGGGCAAATAGGATCTCAGTGAGAACACAGTTTGAGCATTTAAGATTGCTGAAATACTATTAGCTATTTAAATAATGGTGTTGAAAAACCCCTGGGCTGCAATATGCTAACATGACTTCACAAAGAAACAGCCTGGCTGTTGAACAGGACCAAGTGTTGAGATCATTTGAAAAAACTGTAGCTGCTTGGTAAGATCAGAAGGGCTGATGACCTCCAAGCAGTAGGTGGTAAAGCCACCAGGCTCTTTCTGGAAGTAGAGGAATTAGGTGATGTCAGAGTTTGGACAGAGTATTTGAAGAACGTGTTTTATTTGGCATCTAACTGGACTCAGTGACCCCAACAACCATCTTATTCCCCCCCCAAAAGTTCACTGCTCTATGTTGAGCTTTAGAAGGAGAAAAGTGGGTTTCATGTGTGAGCAGAAAAGAAATGCTCACTTAATAAATAATCAATGTAATGAGTGAGTGAGCTTGTTCCTTTGGCTGGCTGATCAATGGCAGAGGACGAAGCGAATACTATTGACACACACTAAGCGAATGTCTAGGAGTTGAGTTTAACCCAAGTTAAGTAAGCATAAATTACATTTAAAACTATGTTCTTTTTGTCTTTGTTGACACACCAAATTCTTACCTCTTTAGTAATGGTTGAAAACCAAAGGGGAAAAAAAGTTTAACAACCTACATATCCAAGTAAGATTATAGTGAACAATTCAGTGTGGCCAGTTAATTTTTTCATTAACCATCATTCACTGTGAGTATTACATACCTGGACACAGGCTATGGGCTCCATAAATTAGGCATCTGTGCATTAAAGAATGTTAATTTAAAATATGATCTTACTCTTGAGGTTTTAAAATTGACATTTTACTTCTATATCTTTGCACTTAAATATTTAAATACTTTATATCAACTTAAGCAAAATGAATGTGGTAGAAGAAAGGCCAAAATGTTCATTTATTAAAACAATATTGTAAAAATGCATCATTTTGGAAAAAAGAGCACACAAGGATATTTTATATTCAGCAAAAATAAATTGATGTTTTATTAAATTATTAAAGATTGTTGTATCGTTGGAGCCCCTCATGATTAATGTTATTGTGGGGACTCTCCTAGCTAGTGAGACACAATCCATCCCACATCAGCTAAGCTGTATTTACATGCTAAAATGGAAACAACACTTAATGGATTTTTTTTAAGAGGATGATCAATGGCTTTCTGGGTTAGATACCATTAAATTATTTTTTGCTGGTTTTCACTACATTGTCTGTATCTACATAGTTCTGAATATTTTTTAAAACCTAAGTGAAAAGAAAATCCACAACTAAATATCCACTTGACTCTTTACACATGACCAAGAAATCCAGGGGGACATGTTGACTATACTCTTTTTTTTCCTCTCCAGTACTTAAGTTCCTTGTTTACTTGTAAACTCACAGTACTTTCTTACAAAAATTAATCTCAAATAAAAATGTCAGGATCATAACTACTTTTAGCATAAACACCAAAGATAGCATATAATTAAGATGAGGAAAAAATTCAAAGTATTTCTTGAATACACATTGCCCTAATTTTTCTCTAGATGGACGTTCAGATTATCTTAAAATAACCTATTAAAAATCCTCTTCTTGTAAAGATCTATTGAAACTGCAGACACTTGGGGATGCTGGAGAAGGAGAAATGGGCCAGGCTGTACAATGTGAGTTCACTGTACACTTAGTGTCTATGTCAGCACCATGGAAAAACAGTCTCCAGACTGATTCTGCAGCTACACTTTCTTCTGCAGACCAAAAAAAAAAAAAAAAGGCTTTTTGTACACTGGGAAACAAAGGGGTGGGGTGGGGGCAGTTAAATTCTATTCCTTGAGCATAAACATCAAACTGAGCTTTTCAGAAGATAAAAGTAGCCCAGAAAAAATGAAAAAAAAAGTACATATACGTGTACATAAAGATATACATATTCTAACTCTGGATTCTTGTCTATCTTATTTTAAACAAGCCAGCAATTGCAATCTTCAATCTGTTTGGATAGAAAAGAACCTTATGTAAATGTTTTGCTCAAGCCTAAAAGGGAAAGGGAGTATAAAATATACAGTGTATAAAAGATGCATGCCCAACACCAAAACAGCTTGCTACACAGGGGACCAAAAATAAATAAATAAATAAAATAACCCATCTGCCCTTCTGCTAGGCACACCCAGCAGTCCTGAAGCTTGAATGTCTTCCCTTTGCAACATGGTTTCATGACCCCCCCCCCAGCAGTAAGAGATTAGCCAAAATTCATAACTGTTCTGCTCTCCTCCGCCCCTCACTCTTAGAGGTGAAGGGCAGAAGGAAGGAAGAAAAGTAGAAGGTCAGAGAACAAATGGAAGCAAACAAACAAAAATCTCTATTTTTGTACTCTTTCTCTGCACTTGAGAAAGAAAGAAAAAAAAAAAAAAAAAACCCGAGGCAGATCAATCTGTACAACGCTAAACCAAATCTCTTTAATTCCAGTCAGCTTTTATCATTCAGCCGCTGAGTTCTCTGTGTGTGGAAAAATTCATGCTAATTCCCCCAGCAACAGCCTCCGCCTATCAGGAGACTTTGTGTGCCTTGCAGCTGCCTGCCAGAATAACTCTATGTAGGTCAGGCCTGTATTTCTAAAAATGCTACGGTCTAGTAACCCCACTGTCCCCGTCTGTCTGCCCTGCCCCATAATAACCTCAATTGCTTGGTGACACAATGACATACTATCCTGTTAGAGCGCAATCACATCATGCTATCTTATTCTGCACGAGCATGGCTGGGTGAAGGACCCTCCGAGGGGCAGCATTAATCAGACAGCCATTCATGTCCACCAGCATTTCACTCTAGAAATGGGGACTGCATTAATGACCAGCTGTTTGAACTAACACAAACAAAATAATGTCTTCCACCCTGTTGGGTGCAGAGAATACAGCATTCTGATCTGGCAGGTTCCACTCCTTGACTAAATCGAAGATGTAAATTAACTGGGCTCAGACAGCATAGGCGTTTGGCAACCGTTAAAGTGAGGATATTTAAATTATATTACATGCGATTCAAAAAGCTATTGATTTAATATATCTAACTCTCCTTGCCTACAATTTTCCCTAATCCACATTTTAAAAAGGAAAGTGCATACATGGGTAACATAATACACATGTGCACGTTGCCCGGGGACCCAACTGCAGAGGCTGAACAAAAATTGACTTCACTTTGGGCAGAGAAACAAAGCCGGTCAGGAGTAATTGTGCAGCAGGAACACAAATACAAATACTAAATGCACGTTGCGAAGGACCACTGAAAACAAATACTAGTAAACAGCCGGGCCTGCCGGCCAATCAGCTCCTCCCACCAGCTCTTCCTGAAGGCTGCGGAGAGCTCCAGCACCCCCAGATACCAGAGACTAGGGAGAGAAGTGAAGGTGCCCTTCAACTCTCAATAACAGTGGTATGACACCCTCCCCCCAGGATCCCTAGCAGGATGCTGTTTGACTTCAAGACAACAAAAGCTTTTTCAAAGTCTAAATTAAGAACACCAAAACAACCCAGAAGCCACAGTCAATATTTAATTCTATGGTAGAGATTTTAGAATCTAATGGGGGCACATGTACTCGAGTGTACTTTTAGCTTTCCTCCACTGACATGCACTAACGTAAACAAAAGTAATGGGCGTATACAGGGACCGGAGCCCAACAGTGCAGTATGGAGCTGTTTGGGATGGTATGTGACAGTGACAGAGCTGTGTCCGCATGCTTATGGGGGGTCATTGCTTCATGTACTAAACGCATTCCCTCTGACACGCTGACCGTTCTGCCGGAAGTTAGGCAGAATCCAGCCAGTGAGATGTACGCCCCGTCCTTACTTGATTTTCCAAGAGAAAATGCCTTCATGCATCTGCCCTTGTTTGAACTATGCTTGATAACTTAGTTATGATTGTCTTCTGCAACTCTGTGGCACACGTCACAGTTATTCTTGGAGAGATACAGTCTCTGACGCAACCACGGACCGCTAATTACAAGCTGCTGACATTCTGCTGGTCCCTGCAGCTTTGAAGTTCTGCTTTGTCTTACGGCTCTTTCACCGGGCCCCCATCCCCTACCCTCGCTCTTCTCTGTTTCCCTTTCTGAATTCCCTCTAGCACAACTAGGAGAAAGAAGGGTGAATTATCAGACTTGCCTGGTTTCTTTCCTTGCCCCCACCACACCCGGGCTCTCTCCCCTCCATAGATCTACAGTTTGGAAGTACAGTAATAAGATCCCGTCTCAGCCCCACCCTCAGGAATGCACCAACAGCTGGCCAAACAAAATCCAGCACACAGAGCCGCTTTGTAGAATTCCTAACAAACAGTGGGTGGACAGGCCAGACAGGCGTCCCAGAGGAGCCCCCATGACAACTGGGAGAGCTGCTTGCTCCCAGCTCAGAGCTCAGTCCACCCAAGCGTCATTCTTATCAATCTACAAGCTTCTAGTACCCCGCCCAGCCCTTGCAGAGGCTATGGAGAGCCCCCCCTCCGCCCCGCCTCCTACAGCAGCAAGCCGGCTGCAAGCTTTCTTCACACTGCCATCAGCCAGGCTCTGCCTCATGTCATACACCCCTGGAAGCTCGACAGCTACCACCCCCAGTCCCATGATCAGCAGCACCTGTACTTCACCATTTAGCCGTAAGCAGGGAGTACCTTCCCTCTTCCTTAAAGAATTTCCTTTATTAAGCATCCTAGCATTCGAAAGCATGTAACTCTGAAACTGTTATTCAGCTCCACTGAACGCTTAGCTTCTGAAGCCTGTGGTATCCAGCTGGCCTCAGAGTCATCTGGGATACATTTATTTTGATTAAATCGATCACATTTCTATTTAAGGGACAGAATTGTTTTTTGGGTTTTTTTTTCCGCCATAGCGAATACAGCTGTATTTACAGAGTTCTGTAGGAGAAGAAGAAAACAAAACTGCACAGTGAGTCTGAGCCCAATGCTGAACACTCAGAACTTCAAGGAGTTAAAACTGAAGGGGCTTGCTCTGCCATTAAAAAGAAAAGTCTACAAGCAGCTGCTCTGGCCAAGCTTTCTGGCTAGCCAGGAAATGGGTGTTGAGCGGGAGTTGAAAATACTGTCTGTAATCAAGCCGAACGCAGAAAAGTGACTGTCTCTGTCTCTGTCTCTGTCTCTGTCTCTCTCTCTCTCTCTCTCTCTCTCTCTCTCTCTCTCTCTTTCTCTCTCTCTCTCTCTCTCCTTCTCTCATGTGTGTGTTACACACTCTCTTCCATGTCTCTACAGGCATGCACATGCAGTTAAACCCATGCCGCAAGGCTACTGTTTTCTCTGGGGACACTGTATAGTCACCCAACCCATCGGTTTCTTCCTTGACGGTACCAGGGACATCACACTGCAATTTACAGTTCCTCCATGCATGTGCTGGCGTATAGATTATGCCATCCTCCCTTAGACTAAGACTCCAGAGCCAGCAGCAGCCAATCTCACACAGTCAGCATCTCCTCTTCTTTTCCCTTCGCTTTTCTCCAGCTTTGCCCTGCCAAGGCAGACGCAGCAGGTACCTGGTTCATCCGTGTTCAGTTCCACTCTCTGGGAAAATGCCACTACATCCAGGCCTGGCTTCTCCCCTCAGACTAATCCAAGAGAGCAGCCGGAGCTGGAGCTGGAGCTGGAGCTGGGTGCATGAGGCAGGGGCTACGGCTGCGGCTGCCCTTGCCCTATATGCATTGCCTCGGTAGGCATTGATGTATAGTATTCCTAGATTCCCCTTCCCAGTCCTTTGCATGCCCCTAGCATCCCACCCCAGTCTTCTGCAACTTCACCCTGTCTTCCAAGACCCCATCCAGCTGTGAAAAGACCCTGGCCAGAGCTTGTGGTAGGTCCTTCTTCCGCAGGGCGCAGACAAACGATTCCGGGCTTCTGGGTGTACGATGGGCCATCTCAGGCGAGAGTCTGCAGGAATCACGCAGGTGAGGCAGGCGAAGCTAGGTGTGCCCACAGTGATCCAGCCCTGGAGCTGTGAAGAAGACAGTCTGGCTTCAGAATTTCAAAAAAGAAAAAAGAAAAAAAGAAAAAGAAAAAGAAAACAGCGCAGCCTGGGCGCCTGCGGGGGTGGAAAAAAATACAGACACAACCAGAAAACAGCAACTGCTAAAATAAAATTTCAAAACAAAAATAGGAATACAGAGATCAGCATACTTCATGCGACTTTTATTTCTGACGTTTTCTTGGTTTATTGGCCTCCCCACCCCCTCCAAAAACTCCCCAGTCCCTGAACACCCGTCTGTCCACGAGTGCCGAGTCTCAAATGCGGTTGCTCCACAGTGCCGCAGACCTACATCACATGAGGAAGCACATGACGAGCCAGAGTCGGCTGCTGCTGTGGTCAACTGTTCCGCCGAGGCAGAAGGGGGGTAGGAGGCAGTGCCCCTCTCACGCTGCCAGGAAGAAATTTCCTTAAAAGAACAATGGGAGGGCGGCATCTCAGAAGAAATGCTCTAGCAACGTGGACTTTCCCATATGCACACTGATGGAGAGGGACCGTGGGTACTTGAAGACAAGCGAAGGATGCTGTACCACAGACACAAGCTGGATGGCAGCAATATTATTTCTTGTGTGTACTCGTCAAAGCTGATTCCGTTGAAGTGGATTCCTGAAAAGCACATACCATGTCTTCCGAGCATGATCAGGCTTGGAAAACCAATTCTATTATCTCTCCTTGCAATCTGTATCTGAACCTGCATTGTGAATAATTTATTTTTAGACTAATAAGAGGCTTGACCAGACTGCACCCTTTCTATGGCAAGTTGAGCACGCAGTATTCACACACGAGGGAAAACCTTGTCTCTTTGTAGGATGAAGAAAGGAGACAGTTTTTGTTGTTAAAAAAATAAATAAATAAATTGCGCTTTCTTATTTAAAGGCATACAGACAGCCGTTACGTTCCCTCAAAAGTCGTTATTCAAAACAAGGGAGGCGTTTCTGTTTCTTTGAATTGACAGGTCTCTGGTTTACACACTGGCATCTCACACTGGCATCTCATGCTGGCACATGAGAGTGTTGTTTTTCTAACACTGGCCAAAGCCCTTGAGCCACTTAGATATTTTTACTTTGTAGCAAAATGACAAACAGCAACTGCTTCCCAGAATACTCCTCTGCAGAGGTGCTGAGTGGCCAAAACTATTTCACTATAGATACAGAGGACACGTTGGCAAGAGGCGACCTCAGGGTCTGCAGGTTCTGTCACTTCTCACAAACTAAGCAAGTTGCCTATTTGGACACGCTCAAAATGTAAGAAGTATACTATTTCAGAAAAAAAAAATATGATTATTCTGGCTAATCAACACGCATGCACGCACTAGCCTTCCTCTGTATTCGTGTGTAAAGGGCTATTCTAGACCTAGGAACTTTGTGGAACAAGACAGGCATGCTCTCAAGGTAGTGACTGCACTTGTCTTTTTTTTTTTTTTTTTTTTCAAAGACAATTAATTTTCTACCAGTCTGCTTACTGCAGAGTCAACCCAGGAAGACGCAGCAGCCCGTGCTTTCTTCTCCACCACCCTCCACAGAATCTTTACAAGTGGCCCCTGAATTTCAGATTCCTCTCCATTCCACCAGAATTACGCTGCACTCCTTTTTTTTTTTTTTTATCTCAGTCTGCTTGCAAACCATTGCCGCTTAACTGCTGTTTGCATCCTCCAACACCACTGTCCACTCGGCACCCGTCACCAGTCACCAAGACTGCCCTTCATATCCATAGCTACTAGCCAATGGTGTTATCTACTCACACGACTATTGAATCAAGCTGGTCTACTTTGGGTACATTCTTCTTTGAGTAATAACAACAGATTGTTGTGCTGTGTTAATTACTGTAGAACAGTGGCATATGAGCACTCTCCCCGTCCTCAGGAAATATATCTACAGGGCCGGCCCCTCGTTTTCTGTTGCCACTAGACTTCTATTGCCTTCGATGGCAATTGACCTTGGGTTTTATTCCTCATAAAAGTAGTAAAGGGGTCTAAATTTGCCTGACAGCTGCGAGTCAAAGAAGGGTTATGGAGAAGCTGAAAGAAGAAAGTGACTTCTATATAAACGCCTCAAAGAAGCCTTGGGCTCCAGTTTGCTGTGAAATCTGAAATGCCAGGCCAGAGGCTGGGGTGACTGGTTAAGTCTCAGCACCAGCAACAGAAAATGACCACTTGTTATGCCCCAGAGTCTACAGGAGGCACTGTAGATCCTATTACCTCATTTAA
This sequence comes from Acomys russatus, assembly GCF_903995435.1. NCBI lineage: Eukaryota > Metazoa > Chordata > Mammalia > Rodentia > Muridae > Acomys > Acomys russatus. Next base: position 13,105,329 of record NC_067139.1, read on the forward strand.
TTCCTACAAGCAGAGCACTTTTTCAACAGATGTGTTTAATGAAATAGAAAGAGAAGCAGGTGGAAAGCACAGCTACACCCAAAAGTAACTGGAAGGATTGGCTCAGCTTTAGCAAGCTGGTTTACAAAAGTGGAACTAGACTAAGAAAGGCCCCATTCTATAGTGTTTGCCCCGCCCCCCGTTTAATTCTAAAGAAAACAGCCCACCTGTAAGATAACAATTCTGGGGGCCAAGACTAAGGGTGATGGGAAGGCTGGGTCTCAGATATACGAACAGTAGGATGGCTCCTTTTCTGTGATGCTCCTACGCTGGATATGGATGGAGCTGCTCCAAGCAAGCATTGAGAACGCACAAGGAGGATGGTTTACAAGGTTGACGGTGCTCACATCTGCCTTGCGTTTCAATTTTTTGGAATCGTCTTTTTTCTGTGAGTCAAGGAAATAAGCTCCGAACTCTGCTGGTGCTGGTTAAGGAGACGAGATGGATTCTAGGGCCTTTATGTTGGCTGTTGGCTAGAAGAATACTTGCAACCATGCTTCTTTCCTTTTGCCGTATTTATTCTTTTATATCTTGAGAGGAAGTGTTGCTCTGGAGCCCTGGATGGCTTAGTACTCACTATGTAATCCAGGCTAAGTCACAACCATACAGTCCTCCTGCCTCAGTATCCCAAACTGAAGTTATAGATGTATACCAGAAGCCTAGCTCTAGATATATCTTTCAAGACAATGAATGTGTGGGTGACTGTGACAGAAGCTACTGTACTGTGAAGAAGCGGGAACCTCAATTGAGAAATTGCCCCATCAGATTGGCCTGTAGGTAAGGCCTGTAGTATTGAGTTATTTTTATAAAACTGTTTCTGTTTCTCAGTTTCTCTCATAACCCAGCTATCACACAAATAATTGAGACTCTTTTATATTTGTTTAATAATAAGTTTTACAACACAATAACTGAACAGTTATAACTCTAATCTTAGCCCTCTACATTAATCTGGCTTCCTCCCAGTGAACAGCCCAGAGATACTTGCACTTTGCTGCTTTCCCGCTCCAGCTCCTGTCCTGATGTCACCTGGACCTCTCCAGTAGCTGAATCTTCCTACTTCCTTCTCTAACTCCTCCCCTAGCTGGCAGGAAGTCCAGCCCTATTCTCTCCCTTGCTCAGCATTGGCTGTAAACTGCTTTATTGGCATACCAGGGGACAATTGGGGAGCAGGATAGCAACTTGATAATGGGGGGGGGGTACAGAAATTTGTTATTTGAATTACACAATAACCTCATGCTTACACTGTGGTACATTTACCTAACTACTGATTGATATGGGAAGGATCCAACTTATTGTGGAGGGTGCCATCTGGGCAGATGGTCCCGAGTTGTATTTAAAAAATATGCACAAAGCACTAAGCTGATAGCAGTGTCCCTTCATGGCTTCTGCTCCAGTTCCAGCCTCCAGGTTACAGCCTTGAGTTCCTGACCTGACTTTGCTCTTAATAGACTGTGGTGTGAAGCAATAAGCTGAAATAAACCCTTTTACCCACAAATTGCTTATGGTCATGCTGTTTTATATCACAGCAACAGAAAACCCTAATTAACATGGGTTTCATATTTATTGATAATCTGAGTGGCTTTGATGGGTGGTTTTCATCATGACATTAGAGCCATAGAAACAGACTCCATACCCTCTCTTTCACTCTACTACCTCTGGCCCAGTTTCTCAGCTACCTTGCTTAACTGACAACTATCCACCTCAGTTTGCTTCTTTCTATGTAGGCTGATCTTGCTGTGTCCTGCTTTGGCCACAGGACTACCTTTCTTGTCTCCCTCCCAATCAGAAGGCTACATTTATAAAGGGGATAGGTGTGCTAAAGGCTTCAATACTCCCAAACACATGTATAGTGCAAAGGGGCAAACCACAGAAGTTTATCAGCCTTCTTGCACAATTGTAGCTCACTGGAATACTAAATTAATGAAGGTATCTCATTCCTTGGACAGCTAATGAAGGTTAATATGACATACTTGCCTCTGGCCTTGGAAGTGGAAAAGAGAGTTTATTGCCTCAATATTGTAGCTGGGGGGGGAGGGGAGTGTTAATAATCTTTCTCATCAACAGTAAAGCACTGAGCTTTTAATATGCAAATATATCTTAGCAAAAGCACAGTAGATCCCCTCTAAACAGGCTTCAAGAGCAATTTGGGATAACTAGGACACTGGAGAATCAGATTACATTGCAGGAAGAAATATGGTTTAAAAAGTACACCAAAAGCTAAATGTATGCCCATCTATTTTTGTTTCCATCCATTCGGGGTATGTTCTAATAATCTAAATATAGTAACAAGAACACCCAATCTTGCAAAAGAAAATGACTTTGCCTTTGAGTAACCAGATCAAAGTTTAATCAAGACAACTGTTTAATTCATACACACAGAGAGAGGGGAGAGAGAGAGAGAGAGGGGAGAGAGAGAGAGAGAGAGAGCGAGAGAGC